>NC_133360.1:22962785-23562785 GCF_030506205.2 Paramisgurnus dabryanus
GCACTTTTAATGACCTGTATCTATGCGTGTATATTTTCAAAAACTTCCCAGGGCCTTGAATTTTTCCCCCAGATTTACAAACTTTCAAGGATTTTAAGGACCCGTGAGTGGACGTATGATGTGTAGTAGCGGTGTCCCATTTCTTAGAAGAATTTTTTTAACCCTTCCCTACTCCACTCTGTTTCAAGGGGCAAGTGGTAGGCGTAGGGGTATAACATAAAATTGGGCCTATAAAAAAATACACTTACCCTTGGTAACTTCAGTGGCAACTTTGAAATCGTCAGGAGTTAGAACATAATTCATCCACCAGGTGAAGCCACTCTCCTGCTTTTCGATCCATCGCTCGTCATAAAACATGTTCTTTGCGGCAAATGGCAGCGGGTGCCTTGGTATGACTGCCGTTGCGATATAACATCAGTAAATGTGTGATTTAAAATAAATTACTGAAATATGCAATCATTACTGCACTCATATACCTGTATGTGTTGTTTTCATAAAGGTCAGCTTGGCTTGCGCCACAGCCACAACTTTTACAGCCTTTCGAGTTGAACCACTTAGTGACTTCACAGACCGGCCAACTATATAAGCAAAACAAAAATATAAGTCATAAAACACCCAAGACATCCATAACAATCAATCAAAATGTTTGAGATGCTTTCTTACCATTTGGAGTTGATTTTGGAAGGGATTTCTTCGGTTGAGGTCTTGTGAACTTTCTTGAGCTTGCTGTAGCTTTAAAACAAAATAAGTAACCATATATCTCTTGAATTTAACTACTTGATGTAATTCTCAACTTGGAAAACATTCAAACGTCTCAAATGATTATGATAAATAACTATACTTCATTCACCTGTAAATTTCTGCTGTTGTCCACTACATTCCGCTGATGTAGACTTCAAACTGAAAGTCTTTTCTTGGTTCGGTTTCTTAGTTTCTTTCACCCGTGATGGGGCACGGCACTTTTTAGCTTGGACATTTAACCCGTCTTCTGGGTGATCTCTAAAAAATTCATCACTTTTTCTCTTTTTATTTGGCACAGATGTCCTGGATTGGACAGGAAACTGATCCAGAGAAAGACACGAAGGTCCTTTATCGGTTGATAAATCCAGACTAGTTGACTGATTAGTACTAACACAAGGTAACACTTCAGAGCGTATGGGCGAAATGCAAGACAACAAAGGTTGATCAACAGGAAGAGATAAATATGCAGTTGGCTTCTCTTCATCAGGACTTAAATCAGGACTTATGACCGGTGAAGCCGAGTTGCTTTCAGGAGAACTTGTGTTGGATTCTGCATTACTAGGCTCGGAGAGCTCCAAGGTCCTTTCGAGGAGCCTGCGCCTTGAAGTTTTCTTCTTACGCAAACCCGGACTCTCGACAGAGGATTCTGCTTTGCTTTTGGTCACAGTGGTGCAATTAACACAAACCTTAGACCTCAAAACATCAGGATCCAGGGTGTCATCCACTTTATTAAACTTGGTCACCGTGGCCGTGCTGAAAGCTGTCATCTTGAGCCGGAAATTATCATTTGATTCAACACCTATGGCTTTGTTGGGTTTTACGCAGTAAGTCAGCCTTGGGTGTATAGCTTCATGTGGTGGAGAAATATCAACGGTGACTCTAAAGGTCGAATCTGAATGTTGCTTCTCAGACTCAAGAGAGTCGGAAAAATCAAAGCTTGAGCAAGCATTTGGAGGGCTCACGGCACGCGACAGGTCAGATCCTATAACATCCAGAGCATCTTTTACGGACAAAGATGGTTTCTCGGGTTCTTCATCCAGTTTTCCAATCACAGGAAGTGGACTTTGAAAGCATGACGACAGTGGATTTCTTAACCTGTCTGGGGTGCTAATAGGAGACAGGGTTTTATTCAAAACCCTTTTTATTTCTTTGCACTCTGCTTTACGTAAAAAAGGCGCATCCTTTTTATCAGGTGTATTGAGTAATTGGTCTGCTGGTATTAAAACAACAACCGGAGAGTTTTTCTGTAAATGTTCATCATTAAAGTTCTCCGTTACAAATGTGGGCTTTGACATCATCTGAGGAGGGGTGGACTGTTGTTTTCTCGTGACAGCATTGGATCCATTGATTGTCCTTTCTCGGTTTAATGGCGATAAAGGGTTCGATGTTCTGTCCTTGCTGTATTGAGACTGCCGAGACACGTGAAAGGTTTTATTTGCCGCTTTAATCGACGCCGATGCCAATTTATTTTCTTTTGAGGGCGCTGGAACCCCTCTTTTCGATTTAATTGAATCCCACAGGGTTTTCTGAAATACAGATGAGAATGTTAGTGTATATACTAAATAAACACATGAATTTGTCGAACCCAATCTCATCGAGTTGGGTATAAATATCACAAAGTGTGGAAATCGTGCAATACATACACCAAATTCCAATTTGGCGTGCATATGATACGCCCAGGGTTGCCACACCTTAGTTAACTTCAAATTCAAGGACCTTTCAAGGACTTTCCAGGTCCAATACCCTCAAATTTAAGGACTAAATGTGGGGACACATTTCAAGTGAGAGCAAGGTTCCATTGTGTTACCTTTTAAGATACATTGTTACAGTTCCCTTTGAGGGAACTCACACGGTGTTACTGCGGTTACACATTGGGGACACCTCCAGGGGTAAGTGCGTCTGAATGTGTATATCAAATTCAACCAATGGTGAGGCTTTACGACAAAGACAGGGTGACACGGCTGCCAGGAAATATATCTGAAATATTGCCAGAGACGGCATTACAGGGACACAGGAAGTATGGCAAGGGAGACGCAGCGTCTCATTCCCTTCTTAGGGAACAACAGTTACATACGTAACCAGAGACGTTTTCATTTGTCAAACACAATTATGCAAAAAAGCATTTGGTATAAATTAACATTCGCATACAGAAGATATACGCATTTAAAATGAACAGTTTAATGTGTGTGCCTTAAGAGTAGAATTTTTATTTAGTCATCCTACACTTCACAGGAAATAATATGGATTTTTTTTCCCAGAAAACTTCTTGCATAAAATAGATTCAAGCACTTTCAATGACCTGTATCTATGTATGTATATTTTTAAAAACTTCCCAGGGCCTTGAATTTTTTCCCCAGATTCACAACATTTCAAGGATTTCAAGGACCCGTGGTTTTTTTTACAGTTGGTCGCTTGGGTTTAGGGTTAGAATTAGAAATTTGGCGTATGTATTGCTCGATTTTCACACTTCATGATATTTATATGAATCTACATGAGACTGGGTAGATTTGTCACAAGTTTAGTTGTTCCTTGAAAAGTTTAACATGATCATAAAAGTCTTTTAGGTGTATGCATAAATATTGCTTGTCAACAAAAAATATAATTGCATACTTTCATTAGAAAATTAAAATTAAATTTTTAGAAATGTTTTTGATATGCAAGAGTTAATTTATTAGTTGATTATATGAAAACAGAATAAAAAGGAAAGCGACAAATAAAAGTCCAGCATAGATGAGAACTAAAATACAGTTTATAAAAATAAAATAGTTTGCATTATTTAGTCAGAACCATTTCCAAATTTAGTTCCCAAACATTACTTTTCTTTTATTCTACAGTTTGCCGCAATAAAAAAGTAATATACTGGAAAAAAAACAATATCTATATTCACCAAATTCATTTTTATAACTTTTAGGGGTGGTTTCCCGGACAGGGATTATCTAAAGCAAGGACTAGGCCTTAGTTTAATTATGAAATATAACTTGTTTGAACAAACGTGCCTTAAAACAGTGGTTCCCAAACTTTTTCAGCGTGCGCCCCCCCCCCCCCCTTGTGTAAGGTGCATTCCTACACGGCACCCCCAAAGAAAATTTGTGACAAAAACTGTTCTAAAACTCAACATTTTAATAAAAAAAACCATTAAATTATTCAAAAAAGTAGTGCTTTTGGTTAGTATCCTCATTTTTTTTTTGGTTTAATTACACAGAATTCATGATAAATTAATGTATTTCATAAAATGTCATAAAACTGGGGCCCCCCTGGCACCATCTCGCGGCCCCCAGTTTGAAAACCACTGCCTTAAAACATTACTTGTGTGCATTTTGAGGCAAAACAAAGGGCACTGATGTATTTTAAGACATGTCAGTGCAAGTTGTTTTCAGTTTAGACAGCTCTTACATTTATTTTAGTCTTGGACTAGTCTAATCCCTGTCCGGGAAACCGCCCCTTAAAGATCAACTCCCATCATTTATCCAGGCTCAATGATTTCCACGACTGTGGGAATTTTGATATTAATGACACCACAATATATTACCTTTTTCTTTTTGGTTGCCTCTGCTTTTCCAAGCAGTATGGCTTGATGTTTGACAATGCCATTTGCAACAAAGCAGAGGAGCTCACGAACTCCACCTTCATCCACTGGTGTCCATGTGACATTTAATATAATGCTATCGTCAGGCTGCAAAACAGTATGCAAAATAAATTTTATACAAAATAGCATGACGGTTTGCTCTTTTTTCGAAAACAAACACTAACACAAAGCGTTACGCATTGGGCATGTGTAAATAAATTCGGTGAATTAAACATTATTAACTGTAATAAAGTGTGTGCATTAATAACATGACTCATTAATTTAGTAACTAGATTGTTATTTTGCACAACATGTATTCGGTAGGCAGCTAATTAAAGACACCAGCATGTGCACTCGTACCTGTATCGTGAAAGACGTCCGATCAACTGAAAAGCCTTTGCTTGTTGATATTTTATCCACTACGACTGTCGCCGACACATCTTCAGTGGGATTTTCAATCCGTAAAGGCACCGATTTAGATGATCCTAACTTGATCGTCCCAAATGACACGAAAGGAGACCTTGAAAACTGAACTAAAGACAGTACGGGAATTGAATTATTATTTTCCTTTCCGGTTTCACCCCGACTAACGTTACTGTGAGAATCAAAAGTCGGACTAAACTCCAAACACTCCGCTTGCGCGATTTTTAGCGACATTTTCACGCGTGCACATTAACGTCCGTTCATGTCTCGACGATGCTGAGCTGCGCTGAAATGCCGTTTAAAACACACCGATCCCCTGTGAAACATTTTGAATTTGAGTGCAGAGCAGGCAGCCAATCAACTGATAGGAGCTAATACAGTTGACCAATCGCTGAGAAGCATGGCGAATCCGGACCAATCAGAATGTCAGGATGCTTTAAAACTCTGTAGACGCGCCCACAAAACATGTTGTTATGGCGTATGCGCGTTCGACTTCATGCAGCGCTGTGCAGACTTATCAACAAATGACGTAACAATACCGCATGAGCAGAGCTTTCGAATCGCTCTCGCGGTATTTTGATCTTATGCCCTGATCGTTCTGCGCAGCGCTGCAAAAAATCTTGGATGTTATCGGTTGTAAATGTACGGACTTGTAATGTATTTATGCTCTTACGTAGTTGCTCAACCAGTTTCTGTGAAAATGTTGACACTCTAAAGGTAATTGCAGCGTTACCATGTTGCAATGTGATTTATTTACATTTTATTTTACACATTTCTTATTACAATAGGGCATGTTATTTTTATTTTTATTTATTTATTTTGAGTTGTAAATTAGAAAAGACAACAATCAAAATGTATGTCGATGCATACATTTTTATTTTAATATATTTGCAGTTCATAATAATACATTTTCTTATCTGCTATAAAATGCATAAATTCAATTTTAATTAGTGCTGTCAAAAGATTAATCGCGATTTATCACATACAAAATAAAAGTTTGTGTTTCATAATATATTTGTGTGTGTAGTGTGTGTAATTATCATTATAAATACACACATAGATTTATACTTTTAAGAAAAATTTTGTTTATGTATATATTTTTATTAATATATAATATAAAATATACTAAAATCTAAATAAATATGTATATACATGTAAATGTTTCTTAAATACATATATGCATGTGTGTGTATTTATATATATACAAAATATTTACACACAGTGCATGCATATATATTATGCAAAAACAAACTTTTATTTTGTATGCAATAAATCGCAATTAATCTTTTGACAGCCCAGATTTGAATGCATTTGCAATTAATAATAAAACATTTCCTTATCTGTTATAATAATACGATTTCTTTCCATTGTTCTTTCTGGTATATTATATATATAAAATTATAAATAAATGATAGATAGAAATAAATATAAAAATAAACAGAAAAATAAATAAATAAATAGAAAAATAAATAAATGAATGAATATATAAATAAATAAATAAATACATAAATACACACATGTATACATTTAAGAACAATTTTGTTTATGCATATATTTTTACTTATATATAATATGAAATATTGTAAGTTACAGTTAAATAAATAAACAAAAAAATATTTTCATATATGTATATGTATACATGTATATATGTTTATTAATTCCAGGGTAGACATATTAAAGGGCACCTATTTCATTGCAAAAAATTTGCATTGATTCCATTTCACTCTCTTCCCGAAACATACTTATTTTGTACAAAACTCATAGATTTGAAAAGGGCTGTGTCCCTTGATTGGCCAGCTAATCTTTATGTTGTGATTGGCCTGAATACGTCTGACGTCAGCCTTAAACTGTTAAACTGTTGCCTACAATCCGATGTAAATCTAAGTTTACATCTACATCTGCAAAATGTTGATAATGGATAATATAAAGAGTTATGCATTTTGTTTTTTAGTTGTACTCTGTGAGGTATGGGATTACCTGAATGCTCAGCGACTGAGACTTTTATTTTATGTTTCATGATATGTATCTAATCCTTATATGCAACTCCTTATAGGCTAGTTCAACATTTAACCGATTCTGCAAGGGGTGTGTAAACTTATAAGCCAATTGTAGGTATTTAAAGACATTAAATCTCTGCCCATGACTCCAGACAGATGGGAAAATTGACTGTGTATGAGATGAACCTCAAGAGGTTGAAATCATCAAACTGAAGTGGACTGAATGATTACAAGAGCGGCACAAGAACCCTATTGCAGCATTCGGCCCTCTATCCCATATTTAACATCCAATGCAATCAACCATCTGCTACTTATCATTCAGACAGCACGCCTGCCTCTCAATCTCTTTTCATGTCTTCACCAATCCCCACAGACCTCTTTTGTATCGAGTGTTGTGCCTGGGAGCGCGTCGAGACTCGGTCTGGCTCACATGTAGACACAGGAGGATGCTTGCTTGAGTAACACACAGCGATCATGTCAGATACTGCATCACAATGACATCTAAATATGGATGTGGATCTTATTCTTTTGGGTCTAAGGAGACTCAGATTAGCTGTCTGGGTCTTGTTTCTTCTCCTACAGTGGGCAGAAAGTAAGTAGTCCAATTTGATGCTTTGTGCACTTGTTGAACATCGTGATGATGATAATAATAAACTTTATGGGGCGGTTTCTCAGACAGGGCTTATCCTAGTCCCAGATTAAAATGGGTGTTTGAGCTGGTCTCATTTAAAAACATTTTGCAGTGACATATTTTAACATATATCAGTGCCATTGTTTTGTACCAGTATTGTTTTTTTTTTGTAAAGTATTATAAGGTTTAACTACTTGAATGGCCTAATATAACTAAGGCCTAGTCCTGGATTAATCTTACCCCTGTCCGGGAAACTTCCCCTTTAAGTATCAGTTTTACTGTTATTTGCTCGGTTGTTTTTTTTGTGTGTGTGATGTTGTTAAAATATTTTAAACATTCCTACATGAACAAATACTGGAGTATTTTGGATTATATCAGAATATTAAAGTACACTAGTTTATTGTTTTTATACTACATAAAATACAGTGCAATAAAAAATAATAAAGCTATTATATTAGTCATTCTAATTCATCATGCAAATACTATATGTTTATACATTTTCTAAAAGATTTAACAACATTTTTGTTATCTTTCTAGCTGATTTGTATATATTTATATATACAGTACTGTGCAAAAGTCTTAGGCCACCACCACCAGACTTGTTGTGTTAGAAGTTTTAATGTCCATTCATATTTATTTTTCAATCTATTTTATTAAGATACAAACAGAAAATACAGGAAATAGTGTGACCTCTCTTGGCACTAAACACATCTTGAGCGTTTTTAAGTAGAATGAGATAAAAAGAGTAATTTCTTTAAAATCAGAAATTATGATTTAATTTTATTTAGGTTTAAGAGATCTTGCAGTTTCCTGCTATTGGTCAAGTGGAGGTGGAGTTTACCCTAAAAACTTGACCCATCCGTTTACATTGTTTTACAGTTTTTAATACTACATACACATTTCCTATATTTTCTGGATGTATTCTATTAAAGAGACTGAGAAACAATTATATTTGATTACTATAACATTGCAGAAACAACAAATCTAATTGTGGCATGGTGGCCTAAGACTTTTGCACAGTACTATATATTTGTTTTGGTTACTTACTTTTACTATATTAAAACCATGGTTCATTTTTGTAAGGGATGAGGACCAGTCAGACCACCTTGATATTTTTCTTTGATATGCTTTGGCGTGTGGTCAGGTATATCGCAACCCTGGATGCATCGCCGCAGTGGCACTTAAAAACATAAAAGGCGCTGGATGCATCAAAGACACTCACAAACACAACTGGGCTTTTCATTTTCTACACTCGGGCACATTTAAAGGGATCTTGGGTCTTTCATCACACTATATACATTTAAATGCATCCATTTTTATCATAGTATCATCACATTTGAGTCTCAGATTGTTTGATATACGGAGAATTTCTCTGTTTATGTAAACACGTGATTTCGTGATTTTGGGACAACTCATATTCAAATGCATATGGGTTCATGCTGAGCACTGGGCCAGATTACCTTCAAGCTGTTCTTGTAGAAATCCGCTTAATGTAAT
Organism: Paramisgurnus dabryanus; assembly: GCF_030506205.2. Lineage (NCBI taxonomy): Eukaryota > Metazoa > Chordata > Actinopteri > Cypriniformes > Cobitidae > Paramisgurnus > Paramisgurnus dabryanus. The sequence goes on from NC_133360.1 coordinate 22,971,640, forward strand.
TGCCTACAAATCAACAATACATAAAGACATTTATCTTGTACACTGCAAAAAGTTATTTTTAGGAAAAAAAATCTTAGTATTTTTGTCTTGTTTTCATTAAAAATATCTAACAATTCTTAAATTAAGATGCTTTTTCTTGATGAGGAAAACAACCAAAAAAATAAGTCTAGTTTTTAGACCAAAAATATCAAATTTAAGTGATTTTGTGCATAAAACAAGCAAAAAAATATGCCAATGGGGTAAGCAAATTTTTCTTAAATAGTGTTTAAGAAAAAAATGTAAGATTTTTTGCTAACCCCATTGGCAGATTTTTTTTTGCTTGTTTTATGCATAAAATCACTTAAATTTGATATTTTTGGTCTAAAAACTAGACTTATTTTCTTGGGTCATTTCGCTCATTAAGAAAAAGCATCTTAATTGAAGAATTTTAAGATATTTTTACTGAAAACAAGACAAAAATACTAAGATTTTTTTTTTCTTGAAAATCATTTTTGCAGTGTACTTAGTTATTTTGCATTGTTTTCTAATATAAATATCAGAAAATTCTTAAATTGAGATACATTTACTTGGTAAGCAAATGGCTTAAGATAATAAGTCTTGTTTTTATAAATAAATGATGAAAACCGAGAGGTTTTTTTTACTTAAAACAAGTCAAAATATCTGCCAGTGCAGTAAGAAAAATAAACTTAATTCCAGTTTCGACTTAACTCAATAAACTTAATTTAAGTTTATTTTTCTATGTGCCCTGGCAGATATTTTGACTTGTTTTAAGTACAAAAAAACCACTCTTGATTTTCATCATTTATTACAATAAACAAGACGTAATATCTTATGCCACTTGCCTACCAAGTAAATGTATCTCAATTTAAGAATTTCTAGATATTTAAATTAGAAAACAAGACAAAAATACTAATAAGTAAGACATTCATTTTTTGCAGTGTACTTAAGTAAGATGCAACACAAACGTTGTCATTTCAATCCCCGCAGAGAACACACTCTTACTTTTTAGCACGATGCTAATGGTCTAATCAGATTCAATGGATTATGCTAAGCTATGCTAAAATTGGTAGCGCCAGAGCCGGAGATCATCTGAATGGATTCCAAAATGGTAAGAATCAAAAGTTTAACTCTAGGGGAGCTGGAAAATGAGCATATTTTCAAAAAAAAGTGGAGTGTCCCTTTAAATGCACTATAAAATCCACAAATGTTAATAAATCACCTCTGGCAAACAAACATCTTCATCTAAAATGATTTGATATTAGTCCAGAATATAAATGAAGAGGCAATCCAGCAAGCCACACATCCACTGCCAAATTACACTTAAACAAAACATCATGATCGCTTGCCGTATTAGCCTTTGTTTCAATGCACAGGCTGTAACAAAGAAAACACAGCACACTGAAAGGTATGAATAGGTTTAGACACCCTCCTAAATGACTTATGTCTATTGCTGGTCACCATAGGAACCGCTGCACAAGGGAAGCTGGAAGCGTGGTACTGGTTGCTATGGTGACATAATTTGGTGCTTTGTCGAGATTCCAAAGTTTGCAGACGTCCTCGTCCTGTTAGCTGGAGGTGAATGGGCTGTCACAGGGGTCAAGCCATTCCTTGGATAGATAACAGAGCATTGTTTCCTCTGACACTGGCGAATAATGACCAGGATGGGGGCTTTTATATATGTTCTTTATCTAAAGCTGTGCAGGCCCATGCGTGTGATTGGTCAGGTATAAGATGACTGTGTGGTTTATTAGATAAATGCAGGCATTATGTAGATTTCATAGTTTTGTAAAAGCTATACTCTCCAATATAAAAGTCAAAATGTCTTAACCCTGGAGAACCCACAGGTCAAATTTGGCCAATGTTAATTGATGCTAAGAGCAGGGTTCTTGGGTTCTCCAGGGTTAAAAATACAATGCCATGACCTCTCATGCCGAACTTTTAACTGTATATGGTTTATCTTTCTAGGTTTAACACCTCTCAAGACCTCAACCCTGTGCCTGGACAAGCCTTGCCAAAACAGAGCAGAGTGTAGGGAAGCCCCATCTGACTTCATCTGCCAATGTCAGTCTTCGTGGCCAAGCGAGCGATGCCACTCTTCTGGTGCGCTCTGCCAACCGCCCATCTGCGAGGGCAATGCAACGTGCCAGGCCACTGGCGCCCGTCCAGGGGAACTAGCGTGCCGATGCGTGCCAAGCGTGTTGGGTCACGACTGTCACTCTAGTGTCCGTCTCTGCGCTCAGAAGCTGTGTGGAGATGGTGCCCGCTGTCTGGCAGTGCAATACAGGAGTCCAGGGTACGCGTGCATCTGTCGAGAAGGCTATACTGGGACTTTCTGTGAGAAAAAGGAGGACCATTGCTCCCCCAACCCGTGCCGTAACCGTGCCATCTGCAGGAGCAGAGGGGATGGCCCCACCTGCTTCTGTGTCCCGGGATTCCAGGGCGAACGCTGCGACATTGAGGTGAATGAATGCGTGTCAAGGCCCTGCAGGAACGGAGCCACCTGTCTGGACAAGATTGGCCACTACATCTGTCTTTGTAAGCCTGGATATACAGGTGAGTAAAGGGGAAAGTTGCCATGCGCTGTTGTAATGTGCCTCTCACCCGTTAAACTGACATATCATGATCTGTCTCAACTAGTGTCAAATGCAGCCATCTAGTGGTTGAGTGGTGATACTACAGCACAAAAGGTTTGAAAGGTACACATTGAGGGATACTCCATCGTTTTGTCATATTAAACTATGTTATTTAACCTTAACTAAGAAGAGTTAATACATACCTCTATCATCTTAGTGCGTGCACTTAATCGCTTTAAGAAGTTTTTTAGAAAATAACAAATATCAAGTGTTGTTTTCTGAAGAAAGATTTTTATTAAATATGATTAAATATTAATAAAATATTACATTTAGATAAATTTACTTGAAAAGTTTCAAGAAAATAACCAATATCAAATGTTGTTTTCTGAAGAAAGATTTTTTATTAAATATGATTAAATATTAATAAAATATTACATTTAGATAAATTTACTTGAAAAGTTTCAAGAAAATAACCAATATCAAGTGTTGTTTTCTGAAAATGTTTTTAAATATTAATCAAATTATTAAATTAAGATAAATTTACTAATAACAAATATTAAATCTTGATTTCTGAAGAAAGATTTTTATTAAATAGTAATAAAATATTAAATTTAGATAAATTTACTTGAAAAGTTTCAAGAAAAGAACCAATATGTGTTGTTTTCTGATTTAAAAAAAATATTAATCAAATTATTAAATTAAGATAAATTTACTTGAAAATTTTCCAATATCAAGTGTTCTTTTCTGAAAAAAATTATTAAATATGAATAAAATTATTAAATAAAGATACATTTACTTGAAAAGTTTCGAGAAAATAACCAATATCAAGTGTTGTTTTCTGAATTTTTTATATTAATCAAATTATTACATTAAGATAAATTTACTTGAAAAGTTTCGCGAAAATAACCAATATCAAGTGTTGTTTTCTGAAAAAAAGTATTAAATATGAATAAAATTATTAAATAAAGATACATTTACTTGAAAAGTTTTGAGAAAATAACCAATATCAAGTGTTGTTTTCTGAATTTTTTTATATTAATCAAATTATTACATTAAGATAAATTTACTTGAAAAGTTTCGCGAAAATAACCAATATCAAGTGTTGTTTTTTGAAGAAAGATTCTTATTAAATATTATGATATATTAATAAAATATTAAATTTAGATAAATGTACTTGAAGTTTCAAGAAAATAACCAATATCAAGTGTTGTTTTCTAAAAAAAAATTATATTAATCAAATTATTATATTAAGATAAATTTACTTGAAATGTTTCGAGAAAATAACCAATATCAAGTGTTGTTTTCTGAAGAAAGATTTTTATTACATTTTATTTAATATTAATAAAATATTAAATTTAGATAAATTTACTTGAACAGTTTCGGGAAAATAACCAATATCAAGTGTTGTTTTCTAAAAATAAATAATATTAATCAAATTATTAAATTAAGATACATTTACTTGACAAGTTTCAAGAAAATAACCAATAATCAAGTGTTGTTTTCTGAAAAAAAGTATTAAATATTATTAAATATGAATATTTATATCAAAATCAAGTGAGAATATGCTTAAAAAAGAAGAATATTTCCCTGTGGGCTAAAAAAATAAACTTACTTAAAAATTTTAATTTTTGGCGTTAACAAAACAAAACATATAAAATTATACAATTTAGTGTTGGATAGTAGCCTTATTTTTTAGGTTTCATTAATGATTTATGATGAATTAATGTATTTTGCAAAAAGTAATAAAACTGCGGACCCCCTGGCACCATCTCATCCCCCCAGTTTGAGAACCTCTGCAGCGACACTTTGATAGCACTTAGCTTAGCTCAGTTCATTCAATGGTACCAAACAGAGACAAAGTTTGAAATGACCAAACACATCAACGTTTTCCCTATTTAAAACGAGTAGTTATACGACCAAGTATGGAGGCACAAAATAAAACGTGGCGCTTTTCTAAACGGGTTAAAAAGGGTAACTATAATGTATGGCGGAATAGCACTTTTGGGAGTACTTCGACTCGGCGCAGTAAAAAGTCACGCCTGAATAATCCGCTCCCCCCTCATTTCCGTCAATAGAACGCACGTGACTTTTACTTCTACATGTGCTTGCTTGCTAGTAGCAAACTGCAAGAGATCATTTGCAATGACTGACTTTGTAGAAGACGATGACGACTGGTTTCTATCAGACCCAGAGCCATATCTGTTTGAACCCGAGTACACAGAGGAGGAACTAGCTCTTATTGACCGGGAGAGGGAAGAAAGATATGAACCAGAACAGACCGGAGCAGGCGAAAGAACACGGGCAAACAGCAATTGGTGGTGCAAGTGTAACTGTTGCGGACAGATGCCGACTGAAATTGAGAGCATGTGCTGTTTAGAATGGTACAAGGTGTGGCCGTCGATGGTGGGGGTCAATGTAGATCCAGAAGACCCTGGGCAAATCGCCTGTGTCGCGGCAAGCGACGCGTTTGCGGCAATGATTCACCCGGCAGTCGTCAACTTTTTCTTTCAACGTGAGAAAGTTAAATGGAGGAAACGTCCCACGCCGAGTGGACCAGATGGCCAGCTATCCTCAGAGTTAGTGCTAAACCATCGAAATATATCATGTTTTCATATATATAAATGTGTATATACTTATTCTATCGATGTCTTCTCAGTCAAAATAGGTTGGTGTCCTACCGTATAGTACTGGAATGGGCCCTACAGGGCGAAACTTTGGGCAGAGGGCATCAGAAACCACTGCCATCATGTGTGGTCGGGGCTATACGACAAAGATATCCTTCTGTGTCCGGTGTCTATGTTGGACTTCAAGAAGTAAACGAGGCGATGGATTTGTAAGCCTATTGTAACTGGACATTATGTGCTGGGCACTGCGTTCAGATCCAGATTTTGTTTACATGTTTCACAGACATCTGTGCACTGCAAAAACATTATTTTCAAGAAAAAAAATCTCAGTATTTTTGTCTTGTTTTCAGTAAAAATATCTAAAAATTCTTAAATTAAGATGCTTTTTCTTGATGAGCAAAACGACCCAAGAAAATAAGTCTAGATTTTAGACAAAAAATGTCAAATTTAAGTGATTTAAGTGACAAGCAAAAAAAAGTCTGCCAATGGGGTAAGCAAATTTTTCTTGAAATTATTGTTTAAGAAAAATGTTTAAGTTTTTTTTAATATATATTTTTGGTCTAAAAACTAGACTTATTTTCTTGGGTCATTTTGCTCATCAAGAAAAAGCATCTTAATTTAAGAATTTTTAGATTTTTTACTGAAAAATATTTTTTACGTGTAGACTGTTTGTATATTTTTGTATATTACAACCATTATTTAGATGTCTTCCTATTAAATTTAAATATTATCATTTGTATTCAATTTTATTCCTTATATTTGATGTATATAAATAAAGCTTTGAACCTAAAACATCTATTGTGATACTTTTATCATAGTCATGCAACAATCAGGATTTTTTTCCCATTTAATCCCATAGTAAACAAATATGATAGGCCAAGTGTTATCTAGGCAAATGGTGTTTTATTTTTTTAAATGTAATCAAATGTAAGTGAAGTAAAAAAAGGAAAATACGTAATTTAAATCACAATATATAAATCATAAAATTACCCTTCATATTACTGCAATAACTGACTTTTCAATTTAAATTATTCCCATAGTAAACACAATAGGCCATGTGTTGTCCATGCAAAAGGTGTTTTGTCAAATTTATTCAAACATAAGTGAAGTCACAAAGTGGGGAAAATACGTCATTTAATTCACAATATATAAATAAAAAGATTGCATTCATATTACTGCAATAACTGACATCTTTTTATTTATTTCACAATATATAAATAAAAAGATTGCATTCATATTACTGCAATAACTGACATCTTTTTTCAAATCAAATTATTCTCATATGATAGGCCATGTTTTATCCAGGCAAATTGTGTTTTTTAAAATGTGATCAAATGTAAGTAAAGTAAAAATAGGAAAATACTTAATTTAATTCACAATATACAAATAATAAAAATAACCTTCATATTACTGCAATAACTGAGTTTTCAATTTAAATTATTCCCATAGTAAACACAATAGGCCATGTGTTGTCCATGCAACGGGTGTTTTGTCAAATTTATTCAAACATAAGTGAAGTCACAAAGTGGGGAAAATACGTAATTTATTTCACAATATATAAATAAAAAGATTGCATTCATATTACTGCAATAACTGACATCTTTTTTTTCAAAACAAATTATTCCAATATGAATTCCCATGTCACGTGTTTTCCAGGCAAAAGGTGTTTTTTCAGATTTTTTCAAAGATAAGTGAAGTCACATGGAGGGAAAATAGATAATAAAGTTCACAATATAAAAACTTCATAATATTACAATAACTGACATGTACCTTCTACACTTACTATGCAAGTACAAGTACCCTCCTGTGGTTTTTCAATGGCACAGGTTACTTTTCATGTCAGCTGTAAACTAGATGGCTCCGATGGACCTTTGAATCTTGAGGTGTGTTATTGTATGACCTCCTCTTTGATGAGCTTTGGTAGCAATGCAATGTTGGCAGCTAGGCGAGGCACTTTGATAGGGGATGATGCGTCTTTGAATCTGATTGTGGGGTCAAGTCTTTTTTGGATTACTCTGTCCATGAGGTCATCTCTGAATTTTTGAGTCGTCTCTACATAGACTGGTTCAATCCACTGCTTCGACTGTCTTTGAAAGACAACATTGTGTCTTTTTAGGCCTGAAATCAAAAATAGTGCTGGAATTATTGTAAATGTATCATTTTTATATTTATGATATAATTACACATGTTAGGACTGTGACTTTTTAAAAAAACAAAATTACACCAGTCAGTCATATTTGTACCATGATCTTATGTGAAGATCATGTTCATGTATGGATGACACGTCGAGAGGTGCAGGGAAAACACACAGTGTAATTACAGTAATTTGCATTGCTTTAGTACCCACCAGCTGCTGTTGTTGCCTGTTCCCGCTTTGTGGAGTGATTCTCATTGTGATCCATAATGGCTAGCATAGTGCGTGCCTTCATTGAAGGGTATTGAAAATGTAGTCGCTTTGGACAGTACTTCAAAAGGGCATCGTGGAACACCTCAATTTGTCCTGAAAATTAAAACAAAAGAAAATGCTTTACAATGGAAAACAAGAGCATGAAAAGTCAAACTATGTGGTACACATACCGGTGTGTTTGAACAGTGTCATCTGTTGTAGGTCTTTTAGGAGATGTTTGTCCATAATCATTGCTTGAAGAGCTTTGAAGGCAGGGGAATTGACTTTTAGCCACCTCTTCGTTCTTTGTTCCTCTGCTGACAAGTCCTTATGGAAACATCTGTATTCAGTTCCATTTTCTTCCCAGCGATGGACCCCAGTGATGTGGTGTTGGAGAGACATCCATCGTCTGAGCAGCTCCTGACAACACGAGCATAGGCACACTTTTAACCATCTGTGATACACTCACCTAAAGGATTATTAGGAACACCATACTAATACTGTGTTTGACCCCATTTCGCCTTCAGAACTGCCTTAATTCTACGTGGCATTGATTCAACAAGGTGCTGAAAGCATTCTTTAGAAATGTTGGCCCATATTGATAGGATATCATCTTGCAGTTGATGGAGATTTGTGGGATGCACATCCAGTGCACAGAGCTCCCATTCCACCACATCTCAAAGATGCTCTATTGGGTTGAGATCTGGTGACTGTGGGGGCCATTTTAGTACAGTGAACTCATTGTCATGTTCAAGAAACCAATTTGAAATGATTCGAGCTTTGTGACACGGTGCATTATCCTGCTGGAAGTAGCCTTTAGAGGACGGGTACATGGTGGTCATAAAGAGATGGACATGGTCAGAAACAATGCTCAGGTAGGCCGAGGCATTTAAACGATGCCAAATTGGCACTAAGGGGCCTAAAGTGTGCCAAGAAGACATCCCCCACATCATTACACCACCACCACCAGCCTGCACAGTGGTGACAAGGCATGATGGATCCATGTTCTCATTCTGTTTATGCCAAATTCCGATTCTACCATCTTAATGTCTCAACAGAAATCCAGACTCATCAGACCAGGCACCATTTTTCTAGTCTTCAACTGTCCAATTTTGATAAGCTTGTGCAAATTGTAGCCTCTTTTTCCTATTTGTAGTGGAGATGAGTGGTACCCGGTGGGGTCTTCTGCTGTTGTAGCCCATCCGCCTCAAGATTATGCGTGTTGTGGCTTCACAAATGCTTTGCTGCATACCTCGGTTGTAACGAGTGGTTATTTCAGTCAAAGTTGCTCTTCTATCGGTTTGAATCAGTCGGCCCATTCACCTCTGACCTCTAGCATCAAGAAGGCATTTTCGCCCACAGGACTGCCGCATACTGAATGTTTTTCCCCTATCACACCATTCTTTGTAAACCCTAGAAATGGTTGTGTGTGAAAATCCCAGTAACTGAGCAGATTGTGAAATACTCAGACCGGCCCGTCTGGCACCAACAACCATGCCACGCTCAAAATTGCTTAAATCGCCTTTCTTTCCCATTCTGACATTCAGTTTGGAGTTCAGGAGATTGTCTTGACCAGGACCACACCCCTAAATGCATTGAAGCAACTGCCATGTGATTGGTTGATTAGATAATTGCATTACTGAGAAATTAAACAGGTGTTCCTAATAATCCTTTAGGTGAGTGTACAATACAGTTGTCTTCCATGTTGAAGACCCAAAATTTGCTCATAGCTTTTGATGTATGTAATAACAAAGATGAAAAATGTTTGATGAGCTGATTTTGTATGCTTGGGTACCTTTGGATCTCCTTTGGAGGTGCAACAGCTCCACCACATGTGGTTGCTGACACTCCTGACCCAAGGAGCAAGATCCTTGTACTCCTTTCTGTTGGATGCTGCAACCATTTTTTTTTTAAATTCTGAAAAATTAAAGAAAATAATTATATGTGGTAATCCCATTCGTTGCATATACTACAGTGGCGCAAGATTATACATACTTGTTTTTTAGTTTCTCTTGCATAAATTTTTATTTCATCAGCGAACAGTAGACTAACCTTTGGTGACATGCAACGGATCAAATTGATGAATGATTTGTGGATATTCTTCTCTCATAATTTTTCTTATGGATGGATGCAGGTCTGTGGTGACCACTTTTACATCAATGCCCTCATCCAGGATCTTCTCCAGGCCTTTCTTGAAGGCCAAAGGTTCCACTGCGACAGAACTGGAGGCCTGGGAAACCTAGAGAGCACAAATGTATGGACGATGACATCTAAAAACATGTTTGAGAATTGACCATAGACTTGTGGAAATAATTGACAATTTACCTGCATCAGCTCAAACGCCACGATCTGTTTATTGGATTCGTTCATGAAAGAATACGTGTTGTATTTGCTGGAGTGTCCGGAGCTGCCATCTCCACGTAGCTGCACTCCTTCCCAAATTAATTTTGCTTTGATTATGTTCTCCTGTTGCGTATATAATTCCTCAATCACTGGGAACAGATAGCTTGCTTGTATGTCTTGGAAAGTTGCCTGCTGGGGCAACTGCAGGTTTAAAAGTCCAGCCCAATCAGTTATGTCTGTGTATGTTGATCCAGTAAAGAGGGTGGCAGCTGCTGTGAGAAGATTATTTTCCGCCATTCCACATATATTGGGACATGATTCCCATTGTCCTATATGGCCATTGCTACATTGCCAACTTATATTGATTCCACTGCCGAACTGTGTAATTGTCTTGTTCAGGTCACACATCGCAGCACCACAGGTTGTACATTTCAGAAAGAGTTCCATGAGTTTGGACTCATTTACAATCCACTTCCTCTCCTTCCATCCTCCGGGTTGTCCAGACAGGCTTGAGGAACTTCCGGTGGTGGTGGAGGGATTGGAATATGGCATAAAGCTGGTGTTTGTGGGATTGACAGCAGGCTCTGAGGTCATGCTGACATCAAACACCGATGTTGCACTCGTATCCATCACAGTAACTTCAATGTAGTTTGTTTCCTGTTGTAGACAAATAAAAATAAAAATGTGCATTGGTTTTGCATACAAGTGCCACATCCAGTAAATCTTGAAATTTCAAGATTTCGTCTTGTTCTGGCAGATCTTGATGTGCGTCACTCAACTCTGCCTGTATAATAATTGACACAAGTTACAATCTCAATAATAATATAAAAAACTACCATAATTAATAAAAAAGACATTTTTTCTATACATTATTCAGAGTAAGAAGTAAGTTACGTTACAGGGCATTACATAAGTAGACAGTAGCCTGCATTCTGTGTTTCACCGGAGACAAAAAAAATACCCCTCCAACTACCATTAGTCAAGGTATTATCATGGTACACCTAACTTTGCAGTCTCATGATATAGCGAATCAGATTTGGTGACACTATAACGTTACACAACGGGCTTATACTGGTTTAGGCTTATAAGTTTTCAGCAGTAACAACATGAACAAGCGGCTTTCGTGGTCATCACGTAACTTCCGGTAAACTCTGCGAAGAATAAATAACAACAAAGTCCTTTTAAAGTAGTTTATTTATATAACTAGCTAAATAAACAACACGTAGATTACATAGGAAGCCAAAACATTTGTTATTTTCGACGAGCTATTTGTTTAAGAGTTCAGTTTCAGCAACTACTCAGACCATTAAACAGAACCGGAAGTAAAGTTCTGACCAGACGCTTATCGCGTCACCGCACATGCGCCCGATGAAACGGTCTATACTTAATTCATATTTCTGAGCTCAGTCCTCATGTGCATTAAACAGTCAAAAACTCCTTATTGCCTGTCTCTGAAGCGAACTGATTTCGTAGCTGTAACGTTACTCGTGTTTACCGGGTTGAACTCCACTAATGTTTGATTAGCAAAGGTTACTGCCACTACAACCAAATACTATGCAAAAGGACATTTACAGTTTTCGGTGATGATCCAATTTGATGTGTTCGCGATTGAAGTATTGTCGGTGTGGCCGTATCCTTTAGGCGAAATCCGGTGTCGGTATAGTCCTCCGGTGTGAAATGGTCGGAGCAAACACGCCACTTCTTCAGAATCCTCAGCGGTTTCGTTGTATCCATGTTTAAAGCAGCTAACCAAGCTTTCCGCCGTTTGGGGTAAGTTGGAATTCTGTGAAACATGACGTCACTATATACATTCGGCTTGTTATGACAACCCTTTGCGATGCACGTTACAACCATGATTGTTCACAAACTATCTTCCTACAACCTGATACTTGGTCAACTCTCCTCAAACTACTACTACTGGTGCAGGCGCGTGCAGGTCACGTCTGTTCTATTGACGGAAATGGGAGGATGAGGGGGAGCGGATTTTTCAGGCGTGACTTTTTACTGCGCCGAGTCGAAGTACTCCCAAAAGTGCTATTCCGCCACACATATATAGTTACCCTTTTTAACCCGCTTAGAAAAGCGCCACGTTTTATTTTGTGCCACCATATTTGGTCGTATAAAATAGGGAAAGCATTGATGTGTTTGGTCATTTCTAACCTCATCTCTGTTTGGTACCATTGAATGAACTGAGCTAAGCTAAGTGCTATCAAAGTGTCGCAGCAGAGGTTCTCAAACTGGGGGCATGAGATGGTGCCAGAGGGTCCGCAGTTTTATTACTTTTTGTAAAATACATTAATTCATCATAAATCATTAATGAAACCTAAAAAATAAGGCTACTAACCAACACTTAATTGTATAATTTTATATATTTTGTTTTATTAACGCCCCAAATGTAAATTTTTAAGGAAGTTTATTTTTCTTAGCTCACAGGGAAATATTCTTCTTTTTTAAGCATAAACTCACTTGATATAAATATTCATATTTAATAATATTTGATCTTTTTTTTTCAGAAAACAACACTTGAAATTGGTTATTTTCTCGAAACTGTTCAAGTAAATTTATCTTTATTTAATAATTTTATTCATATTACATTTTTTTTTTTTCAGAAAACAACACTTGATATTGTTTTTTTTCTCGAAACTTTTCAAGTAACTTTATCTTAATTTAATAATTTGATTAATATTTAATAATATTTTTACAAAATCTGAAAACAACACATGATATTGGTTATTTTCTCGAAACTTTTCAAGTAAATTTATCTTAATTTAATAATTTTATTAATATTTAATTTAAAAAAAATCAGAAAACAACACTTGATATTGGTTATTTTCTTGAAACTTTTCAAGTATTTTTTTCTTAATTTAATAATTTATAAATATTTAATAATATCAGAAAACAACACTTGATATTGGTTATTTTCTCGAAACTTTTCAAGTAAATTTATCTTAATTTAATAATTTATAAATATTTAATAATATCAGAAACAATACTTGATAATGGTTATTTTCTCGAAACTTTTCAAGTAAATTTATCTTAATTTAATAATTTATAAATATTTAATAATATCAGAAAACAATATTTGATGTGGATTATGTTCTGAAAACTTTTCAAGTAAATGTATTTTAATTTAATAATTTTTTATAGAGAGTATTTTCCCGGACAGGGCTTATCCTAGTACCAGACTAAAATGCATGTTTAAACTGTCCCAGGGGTTTAAAGGGCCACTGGCAAAAAAATTAATAACTGCACTTTGACTTGAGTTCTTCCACTGGATAAAAAACTTTCAGTGTTTTTGTCTTATTTGTCCAAATATCTAAAAAATACATATATATATTATATATATTTGATGCTTCGGAATTAAGCCTATTCGGCTCTCTGAAATACTTGATTTTTATTGGTCAATCGTGGCATATATATATATATATATATATATATATATATATATATATATATATATGTATATTTATATATATATATTTATATATATATATATTTATATATATATATATATTTATTTATATAATTACATGTATAAAACATTTACTTATGAAGCCAAATGATCTAAGATAGACTATTTTTCTTAGCCCAATGGGGAAATATTCTTTTTTTTTTTTAAGAATAAACTCACTTGATTTTGATATTGTATTAATAATATTTAATAATATTTTTTTCGGAGAACAACACTTGATATTGGTTATTTTTAGTCTAAACTTTTCAAGTAAATTTATCTTAATTTAAGAATTTTTGATATTTAGTCACAATGACATTACACACATAGGAGTGTTTTCCCGGACAGGGCTTAGTCCATTACTAAAATGCATGTTTAAGATGCCTTTATTTAAAAACATCTTGACCTGACATATCTTAACATATATTAATGCTATCGTTTTGTCTCAAGATTAGGGTTGGGAACCGAGGAACAGGTAGGATCTTACGAGGACTACAACAGGAATAAATGATATAGGCCTAGTGACTGAAAAAGTGAAAATATTAATCATTTTACATTTAAAATATTTTATCAGTAATTAATAAACACAAATTGAATTGTTTAAGTATTGTGCATTATTTTTTATTATATGGAACCGGAATCAGAACCGGAATCGTTAGGCAGAACTGGAACCGAAATTGGAACCGGAAAATTTCTAACGATTCCCAACCCTACTCAAGATGCACACACCAGTATTGTTTTTGTAAGGTTTGTTTGTAAAAACTACTCAAATGTTCTAATATAAATCCTAGTTCTGGATTAATCTATTAATCTAAATCTGCCTGGGAAACTGACACATAATGTAGTAGCCTAACTGTGTGTGCAAAACATTACAGAAGTTAAACTCAACTATATCTATATAATCATTGTTGATTAGAAGAATGAAAACTATGCTTGGCATATTACCCGTAGGACTGACTTTACGTGTTACAGTCTGTTTGATTCTAAATGTTTAGGTCTGTCCAGATGGCATGTGTATATCTTGACACAGAGCGGATTGGCCTCTTTGTACTTCACTCTATTGTCTCTGATGTTCCAGGTAGCAACTGTGAGCTTGAGATTGACGAGTGTCAATCACAGCCTTGTCTCCACGGCGGCAGTTGCCATGACTACGTCAATGGTTTCTCGTGCACCTGCCTGGCGGGTTTCCAGGGGGAGCGCTGCGAAATAAACATCAATGAATGCAGAGACCAGCCATGCCAAAATGAGGCGCTATGTGTAGATGAAATAAATGGGTACAATAGCTTTACATGGTGGGGTGCATGATTTTTTTTAAACACTTTGAAAAAGGTAGTCGGGCCAAGTACCAAAACACACTTGTAGCCAATCAGCAGTAAGGGGCGTGTCTACCAACCAACATCGTTGCCTGGGTTGCGTATGTGTGGGGCGGGTTTATCAAAAGAAGGTCCAAATTCTATTGGGGTAGGGGCGTGTTTGTTCAAGGAATTTCAAATATCAACATTGGCTTTCAGAGATCATGCACCCCACCTTTAATTAATCATTTTCAATTTTTTCAATTCCCACACAGACTTTGCAATGTTTAACCCCAAAATCAAATTGGAATAATCATTTATTTTTTTTAACTGATATTCCAGTTTCCACTGTGACTGTTTGCAAACTGGTTTTACTGGTGTTCACTGTGAGGTTCCACCTCCACCCTGCTGGTCTCAACCCTGCCTCAATGGCGCCCTCTGCCAGGATAAAGACGATAACTACACCTGTAATTGCTGGCCTGGTGAGTAACAGCAATGGAGTAAACTGTCTGGGATATAATGGTTTAATGCAGGGATTTTCAAACTTTTTGTCAGCCAAACCCCATTTACCTAAATTGTTTATGTGAGTTACCCCCTCAGATTTTAAGTAAATATTTTAATACACATTTGCATGTATAAAAATATTTATTTTTCATTCATTTTTTTTTATTTTTTTTTATTTATTTATATTGGCGCCATGCCCAATTTTTAACATAACATGTCCATTTCATGTACCGGATTTAGCCAAGGGCTAATTTCATGTAGTCTCCCAGGCAGGTCAACGCTAACATAACATCACACAGACAATAAAAACATACACACATTTCAGGGCCATAAAAAAAACAAATAAATAGATCAGTCAATCAATTTAACTACAACAATCTCAATGATTAGATAGTTGGTTCAACTTAAAAAAAGATTTTAACTTAAATTTAAAAAGACCAGCGCTTTACGGCTTTACTTTAAAGTTTTATCAGTAGTATTTTACATAATTAGTGTTATTGGACCTTTATCTGGTAATTTTCTTTTATTGTTACCTAAAACACACACACACACACATAATATATAAACCCTTGTGTGGGTCTGTGGGACTAAAAGAAAAATTATGCAATTATGCAAAAAAACTTTGAAATAAAGAAACTTCAAGACAATTTTAAGTTTACTCAAGGTCTGAGTCAAGTAGTAGCCTACATGTAACTCACTTAAATAAAGGTTTAACTTACCTTTGTTATATTCATTTATTATATTTAAATCCTTTAAAATCAAAAGATTAATCGCGATTAATCGAATACAAAATAAAAGTTTGTTTTTGCATAGTATAAAAAAAATTGTGTATATATATATATAAAATTTATTTATTTATACTATGCAAAAACAAACTTTTATTTTGTATTCGATTAATCACGATTAATCTTTTGATTTTAAAAGATTTAAATATAATAAATGAATATAACAAAGTTAAATTTAACCTTTATTTTAGTGAGTTACACGTTTAAAACATAAATAACACAATAACATTAAATTTATGCATATATGTGTATATTTATATATAAATAATAATTACACACAATACACACAGAAATATCATATGTAAACACAAACTTTAATTTTGCATGCGATTAATCTTTTGACAGCCCTAATTAAATAAGTAAAATAAACATTTTATATAATAAATTAACTGTTGAAACTAAATAAATTTTAAGAAACACAACGTCACACACTTAAAAAAAAAACATACAACAAGTAACTAACAGACACAACAACATTAACAACAAATGGCATGAATAAAGCCAGAAAACACTAAAATCATTAATTTTTAATAATATTAACTACATTATTATACATGCTGCATTGCATGCTGGGAACTTTTTAAACCCTTGTTTAATGTAGAATTGTACACTTGAGTATTAGGTCCTGTCAAAAAATAAATAAATAAATCTTTGTTTTTGAGGTCTAGTTTTATTCAGTACAGACTTCAGTTATTGTCATACTTTATTACCTCTGTTGGAAGAACATTTTAAAGTTGGATTTATCTGTGTGTTTCAGGATTCGAGGGTCATAACTGTGAGACAGACATCAGTGAGTGTGATAGCGGTCCTTGTGTGAATGAAGGCACATGCATCGAACTGTCTTGGGAGAGTCTTTATGGAACTGAGTTCCTATTACCATCACAGTACGACCCTAGAAACGCATCTGGCTTCATCTGCAGGTGTCTACCTGGATTCTCAGGTACTGTATCTGCAGAACTGTGATGATACCGGAGATACACTTTTAAGTTTAAGACCATGTTATAAATGCAAAAATCCTATGTAAGAAGCTCTGATCATTATTCAGAGGCTAGGACTATAATTGGTCTTTGCCATTGTAAGATGCTCAGGTTGCATTAAGCTAATCCTCCGGGAGCTGGATTTCATGAGGGCCTGGTATTGTGGCACACCGTTTTCTAGCACGACAGGAATGTAGACTCGGGGTTGTCTGTTAGGATGATCTTTATTGCTTGTGGACCCATCTAACGGCAATATGTCTGAAAAGATGTGCAGTTGCTGGGTTCAGTGTTAGACCGATAATGCCATGGATGTTGTGGTTTGCGTTTGGAGTGTCCTATTACTTATTTCAGGTAATTTTTACTGTTTTTAGTTAGTCCATGTCCAGTAGAATTTATAAGTACATTTAAAATGATACAAATGCCTCAGAATTTTACATCTGTTCATTTGGTAAATGCTTTTATCCAAAGTATACTTACAGTGCATTCAAGCTACATGTTTGTTTGTTTGTTTTTTAATCAGTATATGTGATGCTTGGGATTGAACCCATGACTTTTGAATGCTAATGCAATGCTCTACCAGTTGAGCTACATGAAGTACAGTAATTCATTGGTTAATGGAAGTATATACTTCTAAAAACCATACTAAGTTATTTGTATAGTAGCTACTGGTGTTTTGTTTTGGTGTTTTTGTTATCCGTGTTTTTATGACTAAATTTTCACTTATAAAAGTGTTTATAACCAAGATAGTTATGAGGGCAATTGTAGTTTCCAACAGGAAAACTTTATTGCTATTTACACGGACACTAGGCCGAATTAGTGTTATACAACCAGATTTGCCTAGTTGTTTTCCTGTGTGATTATTATTGACTAAAATGTGCCTACATTGTTTCTGGCATTAAACGTGAAAGTAGATAATGCATATATTTTTACAACTGCCCCAAATAGTTTTGTGGATAACCTTTTATAATGGGAAAAACAACCAGAGCTTGTTTTATATTTGTAGTAAGAAAAGTTATTCTTGGGTAGGGATGCACCGATACCGATACTGGTATCGGGTATCGGCCTCGTTACCACATTTTCTGAAGTACTCGTACTCGTTAAAAGTCTCCTGATACCTGGAATCGATACCACGGTCTGAGAAATGTCTATGTTTGAGCGGCGTGTAAGGGGTTAATGCCTCGTGTTGTCCAAAGAGGCAGAGTTTACAACAAACTTAGTTTTTTGTTAAATTATATGATTAAAGCTGTTACCTGTAAATTTAAATCATGTTTTTTTATTAAGTACTCGGTATACGCAAGTACTGAAATGCAAGTACTCCAAAAAAGTGGTATCGGTGCATCCCTATTCTTGGGGAATAATCTTTTAATTTGTAAAGAACTTTACTGAACTTTCTTTTTTTCAGGTGCCTTGTGTGAGCTGAACGTTACTGCATGCTCCACCAACCCGTGTCATAATGGAGCCACGTGCGAGGACTATCTTGGCAGCTACAAGTGCATCTGCTTGTCAGAGAGCCAAGATGGAGTCCTCTATGCGGGTCGCAACTGTAGCGAGCCACTGGTGGGTTGCGAGGGCCACGAGTGCCAGAATGGGGCAACCTGCGTGCCCTTCCTGACTGAGGGAGTACATGGTTACAGTTGCTTCTGCCCGGCAGGCTACACTGGATCATACTGCCAGACACCTACCGCATTCTCCTTCGAGACATCCGGAGGTTACCTGCACCTGCAGACGCCCTTGCTGGGTGCCGAGACATACTTCAATATTACGCTAAGCTTTCGCACAGTGCTGGAGAATGCGATGCTCTTCCAGAGGGGCAGGGAAGGTGCCACACTCAGTCTGGAGCTGCAAAATGGCCAGCTGCTACTTAGGTTTAGGAGTGACCCTCAATCAAATTTAACTTGGGTACGGACTCTACCTCAAGATGTTTCTGATGGCAACTGGCACACGGCAGAAGTTGCGTTTGAAGAAGACACGTTACTTCTGCGGCTGCTAGAAATCTGTCAGGGAGAGGATAACTGTGGTACAGCAGTCCGAATAGATCCAGGTGGCCTTGAGCTGGAGTCAGCTCTACAAAGCACCTTTGTCGGAGGATTGGGAGATGGAGAAGGTTCTGGTTCATTCATTGGCTGTATGAGGGATCTGTTTGTGGACTCACAGCTGATGGTGCCAGAGGACTGGTTAAGCACCTTAGCGGTCAACGTCACGCAAGGCTGCAACCATCAAGATCGATGCCTTTCTGGACCTTGCGAGAATCAAGGAGAGTGTGTTAACCTGTGGCAAGGTTACAAGTGCAAATGTCAGCGACCGTATGAAGGTCAAAACTGTGCAGAGGGTAAGGATGCCAGGAATTTACCTTATCTAGCGTTTTGGTAAATTAATATATTGGGATGAATCTTGAGCAGTGTTATCTAAGGGTCTCAATTAGAGTAGTCAATGTGACATTCAAGATTTGGGTGTTGACTGTCTGTGTCATGTAAGAGTAAGTTTATTATGAAAGTGGTCTTCCGAACTTGAGTACCACACAAGAGCCTGATAGTAAATTTGGTATGAGAACAATACAAATTTGAAAACGTGGCAAAAATACATAGTCTTTATGTGCATGGTAAAGTGTTCATCTTAACTCTTCTCTTTCTCACACAGAGTATATTACAGCCAGATTTGGCCAGGAAGATCCAGCAAGCTATGCTGTCTTTACCATCAACGACCAACTGGAATCAGGTAGCCTTTATCTGTCCATGTTCTTGCGCACACGGAAGGAATCTGGTTTGTTGGTGCTCCTTGCCAACAGCGTATGTGAATACTTGCGAGTGTGGCTGAAAGAGGGAAAACTAAAAGTGCAAGTCAACAACTTGAAGATCACAACAGGTGCGAGCCTGATTAACGATGGTGAGATCCACTTTGTCGGCATTACCATTGAGGACGGTGTGATGATTCTACAAGAAACGGGCCATGAATTTGAAGCAACGGATGTTGATCCCGTTTCCGTTCAGCCTGGAGATAAGGTGTATGTCGGTGGGATGGTTAATGGAGAAGAATTGTCTACCTTTGGTGGTTATTTTAAAGGGTGCTTGCAGGACCTGCAGCTCAACGACAAGAAGCTACAGTTTTTTCCACTTGGTGCATCGGCAACGTCGTACAAGCCAGACCACATGGTTGATGTTACCGCAGGGTGTACAAGCGATGACTCCTGCTCTGTAAGTTGCAATAATAAAGGGATAGTTCGGCCAAAAATGATATTAAACCCATGATTTATTCACCCCCATATGTCCATCGTTTTTCAGACAAACACATTCTCGGATATTTTAGAAAATGTTTTAGATCTTTCAGTTAATTAAATGTGAAGTTACGGGGTCCATGACCTTCAAGTCTAAAAAAAGTGCGTCCATCCTTCACAAAATAAATCCAAACGGCTCCAGGATGATAAACAAAGGTCTTCTGAGGGTAGAAATATCCATATTTAAAACTTTATTAACGAAAAGAACTACCTTCAGGTAGCGCCGCCATCTTAGTCGCGTCCGCATTCAAGATCAGAGCTTTACGCAGCCTACGGAGGCTTCTCTGCCGCTGCTCTGTGCCCCCACCCTCCGAATTTGTCATACGTCACTAAGAAAAGTGCGTACACTACGCTAATACTCTCTCCTGAATACAGAGGAGTCTAAGATGGCGTGAAAAACGATGGACCTATGCAACTCGGACAGCTTGGGGGTGAATAAATCATGGGTTTAATATAATTTTTGGCCGAACTATCCCTTTAAGTGCCATGATCTTACGAAGCCCAAATCTTACCCTGGAGGGCTGGAGCACTACAGATTTTAGGTCCAACCCTAATCAAACTTACCCAAATGTGATTTTGTAGTGATCATGAAGACCTTGATTAGCTTGCTCAGGTGTGTTTAATCAGGGTTGGAGCTAAATTCTGCAGTGCTCCGGCACTCCTGGGTAAGATTTGGGGAACCTTGTAGTAGAGCATGACTTTAGCAGCGCAGAATGTCCTGGGTTCCAATCCCAGGCAACACACATACTCATAAAAATGTATGACTTGAATGCACTGTAAAGGTTGCAATAGCATGGATTTTGATTAAGTATATAGTAAATATATAGCATATCATTGCATGATTTGTTTCATAAACAAATGTTTGGAATTGTAATGATTTTTAGATAATTTTGAATGTTCTTTGTTTATAGAAAAACCCATGCCAAAATGGTGGCATTTGTTTCTCTTCATGGGATGACTTTACATGCACCTGCCCTCCCCACACAGCAGGGCGGCGCTGTGAGGAGGTGAGCTGGTGCGAACTTAACCCCTGCCCACTGAAAGCAGCATGCAGGGCCCTCAACCAGGGCTATGAATGTGAGTATATCAGAACATTTGACCTGAGGCCAAATGTTTTTAATCTCACAGTATGTCTGGAGAGTTAAGATCTTCATTAGCAGATTTGTTTATGCTAGGATTAGTGCTTTGGATTAAGTCTGATTTACATCCATCTGTCATGGCAAGGCATAATGTATGATTAAGTGTTAGGTTGTAGTCTAGGCCTGGGAACGGGGAGACCTGCTGAGAGCAGCTTACATTATAACCGGCATGTATTTAATTAAGCTATCCGGAACAAAAATGAGTCGTCAATATCAGAACAGCGCCTTCATCTTCATAACATTTCATCAAGAGGATAGGCCTTTGTTGCTATGATAATGTTTGCTGGCTTAGACATGACAATGTGACTAATTCGTAAAAATGATTATGAAGCGAATCATAGAAAAACATACAATTATTAGAAAAAAGCAATAATGAAACTCCACCCCAAAACAACTCCAAGAGAAAAACATCTACCTTTGTTTTCTACAGGCATTTCAAACGTGACTTTTCAACACACCAGCACTCTCATATACCGCGGCAATGGGCTGATCACCCGCCACCTAACCAGCATTATTTTCAACATCCGAACACGCAAGCGCAACGCTGCGGTGTTACATGCTGAGAATGGCTCTGACTTTGTGACAGTCTCCATTCAGGATGGCTTTGTGGTACTAGAGCTCCTTAGTGGATCTTCCCTCTCTTCAACACCTCTCTCACCCTTGACCCTACAGAGTTCGAGACCAGTAGCTGATGGAGAGTGGCATGTTGTGGAGCTCCTAATGGTCAATCCTTGGGCTAACAGCTCCCAGTGGATAATGCTTCCCTTTGATGAAAGGGACGAGCCGACTATGTCAAACTCGGTGGCCGGGAATCTGGATTTTCTCAGAGAGGACGTAGATATCCTAATTGGAGGGCTCGGCCCGGAGTCTGGGTGGAATCTTATTGGATGTTTGAGTAATGTGGAGATTGGTGGTATCGTGCTTCCGTATTATGCTCCCAACGAGGTGAGGTTTCCACAAGTACAAGATGAGAAGTTCCAAAAGATATCCGAGGTTCCCGTCCAGACCGGATGTGTTGGAGGGGTGGCTTGTGAACCCAATCCCTGCCTGAACGGAGGTATTTGTGAAGATCTCTTTAACTTCTTCAATTGCTTCTGTCCTCCGGGTTGGGCCGGTGATCGGTGCGAACTGAACGTAAACACCTGCGCATCTAACCCGTGTCAACATGGCTACTGCATCAAACAGGGCAATACGTACAATTGCACTTGTCAGAGTGGCTACACTGGATCCAATTGCGAGAGGAAGGTGGACATGTGTGCCGGCCACAAGTGTGCTAATGGAGGGACCTGCTTGCAAGGCATCAACAGCTATTCTTGTCTTTGTCCAGACAAGTTTACTGGAACAAATTGCACGTGAGTCTGATAAGTATAACAATAACATTTCCCTCTGGGTACATTTGTATGAGACTTCCCATCAAGTTTAACCTAGTTTGTGTATCAGAAAACTTGATTTAAGGCTTCTACAAAAAGGCAATCTCCAAATATTTCCAAAATTCCCTTCCGCAAAACATTAAACCACACCTTAGCTAGTCTCACGAAGCAACGCCGTTAAAAGACAAGACAACGCAAAACAGAAATTTTACCTTTATACACAGACCTGCAAACCTCACACAATGATTTACATCAAAGCATCAAACTAACTTGAACGAATCAGGAGCCCTGGGGGACTGGTTTGTTTTAAAGTCAGTGCAGATCTTTTTATTGCTTTTATGGTGTTGTTTATGCTTGTACGACTGTGGTGATTTGTCTAGAGTTGTATGTGTAATGGTATTAATAGACTCTGTTGAGAGTGCCCATCCTCCAGCGCTTGTCTCAGGTCTTCAGGGTGGTAACTAAGGTAAATCTTTAGCCATTCATCTCACAAACATGTTTTGTTGCCAGATTGCTTCATAGCAATTCTTTGAAAGTGGCTTGCAGGCAGCTGGGAGACATTAATAAATCTTTATCTCTCTATCTCTATCTCTCTCTATCTCTCTCCTCCACTGCAGTAACAGAAGTGTTTGCTGTAAAGTTTTGTCGTAAATAAAGACAGATTGACAGTTGTTTGTCTCTTTTCTTTTCTCTCTGTCTCACATCAGTGTTCAGATTGAAGAGGCACCGTGGTATGTAGTTGTCAAAAATGTGTAAGTGCCATTTTGCTGTTGACTTTATATGCCTGCCTTCATTTCTTTATTTTCACTTCTTTTGTTCTGTTTTGTCTGTTTTTGTCTTTTTATTTGTCAATTTCTTTTTTATTTTCTGTGTCCTTTAATTTTCACTTTTATTTCTTTTCTTTTAATTCTCTCCTTCCTTTTCTTTCATTTTTTATCTTTTACTTTCCTTGTTTTTACTTTCATGTTATCTTTTACTTTCTTGTTTTTACTTTCATTTTATCTTTTACTTTCCTTGTTTTTACTTTCCTTGTTTTTACTTTCATTTTATCTTTTACTTTCCTTGTTTTTACTTTCCTTGTTTTTACTTTCATTTTATCTTTTACTTTCATTTTCTTTTTTTTCTTTCATTTTCTCTTTCTTTCTTTCTCTCCCATTTTTTATATTATTTTCTCTTTGTTTCTTTCTTTCTCTTTCTTGCTTTCTTCCTTCCTTCCTTCCCCTTTCTTTCTTACTTTCCTTCCTTCCTTCCCCTTTCTTTCTTGATTTTCTTCCTTCTTCCCCATTTCTTGCTTGCTTACCTTCTCCTTTCTTTCTTGCTTGCTTGCTTACCTTCTCCTTTCTTTCTTGCTTGCTTGCTTGCTTACCTTCTCCTTTCTTTCTTTCTTGCTTGCTTGGCTTTACTTTCTTTCTTTCTTTCTTTCTTTCTTTCTTTCTTTCTCTCCTTCTTTCTTTTTCTTTCCTTCTCTCATTTTTCCTTCTCCTATCTTTCTTTCGCTCCTTCTTTCCTTCTTTCTTTCGCTCCTTCTTTATTTCGCCTCTTTCTTTCCCTCTCCTATCTTTCTTTTGCTCCTTCTCTCTTTCTTTCTTTCTTTCTTTTTCTTTCCTTCTCTCCTTCTCCTATCTTCCTTTCTCTCCTTCTTTCTTTCGCTCCTTCTTTCTTTTTTCTTTCCTTCTCTCCTTCTTTCTTTCACTCTTCCTCTCCTTCTTTCCTTCTTTCTTTCTTTCCTTCTCCTATCTTTCTTTCTCTCCTTCTTTCTTTGCTTTCCTTCTCTTTTTCTTTCTTTCGCTCCTTCTCTCCTTTCTTTTTTCCTTCTCCAATCATTCTTTTGCTCCTTCTCTCCTTTCTTTTTCTTTCCTTCTCCTATCTTTCTTTCGCTCCTTCTTTCTTTCGTTCTTTCTTTCCTTATCCCTTCTTTCTTTTGCTCCTTCTCTCCTTCTTTCTTTTTCTTTCCTTCCCTCCTTCTTTCCTTCTCCTATCTTTCCTTCTCTCCTTCTTTCTTTTTCTTTCCTTCTTTCTTTCGCTCCTTCTCTACTTCTTTCCTTCTCTCTTTTCCTTTCCTTCTCTTCTTATTTCCTTCTCCTATCTTTCTTTTGCTCCTCCATTCTTTCGCTCCTTATCTCCTTCTTTATTTTTCTTTTCTTCTCTCCTTCTTTCATTCTCCTATCTATCTTTCTTTCTATCCTTCTTTCTATCGCTCCTTCTTTCTTTTATTCCTTCTTTCCTTATCCCTTCTTTCTTTCGTTCCTTCTCTCTTTAGCTTTTGCTCCTTCTCTCCTTTTCTTTTGCTCCTTTCTTTCTTTTTCTCCTTCCTTCTTTCTTTCTCTCCTTCCTTCTCTCCTTCTTTCTTTCCCTCCTTCTCTCCTTCTTTCGCTCCTTCTCTCCTTCTTTCTTTCTTTCTCTTTTTCTTTCTTTCATTCTTTCTCTCCTTCTTTCTTACTCTGTAAAATCCCCCAGTTTATAATATCAAATAGCACATATACAAGCAGGGACTTTATATATTAGCTGTATGTTAATCTCCAAGGCGACAGTGTTTTCTTTGTCTTGTGGTCAGAAGTTTATTCACATGCTAATTTCATTATTCTGATAATGTGCTAATCCTCTTTATGCAGGACAAAGAAGTATAGGAAGGGTGCAGATATTCGCCCCTTACATTGCTCTCAAGACGCTTCTTCATCATCTGTTCTGTTTCTTTCTTTTCCCTCATCCTCTCCAGACCCTCAAAGCTCCCGGTGTCCATCTGTGGTGACGAAGAGCACAACTACACGTGTTTCAATGGGGGTAACTGCTCTGAGACCACCCTAATGTGTGACTGCCTGCCTGGATTTTCGGGTCAATGGTGATTATTCCACCTCTTTCGCTTTCACACGATCTCATGAATGCATTTTAATGAACGGCATTTTATTAATATTGCTTTGTCATTTAATCGGTTTCAAATTCAAGGTTGAATGTAATATTATATAGTGATATTATCGATTTAAGCAGTAAGTTATAAGATTCATGGCTCAAAACATTTCTGACCAATTAGCATCCAAGACAAAAATCATCTGTTTTATAACAAGTGTTTTAATATGTGTAATCCTTTTACAATCTTAGGTGTGAATTAGACATCGATGAGTGCAGATCCAACCCTTGCTTAAATGGTGGCTACTGCCACAACATGATTAACAAGTTCCAATGCGTCTGCGACGTGACCTTCGCTGGCAACACCTGCGAATTGGACGTAAGCGACCTTTACTTTTACATGGCGGCTTTGTTTTGGCAAAACCTCTTTCAGTTCCTCTCCTACCTCGTACTGCGGTTAGATGACGAGCCAGAGGTGGACTGGGGTGAGAATATGTAAAGGAGTTGTTGTGGTTTAGGGGAACGTGGGTGTGGCTGATGCAAAGACCAATGTATATACATTTATAAGTCACTTTAATAGAAAAGCACCTGGCAATAATGTTAGCATGAATGGGAGTCTTTTGCTAGAATTTTATTGGTTGGTTTCTCTATGTTCTGTATTAGGTAAATGTAATATAGAAGGAGTACAATATACTGAATATTTAATCAGTTTATAAATCAAAACCATGCCGTGCCTTGAGTTAATATGTGTTATAATCAGTGATCATATTTCAGGCAGCACATTTATTATTAAAGATATTGTTATTGGTTGATAGTGTTTTCACTGAATGCTGTGCACTGCAAGTGAGAATGGTTGAGTAAATAAAACACTTTATATTTAATAAGTTTGTATATTTATGAAGTTTAACATAGCATTATACGTTTGAAAAGTACATACTCTCAAAGTACATATATGACTAATATTGATGATTCTAGGATAAGAAGTTTGGGCAAATATATTGAAGTCTTAAAGGATTAGTCAATTTTCTTAAAAAAAAATCCAAATAATTTACTCACCACCATGCCATCCAAAATGTTGATGTCTTTCTTTGTTCAGTCGAGAAGAAATTTAGTTTTTTGAGGAATTGTTCTCATTTTAATGGACTTTAATGGACCCCAACACTTTAAATGCAGTTTAAAATTGCAGTTTCAAAAGACTCTAAACGATCCCAAACGAGGCATAAGGGTCTTATCTAGCAAAACAATTGTCATTTTTTGCAAGAAAAAAAAAAATGTACTTTTAATCCACAACTTCTCTTCTTCCTCCGGCTGTGTGACGCTCCAGCACGACCTCACGTCACTGCGAAATGACGTTGAAAGGTCACGTGTTACATGTATGAAACGCACATTTGCGGACCATTTTAAACAATAAACTGACACAAAGACATTAATTAGTATCATTCGATATACATCAACCTGGATCGGTCCTCTTTTTTCACACTTGTAAACACTGGGGCGTAGTTTCGCATATGTCATCTGTGACCTCTTGACGTGATGACGTATTACGAGAGGTTGCGCTGGTGTATCACAGGACCGGAGGAAGACGAAAAGGTTTGTTGTTTATAAGTGCATATTTTTTATTTTTCTTGTCAAAAATGACAATTGTTTCGCTAGGTAAGACCCTTATGCCTCGTTTGGGATCATTTAGAGTCCTTTGAAACTGCAATTTTAAACTGCATTAAAACTGTTAAGTGTTGGGGTTCATTAAAATGAGAAAAATCGTAAAAAACATAATTTCTTCTCGACTGAACAAAGAAAGACATCAACATTTTGGATGACATGGTGGTGAGTAAATTATCTTGAACGTAGCTCACTTTCACGATTTCCATCAAATTACTTTTGATCTTCTAAACATTAAATTGACACTAAACAATATCTTCATATTAATCACATCATAGCACAATTCTAGAAATCACGTTTAAATGTTAACTTTAACCATCATACTATAATGTTTTTGATATATTCAATGTGACACACGTTATTTAGTAGCTTGTAGTAGTCTTCTGATCATCTGTCTTTGTTGTTTGTTCATTCATTGTCTATCACTTTTGTCTGTAGTTCACTGTCTGTTTTCAAATAAAACATCTCACCCACCTCATCCGTTTTCGATCTGTTGTTTGTCCTGTCTCTCCTCTTTTGACTGAATCTTGCCACAGATTTTGACAGACAGATTCACTGAACTAGAGGTGGCAGACACATCAAAGATGTACCTGTACTGTAAAACCAACGACAGGTGTGTTGAGTCAGCGATTTCTCCTGAGACATCATAAGAACATTGCAACCAAATAAAAAGTGTCTGCTGTGCAAGTTTGAAACACAAGGAGGTTTTTCAGGTTTTTCAATGTATTTGCAGGTAGAGCCTCACTCATGGTTAAAGAAATATTTTGGGTTTGGTAAAATATACCTGGCTTATCCTACTCCCAGATTAAAATGCATGTTTGAGCTGCCTTAATTTGAAAACATCATGCACTGACGTATCGCTGGCGTTTTAAAGATAGACACTTTCCGCTTTGTTAATCCGTTTAGCTGGATAGATAAAGCATCTAATCTCATGATAAGAGACATGACGGTGTCTGATCTCTGATCGTCCCTTAAAGCTGCGCTATAAGTAAATATTTTCACCTAAAAGGTTTAACACAAGCTAGTATTTTGACAGCAATGAATAAGAGGAAAAGTGTTTAGAGACAAAAAAAAGCCAAAAAATGTCGATCACATGGCCATCTATAAAACTATGGCCTGGTTTCAAAGGATTAACTCAAGCCTGAACTAGGCCTTAGTTACATTAAAGGAGTAGTCAACTTTAAAGATGGGGTCCATTGACTTTTTATAGTAGGAAAAAAAATACTATGGTAAGTCAATGGGCCCCATCTATAAAGTGAACTACTCCTTTAAGATGTGTAATCATCTTTAATAAACATGCCTTAGAAAAATACGTTACCGTCTGTATGTTGAGGAAAATAAATGGCACTGACGTATTTTAAAGAGCCCATATGGTCCGATTCACAATTTTACATTTCCTTTGGTGTGTAAGTGTGTATTAGTACATGTTAACGATATACAAAAGGTACAAACCCCAAAGTAAACAATGACATGAGTTATCGTTTCTAAAGTAAATCTCTTTTCTTGGACTACAACAAACAAGCAAGTTTGGTGGTACAAAATAAAACGTAGCGCTTTTGTAAGCGGATTTAAAAGAGGAACTATATTTTATGGCGTAATAGCACTTTTGGGAGTACTTCGACTCGGCGCAGTAACACCCTCCCTCTCCCATTATGAGAGGGAGAAGGGGAGCGGACTTTTCAGGCAGGTCGAAGTACTCCCAAAAGTTCTATTACGCCATACAATATAGTTCCTCTTTTAAATCCGCTTAGAAAAGCGCTACGTTTTATTTTGTACCACCAAACTTGCTCGTATAACTACTCGTCTTAAATAGGAAAAACGTTGATGTGTTTGGTCACTTCTAACTTTATCTCTAAATGGTACCATTGAATGAATGGGGCTAAGCTAAATGCTATCGAAGTGTCGCAGCGCGCTCCAGCGCTTACGTGCACGCACACAGATGATAGAGGGATGATTCAACAGTTCTTAGTTAAGGTAATAACATATTTTAATATTGAAAATGAGTAGACTATTCTTTTAACTGGCCAATCAGGGACACAGAGCATTTCTTATCTGTGCGTTTCAGGAAGAGAGTGAAATCTAGAGCTACAAAAATGTACGGTATGTGGAAAAAAGTGAGTTTTTTAAACCATAAACCACGCGAACACATTGTATTATACCAAATACACAAAATAACAATGGGTCTCATTCACTAAGCATGCGTACGCACAAATTTGTGCGTGAGATGTGCGTATGGATGTTTTCACGAACAAATCGTTATTCACCAAAAACGTATCAAAAATGTCTTCTAAATGTACGCAAAAATTCAAGAAAACCTAATATCACTTGTACGCAAAAATCACGTACACTATAATCAAATACTAGGCTATAATTATAATGTTTATAATAATGTTGATATACACGGAGCCCCTAAGGGGACATGGAGAAAAAAATAAATGAAGTTTGTTTCACATGCGCACGCGAAACTTTCACGAAACTAAACTTTTAAAAACCTTTGCGTGAGCACGCGAAATTTAAAATTTTAGATTTTTTTACTCCAATGTCACCTTAGGGGCTCAGTAGATATAAAATATTTACATGATTATATGTTATATAATATTATTTTCTTTATTTTATATTATTAAACATAATTATATTATTATTACTATTATTATTATATACATTATATTATATATTATTAAAACCTACTTATTTTTTCTATATAAAGAAGATGTGTGTAATAACAAATCTTCACGCTTTCCTTCATCACAATCTTTATTTGAAAGCGTCTGCTTGTAAACGTCACATAATTGTAATGAGAAGTCCAAACGTCAAATCACTTGATCTCCTGTCTGTTTTATTTTAGATACAGATGCGCGTCTCTGTCATATTAATTAAATCTCATATTTGTTAAAGTATGCAATACTTCTTTAAAGTTATCCGCACCGTATTCATCCAGCGACAGCAAAACCTCCCAAATAAAAAAATGCAAAGCAAAACGGAAGTTTACCGGTAATAAATCAGATCACAAATTTCTTTTCGAGCTCTTTTGCTTCGTGTCTTATGCAAATTACCAACCTCGTGCACATGGCCGCTCATGTATAGTAGAACACTCCAAATTCACTAACGTAAGAAGAAGTATAAGAAAAATTCATGTGCGTACGCATGTATTGTGAATTAGGCGTAAAGTTTTCGTGAGAAGTTCAAGTGTGCATATAAATACGAAAAACGTACGCAATTATTAGTAAATGAGACCCATTGTTTTTTTAGCAATGAAATAGGTGCTCTTTAAGATCTGTCAGTGCAAGTTGTTATCAGTTGAGACAGGTCAAACATGTGTTTTAGTCTACACTGCAAAAAAAAAATGACTTTCTTACTTAGTATTTTTGTCTTGTTTTCAGTACAAATATCTAAAAATTCTTAAATTAAGATGCTTTTTCTTGATAAGCAAAACGACCCAAGAAAATAAGTCTAGTTTTTAGACCAAAAATATCAAATGTAAATGATTTTGTGCATAAAACAAGCAAAAAAAATCTGCCAATGGGGTAAGCAAAAAATCTTGAACATTTTTCTTAAACACTAAATTCAAGAAAAATTTGCTTACCCTATTGGCAGATTTTTTTTGCTTGTTTTAATCACTAATTTACTTTCATTTGATATTTTTAGTCTAAAATCTAGACTTATTTTCTTGGGTCGTTTTGCTCATCAAGAAAAAGCATTTTAATTGAAGAATTTTTAAATATTTTTACTAAAAACAAGACAAAAATACTAAGATTTTTTTTCTTAATTTTTTTACAGTGTAGAGCGTATAAGAATTACTTGAGGGAACTAACTTTTGTATTTTTAAAATATAGTATTTTTTAAGTTTTATAAATTAACATTCAGTTTCACTGAATCTCGTTCTCGATTTTTGTACAGAATGCAATCCTAAACATTTTAAATATAGCACATTTATGCGTAGGCAAGTCATAAAGCATGCGACAGTGAAGCAAGGTGTTTTTCTTTTTGACTGCTGAAGCACAAATGTGTCTCCGTGTGAGGAATCTGTGGATCTGTGGTTCACGTCTGCAGTGAAAGTTTGTATCTTCAGAGTGACAGTATAGTGCTTGGCCAGCAGAAAGACCCACCGTCGTTCTGTGTGAAATGCAACTCAGCAGCGCGTTGCTGCGGGTCTGAGAAACGCGCGAGAAATATATCGGGAGAAGCTTATCTCTGTGACAGGGTCGTTTGTCTCCTGGAAAGACTGAGTGTCTCTCTTTTCCCATCTTTTTCTCTTTTTCACACACATAAAGCATCGACTGCATTCAAAGCTCAGTGCCGGAGTTTTTCTGCGGCCTGTCGCTGCGGCTTCAACACATGCAGTCACTGCGGTCAGGTTGGATGATCTAATTTTGGATCTGAACAACTGTGCTGATATACTCTGGTGTATGACGTGTGTGCGAAGCAGTGTTTTTGTTTGCTGGCTCTTCGACTAATACTGGCAAGTTCATTACTGTTATTGGTTGCATTCTAGCTTGACAATATTATCGTTTGAAATCACTTATATGGATTTAAACTTTTTAGGAAATACTCATTATATTACATAAACCGATGCCCTTCGAAGGTTTAAAGGTGCAGTGTGTAGATTTTAGCAGCGTCTAACGGTGAGATTGCGAATTGCAACCAATGGCTCAGTCCATGAAACACAGAGAAGCTACGGTAGCCGTAGCGGTAACTTATTCTTCAATGTTGAATAGTTTTAGAAATATCTCACCCGCTGGCATCTCTGACTACTTTATCTTTCCTCCAGCTGAATGCAGAGAGTGTTACCTCTAATCTACTGCTGTCCATCGGTCTGGTGTCTGTGATTCTGTTGTTGGTTCTGTTCGGCGTGGCCACGGCTTTGGTTTTGGCGCTGAGTCGGCGAGCGACACGTGGCACCTACAGTCCAAGTCGCCAGGAGAAAGAAGGCTCCCGAGTGGAAATGTGGAACATTGTCCAGCCTCCACCAATGGAGAGACTCATCTGAACTGTTAAGAGATTTATTCTGAACAATATTAGCCAATCATATTGATCTAAAATGGCTACAAGTGAGACTCTAAACCCTTATGAATGCTTGTGAAGTAGTGCTGGGCAAAGATTAATCGCGATTAATCGCATACAAAATAAAAGTGATTTTTTGCATAATATATGTGTGTTTACTGTGTGTAATTATTTTGTATATTTAACCACACACACACATATGTATTCATTCCAGAATTTTTTAATTTATATATAATTTTTATTTATTTATTTATATATAATATAGAATATATAGAAATATAAATAAATATATATACTCATGTAAATGTTTCTTAAATGCATACATGAATGTGTGTTTGTGTGTGTGTATTTATTTCTATATACATAATAATTACACACAGCACACACTCATGTATTATGCCAAAATCACTTTTATTTTGTATGCGATTAATCGCGATTAATCTTTGCCCAGCACTAGGTCTTTATTTATTAATCGTGTGGCAGCTACTGTATTAGATAATTTAAGTTTTTAATTGGACAATCTCCCAAACAGACATTTCATGTTATAAAATAAACTATAAACTATGATCGGTAAATACATTTTTAAAAACATTAAGATTTGTTGCTTATAAAATTAACTTTAAACAGTAATATATCAAACATGGCCTTGCCAAATGCAACGACAAGTGTATGTTGTTAGTGTAAGTAAATGCTGGTGAATGCAACAGGACCATATTTAAATGTTAATGTGCAGCGAGACCAATTTTAGTTTGAACCAATTGTATTTCACTGTGGGTGGGGCTAACCAGAACAGCAAGTGACTAAGTGAATTATTATTGAATTAAACCTGGTGAGGAGACAGTCCCTGTGTCTCAATTCGTATGTCTTAAAGGGACACTCCACTTTTTAGAAAATATTCTCATTTTCCAGCTCCTCTAGAGTTAAACATTTGATTTTTATCGTTTTGGAATCCATTCAGCTGATTCTGGCGGTACCACTTTTAGCATAGCTTAGCACAATCCATTGAATCTGATTAGACCATTAGCATCATGCTAAAAAAATAACCAAAGAGTTTCGATATTTTTCCTATTTAAAACTTGACTCTTCTGTAGTTACATTGTGTACTTAGATCGACAGAAAATTAAAAGTTGTGATTTTCTAGGCCGCTATGGCAAGGAACTACACTCTAATTCTGGCGTGATAATCAAGGACTTTGCTGCCGTAACATGGCTGCAGGAGGCGCAATGATATTACGCAGCAGCCGAAAATAGTCCCCCAAGTAACTTTCAATGGCAGGGGACTATTTTCGGGCAGTGCGTAATATCACTACGCCTGCTGCAGCCATGTTACGGCAGCAAAGTCCTGGATTATTACGCCAGAATGAGAGTATAGTGGAGCTGGAAAATGAGTATTTTTTAAAAAAGTGGAGTGTCCCTTTCATACTTGCATGCTCTTTTGCTATTCCCCAAAATGTATTTTTCCATCTATAACAAAAAAGCACACACTTTTAGTGCATAAAATATGATTAAGCAAATTGGGACCCGGTCAGTGAAGATAGGATCTCTTCATGTGACTTCATACGTTTGTGAATTTGAACCAACATCAACACTCAATGAACAGTTTTGCACATTTGCTGCTTTTCCCCTGCAAAAATTTATTATAAATAAACGATTTGGTTTATTATTCTAACAAACACTTGCTCATTATTGTAATGATTTAACATCTCGTTTTATACTGTAGGGTGTTTTACAGTGGTTTAGGTTGAGGATAAATATCTATTTGCACAATAAATGAACCCAAGATGAGGCGTGACAGCTGTACAGATATTTTTATCATTTATTTTTGCTTCACAGTGCAAACAATTTCTGTAAAAACACATCAGACTGACCTATTATACTATACAACTGTATTGAGAGCATGCGACTGCATATGAAGAGATTTATGCCATCCTAAATCAGCATTCACTGTCAGAAAAAGGTACAAATTTGGGGCAATACCCTTAAAAAAAGTCCTATTATGTACCAATCAGGTGCCTCAAACTAGGTACCAGTACTTATATTTAATCTTTAGGCACAAATACAGTATGTACTTTTTAAAAGGGTACCACCCTAGTGAACCATCAACCACTTTGCTCTAAACATGGTAAAAAAAATTATGATTGGTACATAGCGATCATTTTCACGTAGCTAAGACACTTTTTTATTTTTGAGTATCTTAAACATTCAAAAGCACAGACTGGACAGTCCAGTGATTTCATTACAGCAGGTCGTTACTAAATGATGCAACAGCAAACCAGATCACTTAAGAAACTTAAAGGGACACTCTACCTTTTTGGAAAATAGGCTCATTTTTCAGCTCCCCTAGAGTTAAACAATTGATTTTTACCGTTTTGGAATCCATTCAGCTGATCTCCGGGTCTGGCAGTAGCACTTTTAGCATAGCTTAGCATAATCCATTGAGTCTGATTAGACCATTAGCATCATGCTAAAAAATAACCAAAAAGAGTTTCTATATTTTTCTTATATTTAAAATTTGACTCTTCTGTAGTTACATCGTGTACTAAGACTGACGGAAAATTAAAAGTTGTGATTTTCTAGGCAGATGTGGCTAGGAACTATATTCTCATTCTGGCGTAATAATCAATGACTTTGCTGCCGTAACATGGCTGCAGCAGACGCAATGATATTACGCAGTGCCCAAAAATAGATAATTTCAAAAGCAGGGGACTATTTTCGGTTACTGCGTAATATCGGCAGAGAAGTCCTATGACATTACACAGTCACGCGATGCTAATGGTCTAATCCGATTCAATGAATTGTGCTAAGCTATGCTAAAAGTGGTAGCGCCAGACCCGGAGATCAGCTGAATAGATTCCAAAACTGTAAAAATCAAATGTTTAACTCTAGGGGGAAATGCGCACATTTTCAAAAAAGTGGAGTGTCCCTTTAAGGAAAACTAAGTAAAACACGTACCATCACCGTAACAGTAAACATCATATTTGATGCTCTGTAGACTTTGGGATGTGTGCTCATGCATGTTAAAAAAAATCATAAAAATGACTACAGAACCTTACAATGAAAATGCACATTAATGATCAGTTTATATGTAAACAGGATAAAGATTAAAGATTTTGGGTAGCACTTTACAGCAGTTCCTTAACAGTGTACAAATCACTAATATGAGCACCTACTAGTGTTCAACAGCTTGTGGACAGTAAGTGGCTTGACTGCAACGTAAAATGTGACCAGATCTCAAATAATGCAAAACAATACTTTTTTAAAACATGTTAACATTTCTATTTTAAAAGAAAGGAGTGTTAAATTGTCAATACAAGTTATTATTTAAAATACAGAGCACATTTAAAAGACTTTTTTTTTTAAATATACAGTAACAAATACAACTTTAATAATATGCAGACAATTTCAAATATAAAAGTGACCACACAGTTGAATCAGATCATGTGTTTTTGATTGCTATAAACGTAATGATGGTCCTTCTTGTATTAATTACGTACCTACAGTACACTCTCAGAAATTAAGGTACAAAAGCTTTAATAAAGTACACATTTTTACCTACAGTAAACGGTGCATATTTGTACCTCAATGATACAAAATGTATACATATATACACATTAAAACCTTTTTAAAGAGACAGCTTTTGTACCATTTATTTTGAGAGTGTATAAACAGGTTATCAGGCAAATAAAATAAAATGTGTGTTTTTTCGGACATTGTACCAAATATATGAGGCTTCAGTGATTCATTGTACAATATGGAAAATATGGTATTTATTTTCCTACTAGAGTACCACTAAACTACAATTGAAAAATAATAATAAAGTACCGGTGATAACAGAATCTCTTTCCAAAAACTGTCATTATTATGGATCATATGTGTACACCAGAGTTACTTCCTTTAAATCCGTCATATATGAGATTACATGACAATTAGGATGCTGCCTTATCCACCTTATTTTTGACGTAAATGTGGGCGACGCCATCTTTGAGCTCCATTATGTAAGACTTCGGGTGCGCAACTAAAACTGATTGTAGTCATATTGCGAGGGACAAGTGTGCCGTTTTGACCGGCTTTTTAATGTTTACTATGAAATCCAGAAAGGCCGGCATAATTTGAGCAGTTAGGGTTGCTATAATAGCTGATACAAACGCAGTAAATCTCTACAAAACATTTGTTTTAACCATAATCCATGCACAAGGGCTGAATGTGGATGTGGCGCATGTGCACCCATGATCTGTATTTACAAATCCATCCAGTAAAACCTTTCATAGACACTGCCAGTGAACAATAAATACAATAATTGTTTAAAAACAACTTATACACTGCAAAAGATGATTTTGAAAAAAATTCTTAAATTAAGATGCTTTTTCTTGGAAGCAAAACGACCCAAGAAAATAAGTCTAATTTTTAGACCAAAAATATCAATATATATTTTGTGCATAAAACAAGCAAAAAAAATCTGCCAATGAGGTAAGCAAATATTTCTTGAATTTTTCTTGAATTTAGTGTTTAAGAAAAATGTTCAAGATTTTTTTGCTTACCCCATTGGTAGATTTTTTTGCTTGTTTTATTCACAAAATCACTTAAATTTGATATTTTTGGTCTAAAAACTAGACGTATTTTCTTGGGTCGTTTTGCTCATCAAGAAAAAGCATCTTAATTTATGAATTTTTACATATTTTTAGACAAAAGACTAAGACAAAAATACTAAGAATTTTTTTCTTGAAAAGTCATTTTTTTGCCGTTTATTATGCTGATTTATTGATTCTGCTACTATAAATTATTACAAAAATGTGATGACAGTACAGAATATATACACAACATAAACTGCTTATTAGTTAATGCTTATAATAGTTCTTAATGTGTTTGCACATACTTTTGTTATGTTTTAAATGAAAAAGCAAAATAATGCAAATAATTATTATTTTAAAAGCTAAAACTTTAAAATAAGCAAATAATTTCATAAGCTCTAGTGCGTACGAAGCGATGCAATAATATTTTCATAAAACGAAAACAATACTGAATACATGTAATAGTTTAATATGTTTATTAATGTTTGTTTAAATAACTTGTAAATAAGATGCTGCTGACTGTCAGACCGCGTGAAGCTTGATGCGTCGCCATAAAAACTCAAATAAGTCGATTAAAAATTGCCTTTTAGAAAAAAACGTCACACCAGAGGAACAGTTGTAACATTTTAAACCATCGCCTGAAAAGGTTAAAAACACAAAGTCTATTTTTATGTACAAACATTCGACTGACTTTCCCATTGTAAAGATACTTTTATGTCTCTGTGCTTTATAGTTATAGTATTGAAGACCTGTCACCCCCGAGCAACAACATGAAATTATTCAATATATCTTCATATGATATACCAGGCCACTTCTTTATTTCATCCTCACAATGGTTCATACATGGCATGGTAGTAAATATTTACCATAACGTTAAATCATGTTTTATGCATGCTCCCATTACACTGTCCGGGTATTGAAACGGACATCTTGCACAAAAATAAAATGAAATACGTCACATCACTTACTTCTGCGTTCAAAAATAAGGTGGATAAGGTGGCAAGCTGGACCACTAGGTTTTGGAAAAGAGCTACCGTATAGTCATACCTACATTAGCAGTTGAACTCTTTAAGGCACAACTTTGCTTTTAAAAATTTCATTGTGTAATAATGACTTTTAAAAGATGAATGCTGCTTGCATTTAATGTCTTCAAATACAAAGTTAATATACTTATTTTAATGTACCATTTGATCACTACAGTGTTTAAGCCAAAATACAATAAAATATTTGACAAAATATATTAATATTAATTTCCATCTTCTATTTTGTTCTTTGCAGTGTACGTGTGTGAATTATGAAACAGCATTTATGTTTCATGTGAAATATTGCACACTAATAATACTAATGCCAATGCTGCTTAAAAATCGACCAAGCAAATAATTTGTATTTAATGAGAGAATTTGCATAGTTATATGATCTCTCTGCTTTGTTTGAAGGCTAAAGCATATGTGACCTTGTCTGTGAAATTCAGGCTAAAGTCTCATAATCCAAAAATGAGATAAAGAGCATCAAAGTGTGATTTCAATCTTTAACATGACCTTACTCAGTCAATATTAAAGATATCAAGGTTATATTTTCACACAATGTTCTTTATGAGAGATGATTTTATGTAGAAACCAGTAAATTGCAAGGTTTCTGCAGACTGGGTCACATAGAGTTTCATGTCAGCTTACAGCTACACAGTTCTCAATGCAAGACAGGAAAACCCCAAACGGATGTAAGGACTGACTTGAATCTTTAGATGCAGATTTGAGACAACACGAAATGCTTTAAAAACCAGGAGAAGTGAGCTAAGCCATTAAAGTGTCTGAATACATAGCACAAGTCCCACATCACTACACTCAAGGGCCTAAACACTTCATCAGCCACTAAAGAAACAAGTACTGGATCTAATGACCACATCCTGTTTGGTGCGCCAATTTGGCTTTTGAAGATGACGGCCATACTGGATATTTTACTTAACCAAACTACGGTTAAGCTTTGGAAGTTCAATATCAAATCAATGCAAGTTAATGAACACAGAAATGCAAAGGCTTAGCTCAGTGGTTTCCCCTTGGGGGGGCCCCAATTAAAAAAAAAAGAATAAAACACATTAATTTATCATAACTTTTGCAGAATAAAACCACCGAAAAATAAGAGAACCACTGGATTAGCCAATGTATTTTACGTGCACAATTCTGTTGTAGAGACTTCATTAAACTAAAACTTTTCCTATTTCAAATGACTTTTTACACTACAGCCAGCCACACCGCCCCTTGTGGCAACTCCGAGAATGCAATTTGGTGGCTTATGATTTCAAACAAAGCAACAACTTGTGAATGAGCTTGCATATCTTTTAAGGTCTGGTGTATATTTGCGTATGTTTTAGGCTTTGCACCAAGCTAATAACGGTTTAAATGTTTTATTAGTAACAGATATTCCTCTTTCTGCTGGGCAGCTACAGTCCAGGAAATGTCAGGGTTGTAATATAAACACATTAAGAACTTTAATATACATTGGCTGTCATTTTTAAGGCTATAAGTCTTAACCATGATAGTTAAAGTAAAGTTGTGATTCATTGGAAAGTAGGTAAGAAAAAGTAATTGGGATTTCATTATTTTATTACATCTGCCACTTGGGCCTGGTGAAGCTAAAAGTATAAATCTTGGAGGAAAGCAGAAACCTGAGAGTTGTTCTTGAAAATACATGATTTTTCAAAAAAAAATATATAGTTCATTCATGACCCACAATGCAAACGAAGAACCAATTCTCCATCTGTCCTATATAAATATCTCATCTTTACGATGCTTTACATGCATGTAGTTGTGACGGTAGCGGGCAAGCCAACTACAGTCACAGACTAAAAATACCGTGAAGCGAAACAAAAACTTTTTAAGGCATCATATTAAGCGCAAATTAGTTCTCGGTTTAAATACTTTGTACGATTTAGTAAAATATATGTAGAGAGAATCCACAGTGATTTATCTAAATAGATTGAAAAGTTCTCGTTCAAGTGCAAATCATTGAACGTTATATAATTGGAATACAGCTACAATAAATATAACGGGATGCATGTTGTTAAAAATCCCTGTAAACCAATTGTCTTTCCATGCAGCCATTTTAAAAGTGACCATTTAGAATTGAATGTGAAAATAAGAGGACCCATCTATTCACAATGACTACAAAAATACCTTAAACTTCATGCAAACAGACTGCTGGTGTGAAGTCAAATGAGAGCGTTTCTAAAAAACGCACTTGGGAGTGTTTTGTGATATACTGAGGACTAATCCAAGCTGGTGTTTTTCTGTACCTGCGTAAGCGCCAGGTCGTTCGGAATCGCCATGCTGAGACGACACATCGACTCGATCTCCTCAAGCAAGCCTTTCTCCTCGATCTCCTCGTCCTGTGTGTTTTCTGCGTGTTGCACGTTTTCCATCTCCCAAGGTATAAGCATGGAAAGCTGCCTGCTTCTGGGTCCTGCTGTCCGCTGCTGGCTGTTGTCCTGGTATGGCCTTTGGTTCTTTTTGGAAAAGACCCTCTGCCGTGAGAGGCTGCAACCTGTTGGACGCTGACGGTCAGGGGTCAGCTGGGTGTTCGAGTTGAGAGTAGGAGAGCTTGTGGTGTCCACCTCAGAAGGTTCAGAGAGCAAAACTACGGGTACTTCAGGGAAAGAGTTCCTCAGGGGAAGCTCGAAGAAATCTTCATTAGTTAGGGGAGGATGGATGGGAAGGGAACGCGAGCTGGGTTGGCGTCGGGGCGAAGGTGGGAGATGTTTGCCGTTGACGGCGCTGTCATCTTGACCCATGTTCCACTCACCTTGATCTCCGTTTCCTAATTCGCAACCGACCTGAATGGCGCTGCTTGCTGATGGGGACTTGCAGTGTTTCTGAAAACCATATGGAAGCGGTTAGAAAAGATGGTCATGGTTATTGGTCATACGTACTCATTTAACAATTCAAGCGCAGGAAGGAAGATACATTAAAGGGGACATGTTTAAAATCTTTTTCCATGTTTTAGTGCTAGAATTAGGTCCCAAGTGCTTCTATCAACCTAGAAAATGTGAAAAAGAACAACCTAGTAACTTAGTTTCGGTAAACATTCTCTGCAAGCATAGCTCATTGAAATGTGGCTCCCCTTGTGATGTCAGAAGGGGATCTTATTAATAATACTGTCCCTTAAATCTGCACTATCCAACCACTGCACTGCCATTTAGTGCAGAGACAGAGAGAAAGAAAATAATTGACAGCACAATTGAGTTTCAATTTCAACAAACCACCGTTATGTAGAAAACAGTGTTTGCATTTCATCAGCTCATTTGCATTAAAAAAGGACACCCACAAATGGCACATTTTGCTCACACCTTCAAAGTGGTAATTTTAACATGCTATAATAAATGATCTAATATGATATTTTGAGCTAAAACTTCACATACGTACTCTGGGGACACCAAAGACTAATTTACATCTTAAAAAGTCTTACGAAATGTTCCTTTTAACTCTTTCCACGCCATTGACGAGTTAATTCGTCAAATAAGAAAAAAATGCTTTCATGCCAATGATGGGTATTTCCGTCTTTCCGCAATACGGCTATTATCCACAAGGTGGTTCTCTTCCACAAATTATAAAACCCGGAAGTATCGCCCTAGGGCAAACAGCTGTATATTCATGTATGTTTTAAGGATCACTCTAAATCTTATCTTCATCAAAAACCTTCACAAAAAACGCAATTATCTCAGCTTTTTGCTCAAAATTTTGTGTTTTTAAAGAAACCTACCCATATTTGAGAGGTGATAAAAAGAGAAATAATGAAGGTAGGATGAAACGTTTCTTTTTTTTAAAGCAGAAGATCTGTTTTGTATGTTTATATATTTATATAAGCAGAGGATTTGATATATTTGTATGTTTATATATTTAAAGAAGAACATTTTCTGGAAGACATTAAGCTTTTGTGAAAATCATGAAAAATGCTGGCGCTGGCTGGCAACTTTTTTTTTAAAACGCTGGCGGGGAAAGAGTTAAAGGGATAGTTCACCCAAAAATGAAAAGTTTGTCATCATTTACTCATTTTCAATTTGTTACAAAACTATGCTGAACACCAGGGGCGGAGTGGGACCCAAAAATCTACCGGGAAATTTCATAGACCACCAGCCCTCCATGGTCAAAAAAAATAAGCAAATGCTGAAATCTAAAATTACAATAAAATGACTGTACAACAACATGAAATACCAAGTGTAATAACTATTATTTAAAAGATCTTAAAGTCAACAACAGTTCCCTAGTTTTTAAGTAAGATTAAGCTTACTATGGTTGTAAAGCAGTTGCTTATAAAATTATTAAGCCTGTTTGGAGAGAGATGTTTTATGTGACAAAATGTCAGTCATCGTGTGATAACGAAAATATAACGCAACTTGCGTGTTCTGAGCAGGTGTTGTCAGTGAACAGGCTGTAAACTGTTGGCTAAGTTACATACACTCGTGAAAAACTGATGCTGATTATCTGGGAAACATTCTCTAACAGCAGTCAAGTTGTCATTGTTTGTGTCAAAGATGTGCATTTGTTGTAACATTAAAACAGGAGATCAGACTTCGGCTACTCTGTGCTGCTCAAAGTGATGCTCGGAGCTCCGTTCCTCTGTGGTGTGCGAGGCTATGCTTTTTATTGGTTGTTGCGTTAAATCTTACCCAGATACAACAGTCCTATTTTCTGATTGGCTATTGTGTAGCCTCTTTCTTTATTTTTTGATTGGCTGATAGAACTCCAGGGGAGACGGGCTTGATAGAGAGAGCGGTGCGGCCAGATACATTTTGAGCGCTGAAGCATATTAAATATATGATAAATAGGTTTTAGTGTGGCCGGAGTGCACGACTAAAGACTGAAAGCACGGCTATTACCAGACCCGCCTTCGCGGCCTTAAAACACTACCGGCCCACCGGGAAAAGTCCCGACTTTCCCGATTGCCACTCCGCCCCTGCTGAACACAAAATAAGGATGTTTTGAGAAATGTTTGTAACCAAAGTTTTTGACCTCCATTGACATAGTTTTTTCATTTTCTACTATGGAAGACAATGGTGCTCCTGTTTCCTGCTCGATTGCTTATATCACAATATTTGCAACTTGAGGACGACAGACTTTTCATTTTTGGGTGAACTATCCCTTTAAATATCATAAAATCAAACCTCATTTCCTTTTTTATACACTGTATTAATGTGCATGTTTCATCAGTGCATATTATGTCACAGAAAAAAAATGTCTGTCTTTATCATCGCGCTGCATTTTTTTCGTCTTCTTGGCTCAAATAAAAACAGTGGGACCCTCCACTTTTTTTGAAAATATGCTAATTTTCAGCTACCTTAAGAGTTAAACATTTGATTTTTACCGTTTTGGAATCCATTCAGCTGATCTCCGGGTCTGGCGCTAGCACTTTTAGCATAGCTTAGCACAATCCATTAAATCTGATTAGACCATTAGCATCACGCTAAAAAATAGTGTTTTGTTATTTTTCCTATTTAAAACTTGACTCTTCTGTAGTTACATCGTGTACAAAGACCGAAAGAAATTAAAAGTTGCGATTTTCTAGGCAGATATAGCTAGGAACGATACTCTCATTCTGGCGTAATAATCAAGGATTTGTTGCCGTAACATGACTGCAGGAGGCGCAATGATATTACGCATTGCCTGAAAATAGTCCCCTGCTATTAAAAATTACTAAGGGGACTATTTTCGGCTGCTGCGTAATATCATTACACCTCCTGGAGCCATGTTACGGCAGCAAAGTCCTTGATTTAACGTTTGGTTATTTTTGAGCGTGATGCTTTTGGTCTAATCAGATTTAATGGATTGTGCTAAGCTATGCTACGGTAATGTTTTCAAAAAAAGTGGAAAAACACGAGTTGTTATATTAAATTAGATATTTGAAGTTGCTGAAAACAGCAGCCCTTACTGTGGGAGCAAAGTCAAGGTCTTCGTTAGATCTGAAGAAGTCCAGGCTCTTGGCTGCGGAGAGTCTCCCCTGCTCTATGTGGGACGTGCTGAGAGAATCCAGTATCTCCTCCAGCAGGTTCATCTGACCTTTTTGGCCACAATCCGGCTCCAATTCAGAATCCTCACTGTCTTC
Organism: Paramisgurnus dabryanus; assembly: GCF_030506205.2. Classification (NCBI taxonomy): domain Eukaryota; kingdom Metazoa; phylum Chordata; class Actinopteri; order Cypriniformes; family Cobitidae; genus Paramisgurnus; species Paramisgurnus dabryanus. Next base: position 23,015,518 of record NC_133360.1, read on the forward strand.
ATTGTATGACGGCACCCCACCGCTATCCTCAGATGATACTCTGCGCACACACACAGGTGAGAAGATAAAACACCAGAGGGCAGTGTTGCCTTGACAGATGACATTGATTACTTACCTTTACACCACAAACATACAGCATTCACGCAATAAGGTCTGGATAATTCAAATGATTACCTGCTGGCTGTGTCGTCATTGTTACTGTAACCGTCTGGATAGCTGAGAGTCAAGTTTGGAGGTGATTTTGTATTGTGATGCTAAAACAAAAGATCAAAATATTAAAATCTCACCTCACCAACATTCCTAAGAGTAACATAACATAATAAGATGCAGAAAACATCTAAGCATTCTGTGGTTATTACGGGCAGACGGTATTAACTCCCATCCCCTGCTCGCTCTGCTAATCCCTTGGCTTTTATAACACACCTGTGTAACACGTTTAATTGGCAAATTAAAGAATTGAAGCATTATAGGGCACAGCTTCACGCTGCGGCTCCATCCTTTAGAGTTCACCATTAACTAGACTTCCACGGCGCGTACACACACACACACGCCAACGCGCCGCCACTCACTAAAGTGGCCCATAAACTGTCGTTTGCCACATTATCAAAGCAAGCTACTAAAATGAAGCCTTTAGTGGGGCCACGGGCATGAAAAAGTGACCCTTGGATAACTGGATCAAAAAGTGATCAATCTCCAGGTTCGATCATGAAGCTTTAAGCTCGTGCAAATTACAGTCGAATTTCGGGTATCAATACTTGTCGAATGGGTTAACGGCCAATTCCGTCCATAAAAATAGCTAAGAGATGCGTGTACCGAACACTTTAGACTCTTGCCATTGAAATAAACAGGAACACATGTTGGGTACTGATTACCCCCACTCGCTAGTAGCCGCCAGCTATAATGAAAGCGATTACGGGGGGTTCAAGCCTTGAATCCTCCAAAAGGCTTTAATGGATTCCTGTGTCAGGGTCGTAAATCTGGCCGGCAAGCCACTTCGGCATAAGTGAAGGGGTTGGATGCACCTGCGCAACTGTGTCACATTCATTTGGTGTTGGTGTGTGTGTATATGTTTGCCCTGCAACAAAGTTTGCAGTTATTTAACCCCTCGGGTTGGAAAGCAGAGAGCGCTTGTAGTTTCCTCTCTCGCTTTCTTGCTTTCTACGAGAGGAGGTGTTTATTAAAACAAGGTGAGCACCGGTCCTCTACAGGCCTGCATTTCAAATTCTCGCCAGCACAACAAAGAATGTATTATTCATTTAAACTCGGAGTTAATAACTTTTATGTTTGGTCCGTCACATAGTTGGCAAGACAATGAATTACTAAAAATGAAATAATAAGAGTGTAGTAGGCAAAGTGTAAAGTAGTTGTCTTTTGTAGGCAAAACCCGGAAGCGAGTTGGCATTTTAGCACTTCCGGTTCCATCATTCCAAAGTTAATGAGATTTTTGAATGAGTTTTTGGTTAAACTCCTTAAATAAGATATTGGGTTAACATCAGTCCAAGTTTTATTCTACAACATGAAACACACCAATAATATCCACACTCGTGACTTTTTAAATCTTTAAAGTGCCTTTAACTCATTCCCCGCCAGCCATTTTTTGAAAAGTTGCCCGCCAGAATTTTTTGTGATTTTCACAAACGTTTCACAAAATGCCTTCCAGGAAAATTTTCTTCTTAAAAATATATAAACATACAAATATATCAAATAAAAAAACAGACCCTCTGCTTTCAAACAAACATGGAAAAAAATCGTTTCATCCTATCTATATTTTACCTCTGCATATAAACTCTTAAATATGGGTATATTTCTTAAAAAATATATTTTTTTAAGCAAAAAGCTGAAATATTTGCATTTTTGTGAAGGAATTTCACGCGGAAATTTGCGTCATGGGAGGGGCTTCTGCGACTCTGCTCCTGATTGGTTAATGTGGAGCGTTTTTCTGCAATTTTTTGAACTCGCGCGTTTCCTGCGGCAAAGCTCAATTCGCACCATTTCCGCGAACTAGACCTGCGAGACCTCCAGACGTGCGTCAACGCGTCTTCACATAGACTTAACATTAAAATCACTCACGCTTGACGCCTCTACCACAGCCGGTGTGAAAGTAACATTAGAGATTAACATAAAACCTCATCAGGAACACATATGATTTTTAACACATTGTGTGTGTTTTTTAAGCAAATGTTTTCTCTTAATTGACGAGATAACTCGTCAATGGCGGGGAAAGAGTTAAAAGGCTGGTTGATAAGTTGCTACCTGGAACTGTAGACTTTTTCAGAGAGATTAAACGTCATCACTAGGGATGGGTATCGAGAACCGGTTCCATTTTAGAGCTGGTTCCAAATGTAAAACAACCCAGGGGAACCGATAGGCCGCACGCATTTCAATTCTGTTTATCGATTCCTGACTTTTTCAGTCATTCTCTCACTGCGAACAGCAGTGAGCGCTTTACAGTTGTATCTATCTGCCAGGACCTGCCACAAGAACCTCTCATTATGCACATGCGCAGTTCATTACACTCGGCACTATGACTAACCACAGCAAACGTTTAAAAGTTTGGTTAAACTTTATGAAAAAAGACTGTAGTATTGCCAAATGCATTACATGTGGCAATGATATTTAGATTTGTCGCAGATAACAGTTACAGCCGACAGGTTATAGACTTAATGTGGCAAGAATAAAATAAAATAAAAATTCTTGAATGTACACTGCAAAAAATGATGTGTTGATTTTAAACACATTGTGTGTGTCTTGCAATTTAAGGCGTTATTTCATGTTAAAATAAATAAAAGGGACAACACAAGTTGTGTTAAAAACAGTGACGGGAGTAACGGGTTACAAAGTAATTTCGTTACTGTAATTCCACTACTTTTAGCGGTAATGAACCTGTAACTAAGTATTTTTTTAAATCAAGTAACGCAGTTACAACTACTGTTCATTTATCACAAAATAAGGTAACGTGAGTAACCAACTTATTTAAATTTCAGTAATTGTAACTGCGTTACTTGATTGAAAAAAATACTTCGTTACAGGTTAATTACCGCTAAAAGTAGTGGAATTACAGTAACGGAATTACATTGTAACCCGTTACTCCCGTCACTGTTTTTAACAAAACCTTTTATTTATTTTAACATGAAATAACGCCTTAAATGGCATGACACACACAATGTGTAAAAAATTAACACATACTTTTTTGCAGTGTATTTGCTTTTTCTCTCACCAAAAATATATTTGAATCGGAACCAGGAATCGATAAGAACCGTATTCTATAAGCGGAATAGGTATTGGAATCGCTAAAATTAAAACGATACCCAATCCTAGTCATCACGCATGCATATCTCAAAAACATCGCAACATGGGAACAAACATTCATCCTCGTAGTATTTCCTTACTTTTAAATGTGTTTAATACAGTTTAAAAGAGCTGTCGGAGGCTAAGTTTTGCGATAATCCAAAAGTTTATGGGAAAAATAAAATGGCTTTTTGGTGTGGGAACCAGTTTCCCACTTCCGGGCTGTCCTACAAAAATACGTCATCGTGCAGCACTCTATAATTAAATAATCTGTATATTATAAATAATCTATAATTCCCTCTTTTTACATTTATGCATTTGGCATCTGCTTTCATCCAAAGTGACTTTGCAAAAAATCTTATTTATTCCTCTCTAAGACATTAAAACAAAAAAGGCGGTGGCTAAAAAGAAACCGCAACTGTTAAAGCAATAGTTTAAGACGGGCAAAACCGCTGATTTGGCAAACCAAGCATGCGAGTGCCTATTTGGTTCTTTTACGCGTACTTTAAATCAGCACGGACATGTTGAGCTGTCACAATTCAACGTCTGCCCCATAAACTGCCTGTTTGTATCCACGTGGAAAACGAGCTTCAGTCGTTAGTCAAAGCGGTACCGGAACAGGCGAGCAGACATCTCGGGTCCAGCTCACTGTTAAAACGTCATCAGGCCATTTTGTGGATGACATTTTAACAGAAAATCCCATTTTGCTTCTTGCATGGCCAAGTTATAAGCTGCGGCAACCGGGCTTTACATTGCAGCCAATCGATTTAATAGTCGGGCTTACGTGCATATTTCATATGCTGTTTCAGAGCAGCCACTGATCTCATGGTTTGGCAGGGTACGGAAAGGGAAGATATGCCTGGAAAATGCAAACAAAGTCCATGCACCTTCAAGCCAAAACCGAAGCGAGCGTCTTCTGAGCTATTCAAACAAAGCTCAGGACCTCTTGGTCAAAAACTCAGTCTAGTACTCTCCAACTGGCACCGGCTAAAAGCAACTTTGGGAATATGAGATATTGGGAAAGCAAAGAGTCTGTGTTATTTAGGAATATCCAGTAGGTGGCACTTTGGTTCCATTCGAAAGGGAACTGCCCCGTATCCCCTTCATCTGCTAGCTTTGCATCTCTATCTCATCGTCGGCATGCAGATGTGCGAGATCTCAGCGAAACGTCCACTAGCCACAAGCGCTTTTTCCTCTGCGTGTACGTCAATGTTTTTTTGACACCTTGTTAATCCATCTGGATGCTGGCGACTCGCACGCTTTCACTTGGAGCTCTGTAGTTGACACTTCATCCATAACATAAGTGGTAGAGATTCATTTAAAATAAATGAACTTTGTTTACATTACATACGATTATAAATATATTAATTATATTTTATCAGGAATTGAGGTAGATTTTATACCAAAATGGATTTGCAAGCTTAACTAAATATTTATTTAGGAGTAAAATAAAGATTGGATTATGCTTAAAGATTACATTAACATTTGTAAAGTTAAAGATTGTAAAGATGTAAAGTACAATCATGTTTACAGCGGTGTCTGCTTATGTAATCCATTTGTAAATGAAGGTAGAAGCCGAAACCGTTGCAGCGAGTTTGTATGAATTATACAAAAGTTGAACAGAGCTTTTTGGTTTCTTTAATATGCAATGCGGCTGAAATGGTCACGACTATAGGAGATCCATCTGCTGGCTTCATCCAGAGAGACAGTGTGTATGGAGTCATTCCCTAGAGGCTGTATGCCACTCACATAAGCCAACCACAACACACACACACACACACACACACACACACACACACACACACACACACACACACACACACACACACACACACACACACACACACACAGCTTCAGTAGGGAGGGATAACCAGAGCTAGAGATCAGCTCTACTTTGCCCCAGGCCCTGCTACTGACACCCAGTCTGGCTTTCACAGGCCCTCAGGCTTGACCTGAAAACCAGCCCCTTATACTGTACACTGCATGGATTCACTGCAGCCACCCGAGTCAGAAAACACAGCTGAACTTTTCACAATACTTAAGTGTATTGGTACACCATTCACAGAAATGCACTGTTCATACAAAATAAGATTACAAATATCTTTATAAATGTGACCCCGAACCACAAAACCAGTCATAAGGGTCATTTTTAAGAGATTTCCAAAGCTGAAAGCTGAAAAATAAGCTTTGATGTATGGTTTGTTAGTACAGGACAATATTTGGATGAGAACTATTTGAAAATCTTGAATCTGAGGGTGCTAAAAATAAAAATATTGAGAAAATTGCCTTGAAAGTTGTCCAAATAGAGTTTTTAAAATATATTTATGGTAGGAAATATACAATATGTCTTCATGGAACTTGATTTTTAATGATACTTAACTCATTCCCCGCCAGCCATTTTTTTTTAAGTTGCCTGCAAGCATTTTTTGTGATTTTTCACAAAAGTTTATTTAAAAATAAAAAATAGCAAAAAGCTGATATAATTGCATTTTTGTGAAGGAATTTTGTTAAAGATCAGATTCAGAATGATTATCAAAACATACACAGGGTTTTAAAAGGTAAATAACGTTGTGGCCTCAGTTTTTCATAAATTGAGTAAGTGCGCAATGTAGTGCATAATCGCGGTATTGCAGATTAACATAAAAATTCATCAGGAACACCTATTTATGCAAATGTTTTCTCTTTTTTTGCGAGATAACTTGTCAATGGCGGGAAAAGAGTTTGGTTCCAAAACGCAATAAATCACGTTTGATTAATTTCGGTAAAAATGTCAGTGCTGGGAAAAGATTAATCGCGATTAATCGCATACAAAATAAAAGTTTATTTTTGCATAATATATGTGTGTGTGCTGTGTGTAATTATTATGTATATTTTAACACACTAACATACATATATACATTTCCGAAATGTGTTATTTTTATATATATATATATATATATATATATATATATATATATATATATATATATATATATACACACACACACACACACACACACAATATAGAATATATAAAAATATAAATAAAAATATATACACATGTAAATGTTTCTTAAATACATAAATGAATGTGTGTGTATTTATATATACATAATAATTACACACAGCACACACACATATTTTATGCTAAAAACCACCACAGGTTTATCAATGCCATCAAAAGTATTATTTTGTTTTTGTTTGTTTGTTGATCACGAAGTACAAAGTAGATGAGGAAAACTAGGATTCAATGCGCAGCCATTATTGTTTACAATGCGTGGAATGGTGCGCTGTGATTGGTTGAGCGGATTTATTGCATTCTGCAGAGAAGGAGGAGTGGCGTTTATAGCGTTTTGTGAAAAAAGATGACAAAATAACACTGCAAATATCAGATTTTGCGTAAAATAAAAAATTTACTTTTTAATACTGACCTAATACAATACTGAGTTTGGTGGTGTATCGTGTTTTGGATCCAAACTCTTCAAATATACCCATGCTACATAAGTCTGGTTTTGTGGTCTAGGGTCACAAATGATTTAAAGCATTATATTTATGCACACAGACACTTTTATGCAAAGCGACTCATAGTGCATTCAAGACAGATAAGCGGCGGTTCTACCAATCGAGCTACAGAAACAATTATATCACACAGACACACAAAAAACAATAGCAGTTATTTATAGAATAGTTGCATGAAGCATCTTTATTGAGCACCCACAGAAGGGTATCAGAGGAAGGGCCACATCAACCTGGCATGGAGACCCAATCCCATCACCCTGTGCTCTTTTGTTCTTCATTAGACGGTAACAAACGCTGAATAGAGCGCCGGATTGATTTGCTCATTGATCGAGCAAAAAGTCTTTGTGGCCACTCCGGTGCACACACACACACGCACAAATGGAATAACAGCGTATGTATGATGAGGCAGAGGAGCTCCTGAGGGACGGATAGATTGGTGGAGGGCGTCGCCATCGCTCTAAAAAAGCCCTAATTGGATGACCTCCGTCTCAACACCTTTTCACACCACCTTTTCCGTTCTTTCCTCCACGGCAACAAGCATGCAGCTAATAGTCGTGCTAATTAAGGGCCGAATGGAAAGTCGCCGGTCACGACGGCAAGCTGGCGAGGAGGGATCAAACCAGCCGTGGGTTTCGTCCAATGACCTTCAGACTTTGCCTGCAGAGGTGTGAGCATGTAAGAGCACAAGAGCTGGCTGTTCATTGCGGAAGAGTAGAGGAAGTGTTATATTTTTATGGTTTATCAATGCGTGTCATTCAGCTCTGAATATCTCATAAACCATAGTACTGAGGTCCAGTTGATAAAATCCTCAAAACAGAAGTGAATAAAAAGGAAAGGACACTTTTTTGGACAATCGAATTAGCGCACATGCTCTCGTATGTGCTTCGAGTTTGGCCCGCATCTAGCAAAACTGCAAAGCACTAGCTAAAATAATAAAACATTTAGCTCTAAATAACATTTATACATACTTTGCGTATGTGCTCACTTTATACAAATTTAAGACCCAACAAAATTAGTAACACAACAAACACTGTCACTGACTTCTGTTTTTTGTCAAATAACCGAGGCCTATTTCGGTTTAATGGTGAACGTATGAATCCAGGCCACCTCCTGGGTCTTTAGGGGGGCTCACCGCTTCCCTGCCTGGGCTTGGCAACACATCACTGAATCTTACTCGCAAGAAACATACACTATGCACACCCGCTTTAGCCACAGCTTTCAATCAACCTGCCTCACGTCGACTCGGACTGGTGTGCAAATGGGCGCTTCTTTCATGAAGCGGACTGGCCGTGAACTCTTTCTGTCTGTGTGTGTGTGTGTGTGTGTGTGTGTGTGTGTGTGTGTCTGTGTGTGTGTGTGTGAGCATGCTCACCTCTTTCTTCTGAAGCCTCCTGGGCGAGAGGCTTTTAGTGCTGGTGGGAGAACCTGCGCAGTATGGGCTTTCCTCTTCTTCAGCATCCTGCAGAGAGAGATAAAGAGACAGTGAATAAAAGACAACATGAAATCAATGACTCCATAGTCAATGAACTATATTTATTTACTTTTTTAAGGGCTGTCAAAAGATTAATTGCAATAAACGCATACAAAATAAAAGTTTGTTTTTGCATAATGTGTGTGCATTGTGTGTAATTATTTTGTGTATATTAATACACACACATGCATGTATGTATTTAAGAAACTTTTACATGTGTGTGTGTGTGTGTGTGTGTGTGTGTGTGTGTGTGTGTGTTGTGTATATATATACATATATATTAGGGCTGGGGATAGATTAATCTAGATTAATCTCATACAAAATAAAAGTAATTTTTTTGCATAATATATGAGTTTGTGCTGTGTGTAAATATTATGTATATTTAACCACACACACATACATATATATATATATACATTTAAGAAATGTTTTATTTATATATCATTTTTTTATTTATATATAATATAGAATATATAAAAATATAATTAAATATATATACACATGTAAATGTTTCATAAATACATACATAAATGTGTGTGTATTTATATATACATAATAATTACAAACAGCACAAACTCAAATCTTTAATCTTTGTATAGCGCGTAGTGAATGTGTTAGCATTTAGCCTAGCCCCATTCATTCCTTATAGTGCATTTACACCAGAAGTGGTAGAGGCGGCAACCGAGAGTGATTTCAATGTTAAGACGCGTTGGCGCGTGTCTGGAGGTCCCGCGGCGTGGATGAGGCATTAAGCGTGGCGCGGAAGACGCGCTTCTGCCTCATTCGCATGTCTAGTTCGTGCGAATTGAGCGTATGGCGTGGTATACACGGTACGCGTGAATGGTGCTTTTGTGCATTTGCGTTTGATGACCCGTGCCGTTTATTTTCCCCCTATAGTAAGGTGACTAAAAACAAACTGGTTACTCTCTCAATAAATGCACAATCAACATCAGCCATCTTGCAAACAGACAACCGCATAGCACTTGCCCCTCCCACAAAAAGCGGATTTGGCTTCTGACGCGCGTCAAATGCTTGCCTTTTCCATGCATCTACCTTGCTCTAGATGAGCGAATGCATTCAAACTGTTCAAGCGGCAAACTAGACGCGGTAGACGCGATTTTGACCCCTGAAACGCGGTTGGTGTAAATGCAGCATATTAAGGGCGATTTATAGTCGTGCGTAGGTTCTACGCTGTAGGCTATCCATAGCCTGTGCGTAGCCTGACGCGCACCTCGCAAAAATATTAACAGCGCGTCAGATCTACGTGGACCGCAAGCGCTGTGATTTTTCCGCCAGAACCCCTCCCGTCAGGTAAAAAAACTGCGTCATAGGTATTTCCGTTTGTGACGGGGAAAACAAAGAAGAGCAAAGTTGAGGAGTGATTTAACTGCATCAAAAGTCGCTGTTTATTTACTTCCATCATTGCTGGTCTTCTCAAATTATACACAACAAGTTGCTGTTTCTTCTTCGTTTGTGGGTTGCTAAGCTTCTTTTTCTCTGACGATCGCGCTGCTACTGTGGTTACACGCGTGGACACTGCCCACCAGCGGTCGCGCGTGTGTTTGCGACGACAACGCAAAAGTATAAATGAAAACCGACGCGGAACCTACGCCGTAGGACCTATGCACGACTATAACGAGCCCTTTAGGATCCAAACAGGGATGAATTTAGAAGCAACTAAACACTTCCATGTTTTCCCTATGTTAAATGAGTAGTTACACAAGTAAGTATGGTGGCATAAAATCAAACGTAACGATTTTTTAAGTGGATAAACATGAGAACTATATTGCATGGCTATTTGCAGCACTTAGACCACGGTGCGCAGTAACATTCTGACTACTCCCACTATTGCTCAAACTTTCATCAGTAGTGCTGCAAACTAAAGGTATATTCACATTATAAGCGACTTTGTCGCTGTGTGTTGTTTGTCTCTTTCAAAAGAGGCGTTTCTAAATCTAGTTGTCATAAACAAATGAGTAACGTCCACTCCAGTACCCTGCTTCTGTCTCATTGGTAGTCGCTCCCGAATGTTGCTCATAATTTGCATAAAGTTAAACATTTCTCAACTTTGATGCGCGACTGGACACGCCCATCCAGCCGTCAACGGTCACTGTCGCTCGTGTCGCCAGATGCCGCTGAGCTTCCATTGAAATCAATGTCGCTCTGCTACTGCTAGTCTGAAGTGCTCTTCCGCCATACAATATAGTTCTCTTTTTATATCTGCTTAGAAAATCACCACGTTTTATTTTGTGCCACCATACTTACTCGTGGAAATACTCATGTAACTATAAATAGGAAAAAATGGAAGTGTTTGGTGGCTTCTAAATTCATCCCTGTTTGGATCCTAAGGAATGAATGGGACTAGGCTAAATGCTGACACATTCACGACGCGCTGTACAAAGATTAAGTGCATGCATTAAAAAAAGATATGTAAAAAGGTATGTATTAATTTGTCTAAGTTGAGGTAAGAACATAGTAAAATATTGAAAAACTGTGGTGTTTTCCTTTAATATTGTAAGTATATTGTAAGCAAGTCCTTATGCATGGCACGTTTAGTGTTTTAAAAACACAATTTTTACCCTCTTGTGGTAAAAACCTCAAAACTCCACCTGAGCTTGATTTTGGAAAAAAAAAATTATCAACATTACCAACAATTTCCTGAAAACTAGCGGTTTTGGAGATAAGAGGTTTTCATCCGAAAGCAGTGCTATACTAAAAATAAAAGCACCACAAAAAATTAAACAATGAAAGTTATTTGAAATATATAAAAATGAAAATATAAGAATAGTACATCTCCTAATACACAGATAAAATTCACCACTTCACTTCGTGCATCACATTACACTGAACAAGATTGTTGTATTCACAGCAGTCTTGTAGCCCATGATTATTTATACTCGTGCTCGCGCAATATCACTGACTCATCTGTCTTGTTCAAATCGGTTTCATTTTAACTAAGCTAAAGCAGACAGCAGTAACATGCGGTGTATCACCAGTGAGAGGTCTGGTCTCCTCTGGATTGCTTTTCCCGGCTCTTGGGCCTGACAGTTCACACCACAATTGCCTTATCAAAGCCATCAGTGTTATGGAAACATACATCTCATTACATTAGCTTTGAAGAAATCACTTGCTCACTGATGAAATATGCGAAAATATGAAAGGTGGGGTTTTGACGTGACAGCCTATCGCCAGAGGCACACTTGTTTGAAACGTACACCCCTGAACAAAGCACTAAGCAGGTTTCACAAGCCGTTTAAAACTCTGAGCGCGAGCCATGGGTGAAGTCACTTGATCCATCTCAAACAGTGTGTGTGTGAGAGAGAAAGTTAAACGCAGCAACAAGCCTACCTAGACAACATTTTAGGCAGCATGCTAGGTTTTGAAATGGAGCCAAAGCATTGTTTGCATGTGAAGCAAAATGTAATGTTGTACCTTTTGTGTGATCTTGTCCTTCATGTCACGTATTTTCCGTTTGGCGTGATTTTTGGCCTTTTTAAAAGAGAGAAGAAACGTACTCAGCTTGATTTGGGTGAAAAATCATCTACTCAATATTTGATTACATTGTCTGTGAGGAAGACCATCACACATACTGACCACATTTACATGCACAACATATAAAAGCGAGCACATTCTCATCCTGCTTATGTCTTCATGAAGTACTTGAACTGCTTTTTAACACACATTTTTTGTAATACTGCACAGTAATTTAATCCACTCAATCATATGTTCATGTCTATGCAAGAAACTGCAATTTTTTTTCAGAAACTGACAAATTTGGGACTGGCTGGAATTTGCTGACTTGCATTTTCTATGCTAATTTTATGGGAAATATCTCGACCAGATTTAAACGTAATGAAATGCATCTTACAGCACTGGCGTAATTTTTTTAGAAGCTAAATTAGCCTAAACAAGTACAATTTTGGTTGACAAGCATTGGGTAGGGCCTTCGTGTTTGGTTCTGGTTATTAGATGCAGTGATTGCCAAGCTATACGTTGATCAATAAACGGTTTCATCGGGCGCACGTGTGGTGATGCGATACGCGTCTGGTCCGAAATGTACTTCCGTTTTCAGTTTTTTTAATGGTCTGACTAGTTGCTAAACTGAACTCTTAAACAAATACCTCGTCGAAAATAACAAATGTTTTAGTTTCCTAGGTAATCTACGTGTTGTTTATTTTGCTTGTTATATAAATAAACTATGTTTAAATTTCTTTGTGGTTATTGATTCTTAGTGGAGTTACGTGTTGACCACAGTAGTACCGGAAGTTACGTGTTGACCACAAAAGCCGCTTGTTTATGTTGTTACTGCTGAAACGTCTATAGGGGTGGGAATCGCAGGGTACCTCACGATACAATTTGATTCACTATACATTGCTCACAATAACGATAGTGCGTCGATTCTCAGATTCTCTTGCTTGCTAATCCTATGATGATACATCAGGATATCTGCCAAACTATGAAACAAAAATGGCCAGGAAAAGGTTAAAGGGCCACTCCACTTTTTTGAAAATATGCTAATTTTCAAGCTTCTCTAGGGTTCAACATTTGATTTTGAATCCATTCAGCTGATCTCCAGGTCTGACGCTAGCACTTTTAGCATAGCTTAGCATAATCCATTGACTTTGATTAGACCATTAGCATCACGCTAGAAATAACTAAATAGTTTTGATATGTTTCCTATTTAAAACTTGACTCTTCTGTAGTTATATCGTGTACTAAGGTGACGGAAAATTAAAAGTTGTGATTTTCTAGGCCGATATGGCTAGGAACTATACTCTCATTCTGGAGTAATTATCAAGGACTTTGCTGCTGTACCATGGCTGGCGCAGGTGCAATGATATTACGCAGCACCTGAAAATAGTCCCCTTGGTAACTTTCAATAGCATTTTGAAATTTGCGTCATGGGAGGGGCTTCTGCGACTTTGCTCGCTTCCTGTAATCACGTCACTACTAGAGCAAGCAGCTGATTGGTAAACACGGCGCGAATATCTGCCAAAGTTCAGATTTTTCAACTCGCGCATTTCCCGCAACAATGCTTAATTCGCGCGGAGTGCGCAATTCGCGTTGCGCGTTCCGCGACATTCGCATCGTGCATGCAGGATGCCTATTTGCGTTGACGTAACATGTAAATAACTCGCGCTTGCCGCCTCTTCCGCGTCTGGTGTGAATGCCACATTAGAATCTGAATTAAACAAAACATAATAAAGTATTGAATGCAGTGCTGTTGGTTGGTATTTATATTTTTCAGAGGTTTGATTATACAGAATTTATGATAAATTAATGTATTTTATAAAATGTCATAAAACTGGGCACCATCTTGCGCCCCCTTGAGAACCACTGGCATACAGCATATATAATCTACATTATAGTGACCAGAATATTCTGATCTTTATTGTTCTTTATATTTTTGTGCATGTAAACGCAATCTTTGTTTTTGCAGAACTCACAATACAATCCCAAAATACAATCTTAAATGTGCTTGCTAACCCCAAACATACAGTACAGAGTCACAGAGTTTACAAATTTCAGGTCAAAGGACATTTGTTACAGTGTGAACTCACCAACTGAAGGTTTTTCACAACTGGCTTTGCCCTCTGCCGCTGTGCAAGCAAAAAAATAAAAACATGTTAGTTAAAAACATACGAATTTACTGAACAAGCGCCAGCATTCTTCACAGATTTGTCTGCACAATATAACCACACATAGCAACCCAATTATTGTCACAAATCATTATCGGACCAATAAACGCCTAGTTCCTCGAGCCAACGTTTGTTTTGCCCCAAAGCCTTTGCTATTAAACGAAACAATTACACAGGCCTGGTCCCGGAGGAGCCAACTCCATACAAGTGCGTCGTCTGTCATAACGCGAGACGGTGATCAATCTCAGCATCAACTGAACGTCGTCTAGTTTCATATAGTCCCCCAGGTAACATCGGTCTTTATCAGATTAGCCGCGAGGCTAACGCATCGAAGCTCGGATTTTACATCCCGAAGCCTTGACCTACATGACATCAATGGGGTGCGTTCATATGGATTCGTGTCAATCAAAAGGTCTGAACTTTACACAGGACCGTTTGAAAGCAGCACTCCAGAGAACTAATTCAGCTACGGCTGACGGACAGAAGACAGCTTGAGCAAATATACAAAAACGCACGAGAGGCAGCGAGGAGAAAGGTGAGAAGACAGCAGAGAGAGACAGAGGACTTTTCTTTTGTTCAATCTATCGAGTAATGGCTGTGTTTCCTGCCAGAAGTCTCGTGTCATCTCCGATGACTGGCTGTCACATAATATCAAGCCCGTCTCAACATCTTAACTGTCCCATGCCACAGTTTGCACCATCTTCCCTGGCTTTGCGTCTGTCGTGTGATTCACTCAGCTGGATGGGTTTCATCACATCGCAACCGGCAGGAAATAAACGTGCTCAAATGCTTGGGGCTTAATAATTCACAGAATTAACAGTAATGTTATGAACGGAAAGGAATGAATAATTGCCTGCTGCTTACCATCTTGGTGTGAATCCACTGTTGATAAGATCTTGAATTACCTGAAAAGCAGCAATGCACAGGAGAGTTAATATTAAACTCAGAATAAAAGACAAAAATAAAAAGATCCAGATCACAGCAGAGTTAAGCAATAAGTTGAAGACTATGTGTGTATATAGAAAATTTTAAGACTCTTAGCAAAAAAATCTTAGCAAAACAATTACTTTTTTCGAATAATGAATTTTAGTTAAAGGTGCAGTGTGTAATTTTTAGAAAGATCTCTCGACAGAAATGCAAAATAATATACAAAACTATATTATCAGGGGTGTATAAAGACCTTTTAATAATGAACTATTATGTTTTTATTACCTTAGAATGAGACGTTTTAATCTACATACACAAGGGTCCCCTTATGTGGAAGTCACCATTTTGTGCCGCCATGTTTCTACAGAAGCCCTTAACGGACAAACGTTTTTTACTTGGTTGTCTTCGACGATGACATGTTTTTTCCGGTGGTGGCTACCATAGCTTGTCTATGCGTTTCAAAAGTGAGGGGTGAGCAACCTTGCCACTAGATACCGCTAAAATTTACACACTGCACCTTTAATAGTAGTTAATTTTAAGGAAATGTCATGTTATATCATTTATGTAAGGAATAATTGATGACGGGCTGTTGAATTATTAAAAAAATATATTATTTCGGGCTGTTGAATCGTTTAAAAACTCTATAATTTTTAATTTTTTATAATATATATTATAAATAATGCACAAATAAGGTAATAATGCAGCACACACGAAGTGGAGTGAGCATTATTTACGAATAATTCAAAAAATAAAATTTAAAACATTTCTCAACCAAGAATAAAGCATTCAACAGCAGTGTTGGAGGTAACGCATTACAAGTAACATATATTACGTAATAATATTACTTTTCTGAAGTAAAGAGTAAAGTAACACATTACTTTTTAAATGTACACATTAATATTTGAGTTACTTTTTAAAAAAAGTAATGCAAGTTACTTTTCAGTTTAATTAATTTGATTAAAAAACATGTACCGAGTTAAACTGAACATAGTCTTGCAGAATTACGCAAACTCTATGCATGCGCGCCGCGGTAACGGTTTTAGTCAGAAACAGAGATGGCAGGCCAGAGCTTCTCAGAACTTCTCAGTCATAAAAACACACAGAGATCAAACCTCAAGCCAAGGAAGAAAAAGTAACGCAAAAGTAACTTCAAGTACGTAAGTATTACTTTCCATGAAAAGTTACTAAGTAACGCAGTAAGTTACTTTTTTGGGGAGTAACTTTTAGTACTTTTAAAAGTAACTTTCCCCAACACTGTCCAACAGCCCAGTGGTACAATTGAAAATAATGCACACGACATCCAAGGTAGTAATGCAGCACAATGCGAAGCGGGTGTTCATTATTTTCAATTATACCACGAGCCTGTTAAATGCTTTATTCTGATTGGTTGAGAAATGCTCCATGGGTGTTTTTCTGTAAAACACACACCAAAACTGTCAGATGTCTCAAAATAGCCACGAAAGCAATGTCTGTGGTAACCGTGGTATAAGCAGAATAATTCACTCCGGTCCTTTGAATTATTTAAAAATAATGCATAGCTGCGGTGTAACCACCTTGGGTGTGAAATATTTTTTTCAATGGCCCGTCATCAATTATTTCTTACTTCCACGGCACTTCATCAATTATTCTTCATCAATTATTCTGGAGTAAATTATTCCGCTTATACCACAGTTACCACTGACATTGCTCCGGTGGTTATTTTAAAGGGGACATTTCACAAGACTTTTTTAAGATATCAAATAAATGTTTGTTGTTCCCAGAGTACGTATGTGAAGTTCTAGCTCAAAATACCACATAAATAATTTATTATAACATGTTATAATTGCCACTTTGTATGTGTGAGCCAAAATGTGCCATTTTTGGGTGTCCTTTTAAATGCAAATGAGCTGATGAAATGCAAACACTGATCGCCATGCTGTGGTTGGATAGTGCAGATTATCCCCTTCTGACATCACAAGTTGAGCCAAATTTCTTAGACCTCTTTTTTCACATGTTTGCAGAGAATGGTTTACCAAAACTAAGTTACCGTTTTCTTCTTTTTCACATTTTCTAGGTTGATAGAAGCACTGGGGACCCAATTATAGCACTTAAAGGGCCACTAACCTAGGTATTTTCAGCAATATAAAAATAGTCTCTGGTATCCCCAGAATGTGTCTGTAAAGTTTCAGCTCAAAATACACTTTTTGTGTGCGTTTCTTTACATGCAAAAAAAGCTTTTGCTCCCTTCCCCGTATGCAAATCGCTTACACGTGCTTTGGACTACACCAAAATGCGTGTCTCTGGCAGAAGGTTGAACTACACGCTCGTCTGTGAGCGGTTATGGGTGGGGCGTAATCAATGTGACATTACATTGATAGGGAATCCCCAAGAGCCTGTTTTGTGTGACTGATGCGGTTTAAAGGAGATTACACAAAGAAGAATAGATAGATTTGTATAATAACTGGATGTTTAAAAAATAATGCATACCTGTATAACATTTCTCAGCCAATCAATAATCACCAATAAGTTATACTTAACCTAAAGTGACAATCTAAATATGAGATATGATATGATTTTATTCAGTCAATATTAAAGACACAGAGGATTTATGTTCTTTACATTATGTTGGATGATTTTATGTAAAAAACTGTAAATCACAAAAAATGAATTAAGTTGGGCTAACAAGCTGTTTTTGATAATGGGTAACAGAGCAGCAAAAATATTTTTCATTATTTATTATTTGGTATTTTGTCATATGGGTTTAAGTTTTAAGTCAATGCTAAATTTTCAAAAAAGTAATATTATTCCAACAAAATTTTAAGCTAAAGGGATATTTGCTTAAGGTTAAAGTCATATGTGTGTGTGTGCTGACTTTTTCCACTCATTGAAAGATGGAGAGGTGGCACTCACTTTTACAGAAGCCCCCCTCTGTGATCTCCTCTTCATAGACGTCTGTAAAGCCCCTTCCTGCGTTTAATTTGGCCAGTCTGTCTTCAATGAACTGCGGCCATAAATTAAAGTATCACAGGTTATTAAGGAAGAAGGGGGATGGAGAACAACACCAAAACATTTCCATCTAGACCATTCTGAGTCTGTGTGTGTGTGTGTAATTTACATCAGGTGATGGATTAACATGGTGAGTGCTTTGTGAGCAATGCCTTTTGGGAAGTTTCATTTCCTCCTTGTCATGTAGAGGACATAAAAAGATCTAATAAATATGCCCGTTAAAGGGAGGTCGAAAATAAATGTGGATTTAAAAATGAGGTAACAATGAAAAAATCCTAATATGATACATTATCCGCAAGTGCTTTGACGCAAAAAAAAAAAAAAAACAGTTTCTCCGTGGATCACTTAAGCAACATTAGACCAAAACAGGTCTCGGGTGTCCCACCGGGGTCATCTCCGGGTGTCAGGACTTTTCATTCCACTCCGCTACATGCTAACTTCATTACAATCTCTTTAATGAGTGATGGGACCACAGGGTTCATTCTCCGCCACTCTCCAGCCCAATTAAAGGCACATGATCGGGCCAAATTAGCACATATCCCAAGCCCTGTCCTTCAGTATCACATTACAGACACACATGCTATTTAATTGGACACTGACTACCAATACCATGCGCCGCTCCCACTGTACCTGTTTGCATTCTTGTTTGTGCCTTTTTAATGGCTGGTATCTACACTTACATGATAACGGAAGTTGTTTTGACTGAGCATGCACACAATATCATTAAAAATGTAAAAATGTACATTTATACCGGATAAAACAAGTTCACAGCAACGGTCAGGTGATTGCGAATGCGAGGATGGTGTGCACTGTGTAAGCTATGTCTTTGATAGCTTACTATCTGCAATACTGTATTACACTTTAATATTTACCATAGTAAACTGTAGTAAATTGAAAAGTACTGTTATATTAAGTAGTATCAAGTATAGTGAATTGGCAAACTGTAGAAAATACTGTAGTATACCTTAAAGGTGGGATGCATGATCTCTGAAAGCCAATGTTGACATTTGAAATCACCTGAACAAACACCCCTCTACCCCAATAGGTTCTGGGCCTTCTTTTGACAGACCCCCCACACGGGAGGACCCCCATGAAAATGAGATGTTGCATCTCATGGGGTTGATCCTATAATAAATGTTCAATAAATAAATAAATAAATAAATATACAACCCAGGCAACGATGTCGGTTAGTAGACACGCATCTTATTGCTGATTGGCCACAAGTGTGTTTTGGTACTTGGCCGAAAATCATGCACCCCGCCGAATGATTTTCGGGTTGTTGTGCACTCCTCGAAAAATTGAGTACCAGCCGCCACTGCTACAGATGTGCACACAATGATAAAATGTACAGCTTGCAAGTACTGTATGTATTAGGGATGCATAACAATTAATCTATAGTTTTTGTTTACATCATATATGTGTGTGAACTGTGTATAATAATTATGTAAACATATAAATATGCACACATGAATGTATAATTTTAAGAAAAAATATTTATATATTAAGTATTTATATTTATATAATAAATATAATAAATAATAAATATGCACACATGCATGTATAATTTTAAGATTTTTATTTATATATTAAGTATTTATATTTATATAATAAATATAATAAATAATAAATATCCACACATGCATGTATAATTTTAAGAAAAAAAATATTTATATATTAGGTATTTATATTTATATAATAAATATAATAAATAATAAAAATGCACACATGCATGTATAATTTTAAGATTTTTTTATATATTAAGTATTTATATTTATATAATAAATATAATAAATGATAAATATGCACACATGCATGTATAATTTTAAGAATTTTTTATTTTTTATTTTAAGTATTTATATTTATATAATACATATAATAAATAATAAATATGCACACATGCATGTATAATTTTAAGAAAAAATATTTATATATTAAGTATTTATATTTATATAATAAATATAATAAATAATAAATATGCACACATGCATGTATAATTTTAAGATTTTTATTTATATATTAAGTATTTATATTTATATAATAAATAATAAATATCCACACATGCATGTATAATTTTAAGAAAAAAAATATTTATATATTAGGTATTTATATAATAAATATAATAAATAATAAATATGCACACATGCATGTATAATTTTAAGAATTTTTTTTATATATTAAGTATTTATATTTATATAATAAATATAATAAATGATAAATATGCACACATGCATGTATAATTTTAAGAATTTTTTTTTTATATATTAAGTATTTATATTTATATAATATAAATTATACAATAATTATGTATATATAAATATGCACAAATGCATGTATAATTTATGTATAAATGTATAAAATATATATATATATATATATATATTTTAAGTATTTATATTTATATATAATATAAATTATACATAAATATATAGATGTATATACACATGTAAACATTTCTTAAATATATACATGCATGTGTGTGCATTTATCTATACAAAGTTATTATACACAGTTCACACACATATATGATATAAACAAAAACTTTTATTCTGATATAGATTAATTGCGATTAATCATTATGCATCCCTAGCTTTACATACAAGCATTTACCATAAAATGCAAAAAAAGTTGTTTCCAAGCAACTAAATACCCTGTGTACACAGTGCAGTCACATTCAAAAAAGGGAAGCCCTGTTAGCAACACAAGTTGTCCCAGGGTGTCTACGGGTTAGTGATGAGAGCCTGGCAAACAAAACCAGCTAACCAGACCTGTGCAGACAGTCTGAGGGAGAGATGCCAGAGTGCTGCGAGCCTTCACACTGGCAGGGTGATCGTGAGTTAGCATCAGGAGCTGGATGAGAAGGTGGGAGGGGGGTTAGGAGACAGAAAGCAGGTCGTCATTGACAGACTTCCCCCGCAATCTCTTGGCAGCCATCCCTTCACTCGTTTCTAAGCAGGGCTGGCCTCCAAGCGGATATGGTTCATGGTCAGAACAGGGCACAGCCGTGCTGGCCGTCTACAGTACGGCCAAGCTGGAGATAAGGGCTCTCCCGGAGCTACTGCGCACAGGCGGGAGGTGGAGACGTCTTTGAACTGCTGGTCACTATGTGGGTTTTGGGAGGGGGGGAGTTATGAGGATGGTGCAGCTCAAGTATGATTAAATATGATCGTTCTGCTCATTCCGGGTATAAATTAAGACTTAAGTCAAGGAAAACGCTGGGATATAAATAGAGCTGGAGGGTGTAATGGTTTGGGTTGAAGACAGATAGTAGGTTCCTATGAGTTGCACTGTTCATTATGTTGAATGCAGATTTCAATCTGAATCTTATTTTAAACTGATTATAAACTGAATAGGCGCATATGTGGGCCAGATGTGGCTAAAGTAGTTAAAGTCTGAAGTATAGTCAGCTTTTTTGCGTGTACGCAAGCATACCCGCACAGTCGAATGGATAGCCTTGCAAAGCACAGTTTATTTGACTATGATGCATGCTTATTCAACAAAATGCAATGCATCTCTTGGGCAACATACTACGTTGCATACACGACCTACGCATACAAAGTATGTGCCAAAACAAAAATCTGGCAGTGTGCGCCCACTATTCTGATGACGAAATCTGCGTCTCAGGCTCTGTACGAGTCCTTTGCGTATGTGTAAAAACTTCTAGCTTAAACTAGACTTTAATATCAATTCTGTAATAAAACAAAAATAAGACAATGAATGAAAACAACTGATCAGGTTAACTGTATGAATTGTGATTAAAACCTGACATTTCATTCTTTTGATGTTATAAAAAATTCTGAAATGGCTTAAAAAAAATCATTTTTCCCAAAGGTCCCACAACGTAAAGGGACACTCCACTTTTTAAAAAAAAAATGCTCATTTTCCAGCTCCCCTAGAGTTAAACATTTGATTTTTACCGTTTTGTAATCCATTCAGCTGATCTCCGGATCTGGCGCTACCACTTTTAGCATAGCTTAGCATAATCAATTGATTCTGATTAGACCATTAGCATCGCGCTAAAAATAACCAAATAGTTAGGATATTTTTCCTATTTAAAACTTGACTCTTCTGTAGTTACATCGTGTACCAAGACCGACGGAAAATTAAAAGTTGTGATTTTCTAGGCCAGTGGTTTTCAAACCCTGGGTCGCGACCCTCTGGTATGGCTTGGAACTATACTTTTAATCTGGCGTAATAATCAATAATAGACCAAAGCTGCAGCAGGCATAGTGATATCACGCACTGCCCGAAAATAGTCCCCTTGGTAACTTTCAATAGCAGGGTACAATTTTCAGGCACTGTGTAATATCATTCCGCCTTCTGCAGCCATGTTACGGCAAATTATTATTATTGATTATTACGCCAGAATAAGAGTATAGTTCATAACCATATCTGCCTAGAAAATTGCAACTTTTAATTTTTTGTCTGTTTTGGTACACGATGTAACTACAGAAGAGTCAAGTTTTAAATAGAAAAATATTGAAACTCTTTGGTTATTTTTAGCGCGATACTAATGGTCTAATCAGATTCAATGGATTATGCTAAGCTATGCTAAAAGTGATACCACCAGACCCGGAGATCGGCTGAATGGATTCCAAAAC
Source organism: Paramisgurnus dabryanus (assembly GCF_030506205.2). NCBI lineage: Eukaryota > Metazoa > Chordata > Actinopteri > Cypriniformes > Cobitidae > Paramisgurnus > Paramisgurnus dabryanus. The sequence continues at coordinate 23,037,924 of NC_133360.1, forward strand.
GGTAAAAAACAAATATTTAACTCTAGGGGAGCTGGAAAATAACCATATTTTCAAAAAAAGACGGAGTGTCCCTTTAATAAATATAGCAATTGTTGCAAATTATATATATATATATATATATATATATATATATATATATATATTTTGTATCCCTTCCCCACTTTACCTGCTTAAAGAGCTGCAAGTTCACGGCCATCTCAAGGAAAGCTCTCATGGTGCTGGAGCGGTGCGCCACAAAGCTCTTCTCGCAGAAGATGATTGGTTCTCCCTGGGGACAAGGAAGCTTACTTTATTGACAATAGACAAAGTCTGGCTAAAAACGGCTGCAAACGGCGATGCTTCATTTGAGACTCGCAGGCAGATGTTTTCTTTGACTATGTTTGCTTGTTAATCATCATCACCCGTTGCAACCAATTACATCATTTCAATTTCTTCCCAAGTCACATGAGACGAGTATAACAACTGAGCTACCAAATAAAGCTTGATGGAATATGTATTATTTGCAAATTTTATCATCATGTTACACATTTTGTCATCATCATTTAGTAGCAAGCGCATGTGCACCTTACCCATCACATTTAAAGCCAAGCTAATGATAGCAATATGCATTATTTTCTTCTCTCGCCTTAGTTCAATTACAAATCAAATGAAAATCTATTTAACAAAAAACATTTGAGGGTAATAAACTTTTGTATGAACTGTTCAAACCTACGCAATTCTTATACAAAAATGGCACTCATTTTAATTCAACAGAACCATCCTGATTTTACGTAACATAAAAATCCATGTTTCACAATCATGTCTGGTTCACTACTGTATAGCTCAATGGTACAGCATTGCATTAGCTGTGCAAAAGGTCACGGGTTCGAACCCAGGGAACCCTAACCATAATGCACATAAAAAATGTATACCTCACATTGGATAAAAGAGTCATAAATGTAAAGGTACCGTTTTTTGTACTTGTTCATGTAACTTCACGACAGCTAGTGGGGGTGGCTCAAAACCCATCAGATGTGTGCATCTCTTCCACTGTTCTTGCTGCTTGGGGGTCAATAACAAAAGAGGCCCATGAGGCAACACTATAACGACCTATATAAGCCGACTCTTGCATGTGAGCTAATTATAATTTCCCTGCATTGTTTCATTTACAACTCCGTTAGACGCCAGCCGCTGATGGGGAAGCATATGGGCTCCGTAAAGCAGAGCAGTATTTCATACAGACGAACCATTTCAATGGACGAGGCTCTTTATAAATGCGGCGCGCAGAAGCGAAGCCATTACGGAAGAACATGACAGTAATGCTTGTGAAATACTGGATGTGTAAAATCAAATGCTGCTATCGGATTTCAGACATCCTCGAGGAGAAAAGCAGTGAAATGATGCATAAATTACTGATTTAATAATAAAAAGACGCAACTAATGCAATGATTTCCATTAAGTATCACTGCAACGCTGTCATTTCAAAGAGCGAGGGTGTTTTGGTCTCTGAAATATTCATCAAAATAATCCGGCACAAAGGCTGATTCTTTTCAATTGTTCAACTTCTCAGAATCCTAATGAGCAATGGCCGACTGTCAAAAAAAGTGGCCCAGATTTGCGCTCGCTTCAGAAAGGCCTTCTTAAAAAACCTGAATGAAACAGGGGTAATTCCATGTAGATTTGAAGTCAATGAGGCACTACTTTGAAAGCTAAGAGTTGCGCGGACTAGCGCGCCTTTTCTGAGCATTGTTTGACGGTGAAAAGCCAGTTTGTGCTCAACGGCTGAAACATCAATAATGTATCTTTGCTCCCTGGGTCTACACAAACCAATTACTCTCTGCTTTGCCAACAAAGACGGCCATATTTGACAAACAGTCAGCGTACTTTGTTTTCCTTGACGCCGTGTTCGAAACCGAGAGGCACATTTGAAGGGTTTAGAGTGTATGGGAAGACCACGAAGGGTCTGAAAGGAAACTTCAAAGAGACAGTCCGGGCTTTTCAACATCTGACATTTGGGTGATACAGACAGGCCCACCTTTCCCTGCACCTGTTTTGTTCTTCCCCCCTTTGCGCTTTTCTTTCTGCTTTAAAATGTTGGATTGCTTTAAATGACGACTCTTACGGTGAAAAAAGTAATCAAATCTTTTCCAAGTCAATATGAAATCAGAAGGAAAAAAGTGATCCCTTACCACTACCTGCCCCATATGGCGCTTTTACATTGCATAGTACCCAACGGTTTGGTTTGGGTCAGCTTACTTATAGGGGCTTTTCCACTGGGTGCAGTACGTAGTACCCGATACTTTTTTTAGTACCACCTCCGATGGGGTTCCAAGCGCTCCGAGCTGATACCAAAACGTGACGCAACACTGTAGATCACTGATTGGTCTGAGAGAATCGTCTCTACCAGCGTCATCGCTATAATGTAAAAGATTAGCTTTACCTTCATGCTAGCTTGCGCTGTCTCGAGTAAACCTGTTGTCATCTGTGCTCTGCTATAAGCTCCCAAACTCCATTTTAGCAATGAAAAACATCCACAGGTTGAGAATCAGGAACACCGTAACGCTTTTTCCAGACTTGCAGTTTGTAGCGGCACATTCACAACATGCACAATATATGCTTAAATGCAACTTAAATGAAGCTCGTCGATCGGCGCCGCAGGAAACTGTCATGTGAGATAGAGGTAGTGATAAACGCGATGTGCAAACATCTATTTGTGGTGGTCAATTTTAATTTTGTGGCGGACTGAGAAATAAATGAATGTATGGGAATGTACAATGACGCTCTCACTTGTATGATGTCACAGCAGTAGGCAGCGCAAATATAACGACACGCCTATAATCCCTCCCATTTCGAAGTGTTACTTAACTCGATGGAAAAGCTAACCAAGCCAAACTGGAAAGCGCCAATAGTGACCACTTTCACAGTAAATTAGCTTTTTCCCACTGAATAGGGACACTAGAAACTGAACAAAGTTTACACATAAAAATCTTGTTTCTTGTATTAATGTGCTGATATATGTAGTGTGCAGAGGTCTTACAGGTTTGTATCTCAGGGCATCCCGGTACGAGCCGAACAGTGCAGCCTGAGCGTGCAGGAAGGCCCGAGCCACGCCGCTGCCTGTAGCAGTCGACTGCTTTTTCAGCTTACTCTTCAGACTGGAGACCTGAGAGATAGAGAGAAAGAGAGAGAGAGAGTTAAATTAACACCTCTGAAATTGGTGGAGGAACAGGCAAAGCCATTCAAAGTGTGAAGTGTCACATTTACAGGTCACCCCCCATAAACGAAAAAGAGAGAAAGAAATAAAGAAAAGCCTTCTATCTCTCACGAGCACCTGCTGCTCTGTTAATTGAAGCAATGGCGGGGTGCGCAGGGGTGGGGCTTTGATGCTTTCCGAAGGACCTGAGCGCAAAATGACTTTGGCAGGGAATCTCAGACCTTGGTTTCCTCGTAACCCAGCTACTTCCTAAATCTCTTGACATATGTATGCTTTCATTATTTTGGTCTGCCACAGGTCTGCTTTTAGTTTCGTGTTTTAAAGCATTAAACAGGATTGAGATGTGTGCTAGGAGACACTGAGTATACACAGATACAAACAAACATGTGAAGTACGGTATTTGAAACCAGCTGATGACAATCAGGAATCTTTAAAGTAAAGCATCTTTGCTTAAAATTGTATTATTATTTAAAAACATGTATGCCAAACTAAAATCAGAACATCAAAAGACAACCACACAGTAAATTGATATAAAAAAAATAATAAGTGAGAGGCAAGGTTACTTTTTACAAGTAGTATGACATCAAAACCAAAGATATTCATGATTTAAAACTCAATATTTATTCAAAATTTACACTTTTGACAATTGCAGACAATTATATTTATAATACAGGAAAAAATTAGAATATTTAAAAAAAAAGTATGTGTGACCCTGGACCACAAAACCACAAAAAATAAGGGTCAATGTGTTAAAATTGAGATTTATACATCATCTAAAGCTATATAAATAAGCTTTCCATGATGTATGGCTTGTTAGAATAGAACAATATTTGGTTTGGAGTGCGCAAAATCTAAATATTGATAGAATCGCCTTTAAAGTTGTCCAAAGTAAGTCCTTAGCACTGCATCTACTCAAAAAAAAGTCTGATATATTTACAGTAGGAAATTAACAAAATATCTTCATTAAAAAAAATTACTTGACTCTTTCTCGGTCATTGAAGAGTAAACTCGCCAATTAAGGGAAAACGCTTCCCTGGAAATAACGAGTATTTTTGGCAATCCGCACTGCCGCAATTATCCACCAGTGGGCACTCTTCCGCAACTTATACAACCAGGAACCAACGCCTTACGTGAAAGAGTAAAAACTGAGGATCACTCTGAATCTGATCTCTAGCAAAAGGTCTTCACAAAAATTTAATTATCTACCCATATTTAACTGTGGGTTCACAACAGCCGCATATGGAGGCGTCAAATTGGCGTATACCGCAAGCCAGGCGTGAAATTCTAGTCATTGAGACATTCAATTTAAATCTAAACTTAAGACATTCTTCTTTAACAAAGCATTCACATAACATGTCCAGTAAATGTACTTATCCCGCAATAGTTAGTTTGTCTAGGACAAAGCACTCACATAACTCATCTGGGTAACATACTTATGCCGCAATAGTTAGCCTGACTGGAACTGAGATGACTTAAAACACTAAAATGTATGACACTTGCATTACATGTGAATGGCCCCTACGCTAATAGGATCCTGTTTCTCTCTCCCCGTCTTGTCCTCAACCCTGAGTACAATGAGACAAACAGACCCAGTTCCTGCAGCTGTGAAGGTCATCACACCACGGACCTACTGACCGTCCTTCAACGAGATGCCCAGCCGATGCCTGACCAGTGACCAACGGCGGAACCAGTTTAATTCGCTTACCCATTCACATACTCCGATAGTATTTATATAAATATATATGTATCTCTCTCAAGGGTTTTTCCCCTCCTAGGAGTTTTCCCCCTGGACTAGCCAGAAGGGTTTTTCTCCTAGGGGGTTTTTCATCCACTGGAGAGTCTGCCATCTTTGGCTTAACTTACTACTTTACTGTATACGTTACATTATTACTACGCTCGCTTTTCTACGCTTTTCCTACATCTGTTAATGTACAGCTGCTTTGAAACAATTAACAATTGTGAAAAGCACTATATAAATAAAATTGAATTGAATTCACGTGGACATTCGCGTCATGGGAGGGGCTTCTGCAACTCCGCTAGCTTCCTGTAATCACATCACTACTAGAGCAAGCTCCTGATTGGTTAAAGCGGCGCGTTTTTCCGCCAAAGTTCAAATCTTTCAACTCGCGTGTTTCCCGGGGAAACGCTCAAGATGCGCCATCGCACGTCTAGACGGAAACGCGTCTATCGCGCCGCACTAAATGCCTCATCCAAGCCGCGAGACCTCCAGACGCGCGTCAACGCGTCTCCACATTGACTTAACATTGAAATCACTCGTGCTTGACGCCTCTATCGCGGCTGGTGTGAACGCAGCATGGGAGGTGATAAGAAGAAAACTAGAGAACTCAAGGTATGATGAAACGGTTTTTTGTTTTGTTTTTAAAGCAGAGCGTCTGTTCTTTCATTTGATATATTGTATGTTTTTATATTTTTAAGAAGAACGTTTTCTGGAAGGAATTTCATTTTTGTGAAAATGAAGAAAAAAGCTGCCTCTGGCTGGCAACTTAAAAGATAAACAACACTGGCAGTTGATATCCTAAGGATTTTTGGCATAAAAAGAAAATGTATAATTTAAACCTATATAATGTATTGCTGGCTATTGCTACAAATATACCCGTGCTACTTAAGACTCGTTTTGTGGTCCAGTGACACATTTTTTCTTTGTGTTATGATTATTTCCCATCTGCAAGTCTTCTATATTAAGGCATCCAAGTGTGTCATCAACAACCGCGGGGATGAACCATGAAATAATGCTTGATCCAGGTAATGTAAGGTTAACCAAATTGATTACGTATACTGTGCTGCTCATAACCATCTGCTGACAATTCATCTGCAAGAATATTCACACATGATTGCGTGTATCAATAATAATTTTGGCCTTGTAAATGGGATGATTTAGGCAGTCTGCACAGGAACCTAACCTGTTGAATGCGTATTGGGCACCGTGCGGCGAGTGTATATGGATGTTCACGAAATGCACAGTTTTATATCTAGACCGAATTTCATTTGTCATCTTTTGTTTCATTTGTCCCTGTTGGGACATGTCTCTTTCTCAATGTCCCCGAGGTGATACGGCGAATGCTCAGAATCATCAAACGGGAAGTTTAGCGGCACTAAATTAACAAGTGTCATCTCCATATTCACGCCGGCTAAGTGCTTTTATGTTTATGTAAAGTTGGCTCTGTATTAATATTTCATGTTGACGCGTTGTCTTTTTTCTCACTTCCCCAAACAATCCGTTAAACAGCCTTCATTTTTGAAGAATCAAAGAATGCAAAATGCCACTCGCACTTGGGAGAATGCAAACTATACCCAGTAGGCAAGTATGAGGAGGTAAAAAAGACCCTTTTTAGAATTTTAATAGAATAGAGGTTTAATTAAAATCTATTTTTTATTTAATTTACTTTAACTGCATATTTAAATTTATTTACCACAATGCAATTTTCAGCCAATCTCTTATGTTGCATATGCATACACTCACCTAAAGGATTATTAGGAACACATGTTCAAATGTTCAATGTTTTCTTGGCACACTTTAGGCCCCTTAGTGCCAATTGGGCATCTTTTAAATGCCACGGCCTACCTGAGCATTGTTTCTGACCATGTCCACCCCTTTATGACCACTCTTCTGATGGCTACTTCCAGCAGGATAATGCACCATGTCACAAAGCTCGAATTATTTCAAATTGGTTTCTTGAACATGACAATGAGTTCACTGTACTAAAATGGCCCCCACAGTCACCAGATCTCAACCCAATAGAGCATGGATGTGGTGGAACGGGAGCTTCGTGCCCTGGATGTGCATCCCACAAATTTCCCATCGACTGCAAGATGCTATCCTTCTAAAGAATGCTTTCAGCACCTTGTTGAATCAATGCCACGTAGTTCTGAAGCCAAAAGGGGGTCAAACGGAGTATTAGTATGGTGTTCCTAATAATCCTTTAGGTGAGTGTATAATGGATAAGCTGCAATTCGTTTTTGATATCAGCACAAGCGATGCCGATAATTGATCAGTCAGACTAATTAACCACTATACTTTGAGAAACGCTAACAAGAAGTGAATGGGGGGTGTAGGGGCATCAGAGAGGAGCTTAGCTCTACAGGTGATAAACCTATTTGGCAGTGACATTTTTTAGTGTAAAGTCATTCAGCCTATGATCTGATCAAAGGGAAAGTCCCCCATTGGGTCCAATTATAACTATGGAATTGTAGGAGGTGGGTAGCGAGGGAGAAGGGTCTGTATGGGGGGGTGAGTTATGTTGAGTTATGATATTCATAATCTATGCAGAAAGGCCTTTCCACTATAGGCCTTCTCCCCATAGCTGTGATCTTTTCAATTTACATCAAGTGAGGATAGCAAGGGATGAAAGTGCAGCCTCTAACTCGCCGAGCCCACGGAGGGCAAACACAGGGCCTCATTAAACTCTACTGCATGGGCTCCCCAACAGGGTTTGAAGTGCGTCAAGTAAAGAGCACGGGGTCAGAGGTGGCCCAGAAAACAGATCTCCATTTAACTCACCAGCTGGAGATGATAATTAGCAGGTGCATCACTGTCTCCTGCTCTAAAGGATGATGCCGTGGAGATCTGCTCCACGGTGGGCTTCTATTATACAACCTGAGTTTCAGCAGAACACCACTACTGAGACACACACACACACCCGGGCCGGTCCCTCGTTGATAGCTGAGCTGTTTATGGTCAAGGGATTTTAATTCATTGAAGTGGACAAGCCGTGGACAGGTGGTACATGCTCATATTCGTACTCTTTACTAGTCCAGCTGGATATTTGGAGAGACATTAAATGCATGGAGGGGAGTGCATCTAGGCACTTTATGTCTATAGTAAATAAAAAGTAATTGTATTTAAATTAATTACAAAATAAAATATGAATAATAAAAATAATTATAATATTTAAATTGAATGTAAACATTCACACAATACATTACAAGGTTACATTGTGACCCTTCAGAGTATGGCTGAAATACGAAAAAAAAAAATGTTTTGTTAAGAATTCTGTCCAGGGATGAAAAGCCGCGGGGAGGCAATTAGAGGACTACAAAGAAAAAAGAAATAGATATGAAAATCTCCTGCTATCTTTTGATGTGCGCTAGCTTGAAAAGTATACAGTATGTACGTGCACACTGAATGCACACTGTTTTAGATCAACACAAAGACAACTTTTATTTCAAGCCCGATGCTGACAAAATACAGGTCAATTTCTTCTTCTCAACACCTCAATTTGCAATTATTTAGTGCAAATAATTTAAAATAGTGTGGGATTTACTGGGCAGATACAAAATAAGTACTAGATTTAAAAAAAGAAATCAAGTCTACTGCATATAATTTCAGATTTATGATTCACAATGCAAATTCCTCCAATCAATCACTACAAGTACCTATCATCAAGAATGCTGAATTTGCAGGTTTTTAGTATGCATGAGATGTACGGTACTGTACATGTGCCTATTTGTTTTAAAAGCTAATGAATTCCGGATTTAAATACATTAAAAGAGTACCCGAAATACAAATTAAAACATCTGCACTTAATTTAAATCGGACACTGGAGTCTAAAGAAAAAACGGCCAATGAAGTACAGTTATTGTTCGCCAACAGACCAATAACAGTGGTGCCTTAGGGCTGGACACTGCATTAATCCACCCGGGGCGGAAATGAGCCCCACCTGGTTCCCCCTCTGCCCCACTAACAAACTGAATTTGTTTTAATTCAATACAGAACAAACATTGAAGAAAGAAACTTTTCCCAAACAGTAATTGTATTCGTGTCAGCTGACGACGTGTTGTTTTTGCTTGCGGAAAATAAAAAGAACGAATCCCAATTAAACGCCGTGTTGCGGGATCTCGGAGGAGGCGCGGATATTGCGCGTTCTCTGTTTAATTTGTTAACCTCCATTTGGAAGCTTAATATACACGAGGTGGGTGTGCGAATTCTTGATTGAGACCGTAAATGATCAAACACAGGAAGTACAAATACAGAGAGTATGACACAAATGTGGAAACGGCAAAAGGCTGTGAAAGTGGAAAAGTAAACAATAGATGTGCCGTAACTTAAACAAGAGTAATAAAGTCAAAAGGAATATTTTATCAAAAACAACGCTGTGCTGTGAACAGAGAGAGAGAGATTCGCATGCTTGGCTCTTTGGTACCGATTCCTAATTTTCTATTTTTAGATCGTTTTAATGACTGAAGAAGTAAACACCCTGTACCTCGCTACCAAACCAATTATAATTGAATAAAAAAATAAATAAAACCAGTTTCACAATGTTTAAGGAGGAGGAAAACACCATCATTTACTTGTGAGAGAACAAACAATAGGTTTTTGCAAACTCAACAACCTCCCATCATTAAAATGTCCTAAATATTTATAAATTCAGATCTAATTTTGATGGAATGATAAAAACTCCAACCATACTAGTTAAGAGAAAAAGTTACAATAAGTTTTATTTAACTACAATGCAATCTGGACTGAAAAGTCACACCGTACTCACTTCAGAGTGCTTTGACATTATGAACTGATTTTCACACGTTGTAGAAAATAACATATGGTTTGAAAAGGTACGTAGATTTATGGAAACGGGATATTCTGAACCACCATGCGACATTCTCACCAAGTTTAGTGATTAAAACCAAGAAATAAAAGGCACAATGCACTGGACTTTCAACCCCGTCACATCTGATGTTTCCAATAAAAAGGCATGTTTAAAAACGCTCGCCACATCCTCTCTGAGCCGCAGCAATTATTATCTCTATTTGTAAAATCCAGGACAGAATCGCTACTGGCGTGGTAGCGTTTCTAATAGTCAATAAATCTAAAATATTATGTGTGAAATTGGGAAAAACTGCCATTAACTGACAGACAGCGGAGCGCTCAGCATAGGGTCCCGTCTGAAAAAAGAGGCCGGGTAATTCGGGACAACTGTCACCCCTGACCTGACTGAGAGCGTGTCTAGTGGTCAGACTCTCAAAATAATAAAGTCCACATGGTAAAAATAAGCCTTCAAACACTTAATTACACGAATCTCTTAAGGTTTGGCTTAAATCAATATAAGATAAGAAAAAAAGAAACGCTGCAGGGTGTTAGACTATATTTTGCTTTATAGTTGTAAAAGGTATTGATTATTTTTTCTTTAGTGGCTCGAAATACTAAAATTTGTGAATAATAATAATAATAATAATAATGTCAGCTTGAAATGAATTAATTTATTCAAAACGTAATTTTTTTCATTTGAGAGCCACTTTGTAGCAAACGGAATGTGACAGACGATTTAAGGAGCAAACGGAAAAAACATGCTTTTGAGTCGAATATGTGAATTTTAAATGAATGAATTTTAATATCCCCAAAGGTATGATAAAACTGAATTTTGCAGTGATAAATATATTACTGTAGGTGACATTTACATTCAGGTGGGGTTATTTAATATGATATGCAGAATCCGTTCTATCATTAGTCAATGAAGAATTGCACGCGGGGATCAAAGCAAACATCGAGCTGCCACTTAATTTATCACGCTAGGAAGACAAAGAGTTTCGTCTTTCCCCTCTGTCAATTTCAAAAGACCCGACTCCTTTTTTTTTTTTACAGCGCTCTCGGTTTGCAATTTAATTTACAAATGGGATGCCGGTGCTGAGATGGCATAACGGAACAGGCTGGATTTTTCTGCTTGGACAGACAGCAGCAGGATGCACGGAGTCATATAGGAGTGTTAAAACACACCCCCCAGGGGGAAGAAAAATAGAAAGCAGGAAAAAAGAAACAAGATTTTAAAAAGACCGATGATGGGCGCGTTTGTGACCCTGATGCCGGACGGACTTCCCGTCACACTGACCGCGGCACCTACGCGTTAATTAAAGAGAGGAGGCGCTGGCAGGTGGCTGCAAAGCCGAATCTAATAATTGGCCCCCTTCGTCTGAGACAATATAGGACTTCTAGTGAGATGTGGGCAGGCAGAAAGGCATGCTTTGTAGAAAAATAAATAAATAATAATGATTATAAAAAAATCCGATGAAGGCAGCAGTGATGGTCTGTATATTGCGACGGCCATTTAGCGTTACAGGCGAGTTTACAGCCGATTCACGACTGCTAATGACGGGAGGACAGAGGCTCGGTGTGCTCCTCTGACCAGAGAGAAAGAGAGAGAGTGTTTGTTTAAATGTGCAGGTGGGCGAGAAAGACAGACAACGATTGAATGTGTGAAAATGGCAATCATGTTTGTGTGCATGTGTGTCTGTGGGCTTAGAACAAAGAAAGCAGAAAGAAAATGGTAATGTGAGTGGTGAGTGTGTGGGTTTACTTAACTATAATTTGAGACAAACTAGAAGTTAACTAAAACGGACAAAATCTACTTTTAATTCTGTCTTTATATATATATATATATATACATATATATTTAGAAAATACTAAAAGTTTTCTTTTAGCCAAATAAGTAGTGTTTGTCTATAGAAATATATATATATATATATATATATATATATATATATATATATATATATATATATACATATATATATATATATATATATATATATATATATATTAAGTTTTTATATATAATATTTTAATATATATAATATTTATATATATATATATATATATATATATATATATATATATATACACTTTTTATATATAATATTTTAATATATATATAAAATATATATATATAAAATATAAATATAAATATACCAGTTCAAATGATGTAAACAACACTGGTCCAGAAACACTTCCTGTTACAGTTTGTGACAGTTATTTTTTTATTTTACATATATTATTATCTTTAAGATGTTTGTTTAACTTCAGTTAATTCAGGTTTATATGTTCTGTTGGTTTATTTTATCCCAACGTTTATCTAGTGTTAAAAAACGGAAACAGGAAGTGCTTCTGGACCAGTGTTGTTTACATCTTTTGAACTGGTCCATATATATATATACAGTGAAATAAACTCCCACATGCCCACATTTACCTAAAAATGAGGGCAAATATTAACTTTTATTAATTATAAAATAAATAAATAAATATAAATAAATATATATATACATATATTATATATACATATATACATAATAAAAGTAAATATTTGCCCCCATTTTTAGGTAAATGTGGGCATGTGTGCATGCATGTGTGTGCATGTGGGAGTTAATTTCCCTATACTAAAAAAAACATTCATTCCCAGAAGTTAACTTAACCAGCAAACCTCTGGAGGAACACATAGACATCAACAGGAAACGAGATTATCAAATGAATATCTATTTAAATAAATAAACTAGTTTACGAGCAAGGTCAGAGTTAGTCTGTAGTCATTATAATAGCTACATATAAACCAACAAAAGCAGTCTATTGCACATCTTTATTTAGATGGCAAGTAACTACATACATGGGGTACAGTAACTCACCACGTCACTGGGCAGATTGTGCAAGTCGTCCGTAGGGCTTTCCAGGGTGTTTGTGTCCACGTTCAGAATGACCACGTCCTCGAGAGACCTGCTCTTCACTCGCTAGAAACACCACAACACATTTTTTTTTCAGTTTTTTACATGTCCTAATACACACATGCATACTTTTTTATAATGCATTACAGAAGCAAACGATAACCTGTTTATTATTTTTGCATTGATGTTAATTGTACTATTAAAACGGTTTGTTGCTAAAATGCAAATTCATTGTATTTTCTGTATAATAAAAGTACATCAGTATTAAACTTTAAACAAATTTGATCTTTCTTTTATTATTTTCTTAATATCCAACTTCACCGTAATGATTGAAGTGGACAAGAATGAACTAGATAAGTAGTAAAAGTAAACATGTAAACACCACCTTCTAATGTGAAGCTTTAAAATGTATTTATTTTAAAACAAAGCAGAATATTCAACAAGCGTACATATATCCAAAAATTATTTTTAAAGTCATGGGTAAATTGTTTACAGCGCTAAAATTAGTCATTGCCACAATTAAGAAAAATAAACTGTTGAATGGAAATAAAATAGTTATGCACTTAAGCCAAGCTTGCATACACAAAAAAGTGACTCTTATAAGCTACCCAAATAATAAAAAACAGCCTCTGGTCAGGCACTTGGAATTAAGAAACGTTGCGGGCTGTAATGCTTCCACACAATTGTAGTCACGGTAGTGGCGACAAATCCAGTAATTATTCCTCCGGTGCAGGTGGGGGAAACAGCCAAGTGTGTAAAAAATTTCTGGTTTGTCATTTTTGACAGTCGCTGCTACGGCGGCCCGTGTGCTGATTTGGTCTAATTACGTGCAGCCGGAAAGGGGGGCGGAAGGGCCGGGCTGTCAGCGGGTGAACGTGTGATAAACACCGCGACTGTCAGCGATATCAGATCCATGCGTGAAGCTATAGGTCTGCCTCCAACCAACGTGCCGTTGCTCAATAACCAAACACGCCGTCTCTTTGTTTCTCCGACTCTTTCATGTCTCGTGGGCGCCCGAGAGATGAAAAGCGAAAAACAATGTGTCAATTTTTGTAGGTTTGCCTGTGCTCGGTGATGATGCATCAAACCAGATACTGCGTTATTAGCATCTCCGATGGCTTAGATGGTTTGAGCGTGTGATGTGATGGATTCGGAGGGACGTTGATTTTATGACCTCATGTCTCCCATAGTGAATGTATATAAATAAAATAAAAAATGATAGCTTTACATAATATCGAGAAGCTGTCTCTGGTAGCAAACACGTCTGATAAAACACCTAAGATGATGAAGAGCAGCTGATTGTAGATTTATGTCACTTACCTCTAAAAGGCTGAGATGAACTCCGATCAGATATGGCATGGGCGCGCTGATGAGAAAAAAAACATGGTGCACTATTAGTAACATGAATAAAGCTTTTATTGTAGAAGAGGGAGCTGGTTGGGCAATTTCCTAATGCAGTTAAAAAAAATAAAATCTGCTTATGTCGCTCTAAAAAGAAATACATGGATTATACTTTCCACAAATATAATGTACATGCAAGAAGCTTTAAACATGTAGCATCAATTCTTACAAATAATAAAACCTAATAAATTAACATCATTGTAAACTGACATTAATGAGGTCCAAATCCTTGAAACCACAAGTGAGTTTTTGTTTTGTCTTTGAAAAAATATTTTATCAGCAATTTTTGGTACATGCTCCTTATGCATTAAAGCAGGGGTCTCCAACGTGGTGCCCATGGGCACCCGGTACCCGCACAGATGCCCCAAAGCACATTCTATTAATATTCTCAATTATAATATTTATTTATTACTATTTTTTTTATATCAGCTTGGCTTGGTTTACTTATGTTAACATTTTAAACAATACTAAAATATATTAAGTAAAATAAAATCAACAAGTAAAACAAAAAGTTTTGAGTAGACTATATCAAAAAGTAGCCCTCCAGATTGTTTTATACATAGTGGTAGCCCTTTGTCACATAAAGGTTGAAGACCCCTGCTTTAAAGGCATCATGATTTTGGGCTGGCATGAGCTCCACATGTTTGTATAAAACTTGATGATCCAGGTTATACCAAAATGATGCGAGATGTCCGAGAAAGCATCTTATGGGCTTCAGTGAATGCAAGCAAATGACTTTTGTATGAACAATTTTATGTAATTATTGTCACAAATTTGTAAATTTGAAATAATGCACACGGCAACCAATAAGGTTGCATTTGTTAACATAAATAAATGCATTAGCTAACATCAAATTAAAATGAACAATATAGTTGTTCAGCATTTATTAATGTTAATTAGCGTTGCATATCAATTAATCGCGGTTAATCTATAGCAGATAAAAAGTTTTTGTCTACATAATATATGTGTGTGTGAACTGTGTGTAATAACTTTGTATAGATAAATGCACACACATGCATGTATATATTTAAGAAATGTTTACATACATTTGTATATTTATGTATAATTTATATTATATATAAATACTTTATATATAAATATATATTTTTTCTTAAAATAATACATGCATGTGTGCATATTTATATATACATAATTATTATACACAGTTTATACACAAATAAATATGATATAAACAAAAACTTTTATTCTACTATAGATTAATCGTGATTAATCATTATGCATCCCTAATCTTAATGTTACTTAATGCCTAATTTTTTGGCAACAATTGCTTATGTTTGTTCATTGAGCATTAACTTATGTTTAAAGTAACAACTTTTGATTTTTAAATGTATGAGTTAATGATGAAATGATAATTAGGGTTGCATAACAATTAATCGCGATTAATCTATAGCAGAATAAAAGTTTTTGTCTACATAATATATGTGTGTGTGAACTGTGTATAATAACTTTGTATAGATAAATGCACACACATGCATGTATATATTCAAGAAATGTTTACATGTGTATATACATTTGTATATTTATGTATAATTTATATTATATATAAATATAAATACTTAATATATAAATATATATTTATTCTTAAATAATACATGCATGTGTGCATATTTATATATACATAATTATTATACACAGTTTACACACATATAAGATGTAAACAAAAACTTTTATTCTGCTATAGATTAATCGCGATTAATCGGTATGCATCCCTAATGTTAATGATACTTAATGCCTCATTTTTTTGCAACAATTGCTCATGTTTGTTCATTAAACATTAACTTGTTTAAAGTAACAACTTTTGATTTTTAAATGTAATGCTGAAATGATCATAAACTAAGATAAAAAAAACTAAGTTTACTAAAAAACTAAGATTAGCTAATCCATTAACTAAAAAGTTAACAAATACAATTGTTATCATCATAATTATGTATTTTACAAAGTTTTTCAAAACCCTAAACCTTTTTTGTTTTGGGTTCTGAATTTCCATTTAGAAAAAGCAGGCCATATTTTAAATGTAACCCGTGACGCAGCATTCATCAGTAGCTAAACTTTATTAGTATCCTCGGCTGTTTCCTGGAATGGGCGCTTTTGAGCGCTGAAGGTGATTAGTGTAATTGGCGAGTGTCCCTTTTGAGCGAGGCGAGTCCGGGATGTGTAATTAGATAGGTTTGGCTAGCCGCTGCAGCGCTCGCTCAATCAGGTTATGCGGCTAATAAGCCACAGTCTCGCCTGCTGCATCTGTTAAGGCCGAGGATTTAACTGACATGCAGGCCCGCTGACACGCATGCGGGGTGAGCCCTGTCACGTCATTGTTGTTAAATGTAACTTTGTTACAACGGCCAAATTCCCATCATTTCTAATATCGGTCATTATGACCAATGCACTCCCGTCTAAAAGAAAATTATAATCCGGTTTCTATAGTGTAATTATTTTACTGAAATGGACTGGAAAACATCTCTGCTGTTAACTCTGTACAACAACATAAACTGCTTGTACATGAGTGTTTTTTGCTGCAAGTTAAACAAGAGGCTCGGTGTCAAGCATGACAGCACAAGTCTGTCAATTTAAGGCTATAGAGTTCTGCTATAAGGCAGGGCTGTACGTTAAAGAGTGTGGTCACGGTTTCAGCCCACAGTTGGCATGTGGAAATCTGTCTGTCTCTCAAGCTGTATATGAAGGATAAAATAAAAACTTAAACTGGACTTGGTGCGGTGGCATTGGCTCTAATAAATCTTCAGGATCTCGGACACGGTAGAAGATATTCATTAGGGCAAGGGATGTTTTGGAAAACAGTTCAGAATGTTCTCTATGTTAGGGATAAGTCCGGTCATCGACTGATAACTCGTGAGTTTACAGAAGTATGAACTCGAGAATGTACTGTTTATGTTTTTAAATATTTCTGAATTAGATAATATTTTGGAAAAAAAATGGACAGTCCAAAAAAAATGGTCATAAATTTGTACCCCTAGCTGTCAATGAAGCAGTACTAGGGATGTCAATTTATGCAATTTCCCATATTTAATGAACGTTTAAATTAACAACAATCAATCGAATAATCGTTGAACTGTAATAGTGCAATAAGCCTTTACTGCAGTGGCATATAGCCAATGATATGAAAGTGTTCATAAATGTCAATCAAAACACCAGCTTCCTCATGCAAATTTTGTCTAAATAACATGCTAGTGGGATTGTAAAATGAGTTTTTTGGCTGGATCGGATATCGGACTAACAGGACCGATCCACAGTGATTGTTACTGACAAGCAAGTATTATAAAAGCACCATAAATGTTTTTATGCACCATATTCAAAGTCTTCTTAATACACTTGATAGCTTTATGTGAAGGAACTAGGGATGCTAAACAATTAATCGCGATTATTCGTTAGCAGAATAAAAGTTTTTGTTTACATCACATATGTGTGTAAACTGTGTATAATAAATATGTATAGATATAAATATGAACACATTCATGTATAATTTTAAGAAACAAAATGTATATATTAAGTATTTATATTTATATATAATATAAATTATACATAAATATAAAAATGTATATACACATGTAAACATTTCTAAAACATATACATGCATGTGTGTACATTTATTTATACAAAGTTATTATACACAGTTCACACATATGATGTAAACAAAAACTTTTATTCTGCTAACGATTAATCACGATTAATCGTTAAGCATCCCTATAAGGAACAAACGCACATTTAAAGATATGTTCAAGAAAAAGTATTGTTCAAGAAAAATACACCGCATCGGATCCGCAGGTATCGGTATCGGCCGATACTCCGAATTCTGGTATCGGAATAGGATCGGAAATAGAAAACGTGGTATTGGTGCATCCCTAGTTGTAATTATATGCAAGAAGCACACAAAGGGCACTTTTCACGTCGTCACCTCCAACTCGGACCTGCGGTGCACTTTTTTTAGCAAAGATACTTTAATTATGGAGATAGCAACCTTCCATTAGAAAACCTGCAACAGTCAACTTGACTAGCGTGCAGCGCCTCCGCTAGTCAATAATGATCAGTGATATCTGTTGAGCGTTCAGAGTGTTAGAGACAGTCAGTTAAAGTTTACATTTTACAGTTTCTTGCAAGAATTTAGGATTACATTTTAATATGTTCCTTCAATATGGCCTCTCAGCGTTTAAATGCTAACCTTGCAGGCTTCCCTAGAGAGGGTGTTTGATTTCAGTATGCTAACCGTATTTGCATTTTCTATATCGGACCTTACTAGCTGCGGATGTTATTTCGTTGCGTTAAAGGCCAGCCTCGTTTTACATGACGTTTGAAAGCTCAGGTGTGTGCTTGGCACCTAGCATCTTTGTGATCATGGCTAGAAGTTTAACTTCTGCGCGCTCGCTGCATTTTTTTCTCCGGCTGTATGTGTTTTGCGCAGGCGCCGCACACACGTGCATGGCCTAGCTTTTTCGACTTTCGATTTTATTATTATAGACAATTAATCAAAGATTCATCTTTTTTAAAAGTACAGCTTTGCACCTAAAGACTTCATATTAGGAGAGGTACAAACTGGTACCAAATGTATACATATCTATACCTAAAAGGAGATGTTTAAAAGGGTACTGCCCCAGTGACCGCTACGGTACATATTTTGACCATTTTGTCAGTGTATGCTCTCTAGATATTGGCCTGGGCTATTGAAAACCCATATCGATCAATGATGTCTCTATATATAACATCAGAACATCATGCATTACTATTAATGGCCTCACTAGTGCAGATTTCCCCAAACATCTTATCACTACACTGTCAGTGTTTGATACCTTTACAGGAATACAAAACAGAATACAATTTTGGGTAGATTACCGTACCTTAAGGACCTACATTGTTAGAAAAAAGGCAAAATATGTACCCTAGCTGTCAGTGGGGCAGCACCCTTTAAAAAGGTAATTGTATGGACCATTAGGTACAGATATGTAAACATTTAGTACCAATATGTACCTTTGAGATACTAATATGTATTTCTGAGGCACTAATAAGCTCTCTTTGGTCCCAGTATGTACTTCTGAGGTACTAAAATTAAATCCTTAGGTGCAAAGCTGCACTTTTTGAAAGGGTACACCCCCAGTGACAGAAAAGGGACAGATTTGTACCTTTTGTTCTGAAAGTGTAGGACTATACTGGAAGCTATTTGACTTTTGATCAAATCTATACATATGCATGTTTATTCAATACATTTTAGGGAAAATTTATTAAGTATAAAGTGCAGTACTGTTGTACAATGTGAAAAAATCTGCAGATTCTTCTTACAACGTAAAATAAAACACAAATCAAACATTAAATGCACAGTTTCAGAGCTTAAAAAACCCTCTATACCAGGAGTGTAAGTGTGTATTATTTTCCATGAGTGTGTGTGCATATGAGCAAAGCTCTTACCAGCAGTAGTCTAGCAGGTGAGGAGGAAGAACAGGGATGAAGATGTGCTGCCAGTGCATGGGGTAAAGCAGAGCGGTGGATCCATGCACGCATGCAGTTAACTATAAGAAGAAAACAAAGAGACAAACATATGAAAAACATTCCTTTAGAAACCGATGAACCTGCTGTTTAATGTGCTTTGCTTAAGGGGATTGCATTTTGGGGGGCAAGGAAAGAACGCAGCATTAGATAAAGTTTTCCTTTTCATCTATCAAAAGTTAAATGACTGTTTTTGGTTCATGTTCGCTCTGATGTCAACAGGACAGGTTTGAACCAATCGCGAATCAGGGCATCAATCGAGGCCCTAAAAATACACCAAAGCCCACAACTGAAGGTGTCGCGGCTTTAGCGCCTATACAAAATTAATGATGCTTTGTTACAGTTATACACAGAGAGTACATAATCTAACTTTACAAGCAGCGAACTGTTAATTACATCGCTGGTGCGGATGTTTAATGAGTGAACACCCAAGTGACCCCCACACCACACCCTGAATCCCCCTCATGGCTACCTAGCAGTTGTAATGACCTGTGTGGCGCGTACGCACGCTCGCGCACACGCACATACACAAGAGCTTCCTCATCTTCCAGATTAAAATAACATGATTAAATATGGAAAAAGAACAGAGGTCTGAAGGCTCCTCTGGGACTTCATTAGGGCAAATTGCCAAAGAATGAAACATGAGTTAGCCAAGAGAGACTGTGAGCTGTAGGAATACCACAGGGAGAAGGGCTGGATGGGGGGGTCTTGACAATCGGATCTTCCAGTAATGTGTGAACCGTGGCTCCGGAGTATCAAGAGACCCCCCTGCTCACTGACACACACAATATCACAATTGACCAGTAAAACCAACCAAGCTTGGCGGTGGCACAACAGCTAGCGTTGCGGATATCTGTCCAAAGCCGCGCATCATCCCTCATTTACAAACAGGGTTTGGTTACGTCCTCAGACGAGGCACTTTGTGGAGGGTGTTTTAAAAAAAAAAGTTTGTGACAATGTGGTCAAACGTAAACGCTGCGGATAAGATATGACCTATTGAGTCAAGAAACAGAGCTGCTTTTAATTAACCGTAATATACTGTCATGCATTTTTACATATGCAAATTTGTTGCGCGTTTCTCTAAAAATAATGAAAAGGCTTCGGTTGTGACAGATCTAATTTCGTCCGGGCACTTTAGAAGAAAGAAATGAATATTTATGTTGCGTGAAGTTTAGTTGATATCAAAGCTTTGAGACCCTTTCTGTTCACGATCCTTTTTTTCTCAAGGTCCATTAGATGAATCATTCTGAGAGGTCACCGCGCTGCAAAGAAACACTTTTCTCATCTAATATGCTAAAGGGGGACCTTTCCGTACCACGTAGAGATGGGTAAGAAAGCTTCATAACGCATTCCAACTAATTAAACAATGTCCACAGACAAGCAAAATTGGCTCGATTTATTCTCGTCTTAAAAGCGGATCTACGCCGCCTCATCTCAAAGGTGAGAGTCAAGAAAAGGAGGTGGCGAAACCGAGATAAACATTAAAAGGTGGAATTCAAAAACAAATTAACTCTTGAGATTTTTCCCACACAAGTTTTTTTTTTTGCGAGATTTAAGAAAAATCCTTCATGATTTCCTTCAAGCGACTCATAAATAGGAAGATCAGAATAACTGTCCTACTGCTAACCATCTCAAGCTGTGCTATAAAATATAAATCAAGAATACCAAATGGTCATAAAAACGCTCGATATTTCACTGAACGAAGCAGCTGTCCATAAGAAGAAACGATGGGTTGTGGTTCATTTTGACACAGGGCTGGAGACCAGTAAGGTACCACTAGCGGTACTAGCGTGCCGGTTAGTGGTAATGAGCGTGCCGGGAACATGTTAAGTGGAGGTTTTCTCTATTGAGACCAGCCATATAAAGCAGATTACACAAAAGCATGTGGATTTTAAGAAACAACAGATCCCAATAAGGCCATTCTAGAGCAGAGTATCTCAAATAACACAAAATGCAGACTGACTGAAGATACAACTGTTAAATTCTAAAAACAATGAAAATTCAGTATCTATCATATCACATTTACAAAAATTATGACATTAACACAAAAATTCCAAGCAATAAATACTGGCATGAAATGTGCAACTCGATTTAATCGGTGCCAAACAGACTTTAAAGACAGTCTTGTCATTAAAAAGACATTCCACTTTTTTTGAAAATATGCTCATTTTCCAGCTCCCCTAGAGTTAAAGGTGCAGTGTGTAATTTTTAAAAGGATCTCTTGACAGAAATGCAAAAAAAGGAGTGTATCAGGAGTGTATAAAGACTTTTTTATAATGAACCGTTATGTTTTTATTACCTTAGAATGAGATGTTTTATCTACGTACACAGAGGGCCCCTTACGTGAAGGCGCCATTTTGTGCCGCCATGTTTCTACAGAAGCCCTTAACGGACAAACTTTTTTAGTTTTCTCCATTGATGACATGTTTTTCCGGTGGCGGCTACCGTAGTTTCTCTATGCGTTTCAAAAGCGAGGGGTGAGCAGTGGACTGAGCCATTGGTTGCAAGTTGCAACCTCACCAATAGAGGCCGCTAAAATTTACACACTGCAACTTTTAATGAATAGTCTACCCTTTTGCCATATTAAACTATGTTATTAACTCAACTTAGACGAATTAATACATATCTATCTTTTTTCAATGCGTGCACTGTACAGCGCGTCGTGAATGTGTTAGCATTTAGCCTAGCCCCATTCATTCCTATGGTACCAAACAGGGAAGCCACCAAACACTTTCATGTTTTCCCTATTTAAAGACTGTTACATGAGGAGTTATACCAGTAAGTATGGTGCCACAAAATAAAACGTTTTTTTTTGGTACCATAGGAATGAATGGGGCTAGGCTAAATGCTAACACATTCACAACGCGCTGTACACTGCACGCATTGAAAAAAGATAGGTATGTATTAATTCGTCTAGGTTGAGGTAATAACATAGTTTAATATGGCAAATGGGTAGACTATTCCTTTAAGCATTTGATTCTTACTGTTTTGGAATCCATTCAGCTGATCTCCGGGTCTGGCGCTAGCACTTTTAGCATAGCTTAGCACAATCCATTGAATCTGATAAGACCATTAGCATCGCGTTAAAAAATTACCAAAGAGTTTTTATATTTTTCCTATTTAAAACTTGACTCTTCTGTAGCTACATTGTGTACTAAGACCGACGGAAAATTAAAAGTTGCAATTTTCTATGGAATGGATTCCAAAACGGTAAGAATCAAGTGTTTACCCTTTAGGGGAGCTGGAAAATGAGCATATTTTCAACAAAAGTGGAATGTCCCTTTAAATAAACAATTTTCGCTTTCACATTTTTCCTTCGTCTATATTTACTACACATAATCTAGTGCATGTTATGTGCAGTGTTCATTTCAGTGGTTTAATCTACATCTCATTTGCTGTCATTAAACTGCATTATGTACACATCTGCATTATATCAGCCCCTCTCTATACACTCACTGAAAACACCCGGCTGGAAAAGATCAAATCATGACATAAAAATCTTGACGTCCAAGGCTGATTCGTGTATTAAATGTAATACAAGCAATGTTCAAAGCAGTTCAAACCTGGGGTGCATTCGGTTTGCATTGCAAAGGTCAGGGGTTATTTATACCAATAAAATGTATAGCTCGAATGGGCTTTCGATAAAAAGTAAATATAAGATCTACACAGCTAAGCTGTGCTGGAAACAGACTGTAAAATTTAGGTAGGATCTTGCACTCTAGGTTCACTGAACAATCAGGTGACAGTCACGGCACTCGCGCTTCAAAATCAAACCGCATTCATACTCATCTCTAGGAGTAGATTTGTACTATTTTGTCTGTCTGAGATATATTCCCCAGATGAAGTATAAAGATATGCTTTGTTACAGCACAGATGTGAACCTTTTCCAGTGAACCCTGTCTATGTAAACAAGTTGACGAACATATTCCCCTACATCTAGGGAGAAGCTGGGGTTCAAAAATATCCATGGCAACTTCTCCAGGAATAGACAAAGACGGAAAAAAAGAGGTCCTGTTTTTTGATAAGCACAACAAAGCTCACAGTGGAATCTGTGATTGGGGCAGACTAGCGACTAGAGGTGCGATTCCCCCTGACAAGGGTGACAGCGCCACGGTCTGCGCTGACTTCTGCTACCTGCGAGACTTCTCTCCCCTGGCCGTCTCCTTGTTTCCCAATTACCAGGCCTCTCTCTCCCCTCCTGTTGACAAACGCGCGGAGCGCCGGCACAGGTGTATCGCTAACAAGGAGGTGGCATTAAAGAAAGAAAAGGCAGAGGTAGGGCACGGGGCACCAAACACCACTAATCCACCTCCCACGGCAGCCAGTGCAACACAACGGCACAAAGAAGAGAACAGGCAGTGCCCGAGGAAGGTAAAATGTCTATTAAAGGTGTGGTAAGAGAGATGCTTCTTGAAGAAAGAACAGAAAGAGGACAGCGGATTGCTGAGTAGAGCGTAAAAAAGAAGGCAGTGTGAGGGTGGAAAATGTGTATATGTGAGGAACCTCAGTGGCCAAGACGGCATCGGGACTTGTTAGCATACCACTGACAGCATGATGAGAAGGCGGCTGTCAAGACTCAGGGCCGGCCGAGGGGGTCTCGGGATGAATCGCGCCGGGGCCTCCCAGCTGACTAGTTAGAAGGATCCTGATGCAGCACAATTATACTGGCATATGACAAGACTGCATGGGCGGCTGCCTCCCAAAGCCAGCGACATGGTTTTAAAACAGTGGTACCTCCTTACCTCTGGTCACAAAACAGCAATAAGTCAAGTGATGCATTGTTGTAAGATCATGATTTATTCCTTTGCTTTCCAATACAGGCGACTGTGCACCCATGTTCTGCTAGACTGACACAGCAGGTTCACCGGGGGCTCAAAACACTGAGGGCCTGCTGGCAGCATGCATAATGTATGTTCTCCTCGGCTTGCGGGAGAAACGGTGGTTGTGGGTTGACCACACCCTAGCTACCGTCCTATTTCCTTGAATGGACACAACAAACTTGAGACTATTCTGTACCCTTGCGTATTTCTATAGCTGCCAAACCCTAACAGAGGAAGACGGATAGTTTTGGGATTTGAGAAGATAAAAGTCTTAACCGTAGTAGAACTTTAATAACACTAGTTTCTGCATATTCGTTTTTTTTTTAACTCAAGGCCGCCTGCCCTCCCATTCTGCAAAGCGATAAATCAAGTTAAGAGAGGGTAAAAAAAAAACTATCTACCCAAGAGACTAATGATTTACACATTCTAACCCCTCGTGTCAGTGAGCACACGGTATGAGGGCGGCAGCCCGGAGGAGTGAAATACTCCATGGACTGGGTCATTCCGACAGCTTCCTCCGGAGCCAGAGGCTCCGAGGGGAACCCCTCGGTTCCGGAGCTGTCGGCAGGAGCTCGCTCTCCCTCCGCAGATGCTATGGGAGGATCTGGGAGATAGGGAGCGAATGACATCACTTGCCGCCGTTTCACCAACTGTCAGGAAAGTTTGGACCATCGTCCGCCCCCGTGCGATAAGCGCCCACTCCCTTAAGGCAGGAGAGCCAGAAAGACGATACGCGGAAAAGTGAGGGATCCAATAAGAGATCTGACAATATGGAGCACAGGCCTCAAGAACACAGCATAACCATATGTGACTCTGGACCACAAAAGCAGTTGTAAGTCGCACAGGTATATTTATAGAAAAAACAAACATTGCAAATGGGTCAAAATAGGGCTGTCAAATGAATAATCGCGATTAATCGGATACAACATAAAAGTTTGTGTTTGCATATTATATGCGTTTATACTGTGTGTAATTATTATTTATATATCAATACACACACACATGCATGTATACATTTAAGAATTTTTTTTAGATATATTTTTATTTATTTATTGATTTATTTATATATAATATAAATTATATAAAAATATAAATAAATATATATATTAACATGCAATTGATTCTTAAATACAAACATGAATGTGTGTGTATTTATATATACATAATAATTACACACAGTACACAAACACATAATATGCAAACACAAACTTTTATTTTGTATGCGATTAATCGAGATTAATCGTTTGACAGCCCTAGGTCAAAATGATCGATTTTTCTTTTATGCCAAAAATCATTAGTATATTATGTAAAGATTTCCTTACCGAAATTGTCTAGAAACTCGCCTACAAACTTTTGTTTGCTATCCGTTCCTAGGTGGTTTCCCATTCAAGTTTTGTTTATGTAAAAGCTTACAACTTCCCCCCATTCAGTCAACAAGGTCATTACAGCGGTTAGCCAGTAGTGAGTTCTAAAACAAACCTTTTTTTATTATTAATATGCATGATTAAGACTTAATTTGGACTTTTCTTAATATTCTTTCTTAATATTCAGATTGGTTTGCACTTTTAAGTTTCGAATTTTTTTTAAATCGTTGTATCTCGACCATATATTTCCCAAAATAGGGATGCATAACGATTAATCACGATTAATCTATAGCAGAATAAACGTTTTTGTTTACATCATATATGTGTGTGTGAACTCTGTATAATAACTTTGTATAGATAAATGCACACACATGCGTGTATATATTTAAGAAATGTTTACATGTGTATATACATTTGTATATTTATGTATAATTAATATTATATATAAATACATATACACTCACCTAAAGGATTATTAGGAACACCATACTAATACTGTACCCTCTTTCGCCTTTAGAACTGCCTTAATTCTACATGGCATTGATTCAACCGCAAACATTCTTTAGAAATGTTGGCCCATATTGATAAGATAGCATCTTGCAGTTGATGGATATTTGTGGGATGCACATCCAAAGCACGAAGCTCCCGTTCCACCACATCCCAAAGATGCTCTATTGGGTTGATATCTGGTGACTGTGGGGGCCATTTTAGTACAGTGAACTCATTGTCATGTTCAAGAAACCAATTTGAAATGATTCGAGCTTTGTGACACGGTGCATTATCCTGCTGAAAGTACCCAACAGAGGATGGGTACATGGTGGTCATAAAGGGACGGACATGGTCAGAAACAATGCTCAGATAGGCCATAGCATTTAAACGATGCCTAATTGGCACTATGGGGCCTAAAGTGTGCCAAGAAAACATCAATCACACCATTACACCACCAGGCTAAACAAAAACTTTTATTCTGCTATAGATTAATCGCGATTAATCGTTATTCATCCCTAGTCCAAAACAAACCATACATCAACGGAAAGCTTATTTATTTAGCTTTCGGATTATGTATAAATCTCAATTTCAAAAAAATTACCCTTACAACAGATTTTGTGGTCCGGGGTGCATTCAATTTGTAATGATACATCACTAACAGTTTAGATCCTTATATTGATATTTTTTATTTAGGTGTGCATTACTTCAAAAAAGTTTAATGAGATAAAATAATGTTTTAAGTAATAACATCGCAATTATACCAAAATATCATAATGTATTAAATCATCGCACATGTATTACTTTTTAACAAGGCCTGTATAGAAGAAATAAAATGTATGCAACAATACTTTGGATGCTTCCCAAAAGATATCATTTAATCCACCTTGTGTTTAAGTAACAGGAAAGCTAAAAGTGTAAATGAGAATAACATCAGGAACTCACAGTGCTAAGCTTGCTTGAGGTAATGATGATGCGTCGCTCATGCAGCATGCTGGCAAAGAGGTGCAACATGTTGTTCACATCCACTGCTACAAAGTACTCCGTTAAATTTCGCTGGAATGAAATCAAATACTTATGATACTTGTCACAGAGCCACTGAAGTATTCGGACAAATAAGACAAAAAAAGTAAGAAAATAATTGCGTGGAACTATGGGAATTATGTTTCCAAGTCTTTTGGGATGCTGTAAAAACAGTATTTATAAAAATCCCATCTATGCCGGGATGTTTTTGGCTACTTTACTTCAGATCATCCATTTTAAATATATTTTGTGTCATGAAACAAATTAATATGTTGGCACAATTATACTTTGTCTACAAAACTAACTTCAGATCAAACGTTTGACACATGAATAATTTGGAAACCAAAACACTTTCTACTTTTTAAACAAACTGTGGCGATTGTATTAATGCATTGCATGGATATACACACATCAAAAACAGCATATACTCACACTTTCAGGTATGGTGGGTAGTCTGTTAATATCCGGAGCTATGAAGCATGAATGCTGAGGAAAACACACAGAACAGATAAAGTAAAGGTCACCATCAAGCAACCCACAACTATTTAGTGCTCACTGTCTGCTTCCTCGTGATCAGCCTGAACCGTGTCTGTTGTTAACATCACACATACAGACAACAGATAAAAATATATGAAATCAACAAACGTTGATCCCCCGTGGACACCAGAGGAGACTCCCCGCATCGGAGAGAAAGTCTTTATTAAGGTACAAAAGCCAACTGCTTTGTCTGACAGTATCAGAGGGGTCTGCCAGGCGTACGTTTGAACAGACGAACAGGTTTAATGTGTGGATCAAAGAGGCTCTGGTGCAAATATCCCACGCTCCATGCTAACTTTAGCGCGTTTGTTTGCCTGTGTAGCGTATTTCGCTTTTCCCCGAGGCTCGCCGTGTGTAAAAAAGTACCCATCTGTTGCTCGGCACATAGGTTAACATATGTTAAACTTGCTTCCCCTAATGTATTTTTTTATTTTGGATGCTGTGATTAAATGGCCTCAGATGTGC
This sequence comes from Paramisgurnus dabryanus, assembly GCF_030506205.2. Classification (NCBI taxonomy): domain Eukaryota; kingdom Metazoa; phylum Chordata; class Actinopteri; order Cypriniformes; family Cobitidae; genus Paramisgurnus; species Paramisgurnus dabryanus. Next base: position 23,066,162 of record NC_133360.1, read on the forward strand.
GGTTAGCTCTGTGCAATGTCAAAATTATGTATCTGGGGGTTTCAGTGTGTTTGTCCAGACTATCTTTCTAATATAATCGCATAAACATAAATAGTTCGGAGATAGCACAAAAGCTGTCCGAGCAAGAATCTTCTCTGTGCGCTGACACGTGTTTATTTTCCCATACTGAGCAGCTGACCGCCCTCCATGTAATGGACTGCAGTTCCAGCTGGCGGTGGCCGACACATCACAGCCGTGTTTATAAAAATCACACATTATCAAAATGCTTGTTATCGCTGTACTCTGCCTGCTGATCTGTGATCAGAAACGCAGCACACACCACCACCACTTCCAAATAAACACACACAATCTCAAACGTTAACCTGCACTAACGTAACATAATCTAATGTAGCGATGGGTCAACATAAACAACTCGTTGGCTGTTTGTGAAGTTAATTAGTTTGTCTTGTTTTGATTTTGCTGATGGTTAGTGTATAGACGATGTGATGTCCTTTAGCTCTTAGAAAGTTTGCACAGTAAAATCTACTTGTGTCTGGCGTAATGCCATGGATGTCTATGGCCAATACATATACTTTTTTTTAGTTTGAGCCAAAATAAAATAAAAATGTATCCTTTAAAAACGTCCGAAGACCCTGCAATCTGTGCATTTTCAACCCAGCATTAGGTCAAAAAGAGACAAACCAAGCTGTTGAGTTAAATTAACCAAGAAAATATTATATTATTATATTATATTAGACCATGTCCAACAATGATTTAAAGACTTTAAGATGTAAAGTAAATATTTGGTGTCCCCAGAGTACATATGTAAAGTTTTAGCTCAAAATATCATATAGATAATTTATTATAAGCATGTAAAGTTTTTATGGGTGTGTCTTTAAAAATGCAAATGAGCTGATCTCTGCACTAAATGGCAGTGCTGTGGTTGGATAGCGTAGATTAAGGGGCGGTATTCACCCTTCTGACATCACAAGGGGAGCCAAATTTCAATTAGCTATTTTTTCACATGTTTGCAGAGAATGGTTTACCAAAACTAATTTACTGTGTTGATCTTTTTCACATTTTCTAGGTTGATAGAAGCACTGGAGACCCAATTATAGCACTTAAACATGGAAAAAGTCAGATTTTCATGATATGTCCCCTTTAAAACAACCCAGCATAGTTAAATTACAACCCAGCAGTTGGGTTCGTCCCTTAGTGCCCAGCATTTTTAGTGTGTACAGTATAATGCATAAACATCTTGAATAGGGGAGATCAGGGGCGAAAGTACAATTTTTCAGAAAACTTACTATTAAAAGATAATGTTATAGGCAGAGACATATGGTCAATAACTCACAAGTGTGGTCTATCAAATGTAAAATTTCACTTAAAACATAAGTAGTCCACCTGCAGGGATGAAAGTAACACAACAAAACAAGATAGATTTTTGTGTTACCTGTGTTTTTAGTAAATATACATGACTATGACCTCTTTAATATGTAACTGCAAACATATTTTATCATTTATCTTTGTTTAAAATAATGAAATTACATTTTAAATTTCAGTTTTATCAAATGTTTCAGAATCAACCAACAGTGCAAACTTAAATTGTTGAAAATAAAAAAAAATTCAAGAGTTTGAAGTTGAACACTATGAAAATAAAATAAAATTATCAAATTAATGGAATAATATCAATTTTCAACATATACAACAGTATTAGCAGTGGGACAAAAAGTAACAAGTGTTACTTTCATCCCGACAGGATCTTCTCACATTTACTTTTATTTTGAAAAACTCTGAGAAGTCAAACTTCAGGATGTATTAGAGCACTAAATAACCTGCAGATTGATCAGTATTGTAACACATGAAACGAAAAACACAACGCGTTATAAGAAAAAAATGACCGCTTGAGGAATTTACTTATCATGGTTGACAACCTTTCTGGATCTACACGTGGAAAACGTCGAGTACACGATATTTGTCAGGTCTGTCAAGGGTTGTGTGCCTAAGATGCTGTCATAGTTTGGGATGCAAATGTTATCAGGGCTCTGAAAATTGCTTTGTTACTTTCGTCCAGCTTTACTTTTGCCCCGATTCTCCCCTAAAGCCCGAATTAACATTTCCAAAATGTAGTTCGCACACCCTTATTTTAAAGTTGCACACGGTAAAATATTACCAAAATGTGAACAACATTTTGCGTTGCCAAATGTTGCGCCTAAATGGGACGCCAACGCAGGTTTGCTAAAACCATACATGAATGCGCAGCAGCACAAAAACGCTTTTAAATATGAAAGATTAAAGGATTGAATGAAAAAGATTATTATTGAGTCTCTTGGAAATATATGAGGACTAATTATGAGATTTTAGATGGCGCAAAGAGCCGCTTCACCTGTAGCCTGGTAAGTAAATAAATGCTTTGCTTTAAACAAATGCATCTGTTTTTAAATGGTTTTTTTTTTTAATGATACTCCACGGATTTATTGTATATGATGCCTCTGTACCTGTGGATATGGTGAGATGAGAAACATTTTTAAGTAATGCTTAAAAAAAACGCTGTCCAAGTGCTGAATTGTGCGGAGAGCCGTTTGTAAATTCTTAATCTCCTGTTTGTTACAAATAAAGTTTTTTTTACAGTACAAACCTTTTCTTAAAATACTTGTAAATTATTTTTTGATGATATTGGATAGCCATACATTTAAAGCAATTAAAGCCTGCTTTTTACTTCCATGACTAAAAGAAAACTGGTTTTAAAGGTTTTAATATAAAAATTACAATTGAAAAACAACACAATTATTTAAAATGTATCTTAAACTGGGGATCTTCTTCTTCCGCTTAGTTTTTCAGTTTACAAAGTCCATCATCTAAATAGGGATTAGACAGTGCCAGCGCAACTTGCTTTTAAAGGGGATTCGAGGTGAGACTCCCATTGGTTAATTGCACGTTACGCCCAAAATACTCCCATTACTCATAAAAAAAATAGGACCAACCCTTTTCGACCATGCGCTCGGCGCACAAACCATTTTTTCCCGTCGTTAAATTAGCAAAAGTGGGTTCGGACACGCCCATTTATACGCTGCGCTGTGCGCTTTAGACAATGCGCTTAGATCGTTAAAATAGGGCCCTAAGTTTTTAATCTAGTTGCATGCTAAAATGCTGGCCTATTAACTAACAATCTCAGCCTCCGATCTCATCAGTTTGCACCATAATATTTTCATGCATTCCTTTTGGGTGAATATTTATTGAATATTTACTTTTTAATCCATAGTTAGATAAAAATGGGCTAACGGGAAGAGCATCAAGGAGATTTGCCTTTTGCCTGTAATTCGAAAGAAACTTTTGATATTTAAAAAGAGAATACAGCAGTGCGGAAAACATGAATTATTTAGCAAGTTTGATTGTTTTCCAAAAAAGCAAAACAAAACTAAAAAGAACACAGACAAGACCCAAGATGATCAGGATGCCATACTTTAAATACAGAACAGAGCTGGTTTATTTGGCAAAATTGGGAAGCTGTCTCCCATGTGATTAGGGCAACTGCTCTCTCTCTCTCTCTCTCTCTCTCTCTCTCTCTACCAAATGTCTGATTCCTGGATCTTTCACTACTTGCCCACTGGCAAAAAAAGAAGTTGTTCTACCAAAATGAAGGCAAGAGACAGATAAGATGGACATATTAGATGGACAGACACTGACAAATAGACAAACAAACCGACAGGCCAATAGATAGTGGCAGACAGACAGACCAAAAGACACAATTTCTGACAGACAAACACACACGTTACCTTTTAATATATGTATTACACACATAAAATATCAAATAGGAGCTATCATTTTCTCATTAAAAAAGAGAGAAGAGCAGACAAACAAATGCAACAATACTGAAAGTCACAATAACAGATACAGTAGGCAGAAACCATAAGGAGATATTTAATTTACACACATAAATTACATTTGCTAATGCAAGTGAGATACTGACAGCGAGATCATCCATTTATCCGTAGACCGACACTTCACACAAATCCCCCACACACTTCAGAAATAATGTATATCTAGTTACGACGTCAGACGAAATCTGTCATTGACTGGCTGTAATACAGCATTAAGTTGCAAAAGCAACCATTAGGTTTAATGTTGTCCAGCCAGCTCTTATCAGAGCCAGAGGCCGCCAGTCCCACTTCTGTTTCTAAACAAACCATCAGCCCTCCCCGGTACCTACCACACTCAGATTTACTGGCGTGTTCGGCTTTGGCACGGGTTGGTTGTGCAGCGTTTCCAACATGTCATTCAAGTCATCTTCCTGTTGGGACAAACATGAAACATAATGAAACGAGCAGGAAAACAAAGTCAGCTGCGAAGCGATTTCATGATTTAAAGCGCCCGGCATGAAGTATTCCTCCAGCGGTCTTCGGAAGAGAAATATATCCGACTGACACACATTTAACGAGCGATCCTGAGGTTAAGAGACGGTAAGCTAGGCTGCGGCAGACGCTTATTATTCCTGGGATGATTTATGGCGAACATTGGCTGTTCGTAATTAACCAAAGGTCCTTGCACAGAGCGTGCGGCTTTAAGAAGCCATTGGAGAAATGTTCTGCCGCAGAACAGGCCTCGGGATTACAACGCTGAGTTTTTACGAGCTTTTACGACAAGAGTGCAATTTACCCTCTCAGACTCGGTGTAGAATAGCAATGATGTTGCAGTTAAAACAGGCACATATTTACATCGTCCTTTTCTTGTAAGCAACTTCTAAGATTAGATATGTGGCCATAGCTTGCAGCACATGTGACCGTGTGTTTATGGGGGGGGGGGGCTGCTGTCACAAGAGCGTGGATGCTCACACGCATGGTCAGTAACACAGCCTGAGGAAACACTTCATTTACCCTCGCCATAAACCTTCATCGCTCTTGTCCGTCCTCGTCAGTCAATGCCGCCTCACCCGGAACGCCGCAGGAAGAAGTCAGGCTAATTCATTGCGTCCGCATTCTGCGTTTTGGTTATTTTGAGAAGTTCGTAAGGGGAAGTAATATCAAGTTGGTAAAACATGAGATCACATTTTTGGTTTCATTCGAATAAAATTGCTGTAAACATTTCATAAAAACGTTTTTTACAGACAATTCCTTTCATGCATTTGCTTTGTGTAGGCTTTTATTATTTCTACAAGGTTTTGTATTTGTGACCCTGGACCACAAAACCATTCATAAGTAGTACAGGTATATTTGTAGTAATAGCCAACAATACATAGCATAGGTCAAAATTACATTGACTTCTTTTATGCCAAAAATATTTAGGAAATTAAGTAAAGATCATGTTCCATGGAAGATATTTTATAAACTTCCTCCTGTAAATATATCAAAATTTTATTTTTCTCTGTGGATGCCGTGCTAAGAACTGTATTTGGACAACTTTAGAGGCGATTTTCTCAATATTTTTTCACCCTCAGATTACAGATTTTCAAATAAGGACCCTTATGATGACCCTGATCCAGGGTCACATTTAATGTATCAGTGACAATAAAGGTTTGATTAGTATTAACCCTTTAACTGGTGCAGCTCTTTTTTAGTGTGTGGTGAGGTGAAAAGGTGATGTACACCTTCAAATTAATATAAAATTAAAAAATATAAAAATTTTGGTCTTGTTTTAAAGAAGAAACATTACAGTTGTCTACAGAAGTGTCTGGAGGTGAAAATATTCAATAAAATAAAAAATTGTTATAGCGGTTTAAATTTATTGTGATAAATAAAAAATAATGCAATAGGGTGATTCTTGCGAAATTAGACTTACGAGGTGTCATGAAACATTTTGATAAAAAAAGTAAATGCAAAGTAAAAGTATCAAAATAAGAAGCATAACGTTACAAACATCTCTTCATGTACTATTTTGGATATGATTTCAAATGACATACAAGCCAATTTTGTTGTTTTTTCCACATTTAAGTGGAACATTTTCATTACCGCAACGTGTCCATGATTGGATTTTGTTTTTTTTGACATGGAAATATTTATAATTAAAAAAACAAAAAAATAAAAAGCTTCAGTGCATGTTATACTATAAACGTTTACAGTAAAGAAACATGTGGTATTTGGTGATCATTGGTAAATGTAGAGACAATAATAAGGAGTATAAATGTGTCCAAGACCAATTTTCTCATCCTCCACAACAATTTTCAATCATTGTTTAAGCCCTCAAGGAACAAACATTTTTTTACATTTTTTTTGAAAGGGACATACTTGACTGTGACACTCAAGATGGCTACCAGGTTAGCAGTTCTTATTTTTCTCTTCAGATAAAAGTTGAAATTTTGTTTGTCATAGTACCTAGACAACTTTTAGTTCTCATTACCGAAACATGAGTTTGTAAATGCATTTATTTAATGTAATATTATGTTGCGGTAATGATCATTTTGTATAATGATAATCACATTTTTTTTTTAATAATTATATAGGAAATATTTTTTAAATCCTCTTAAAATAATGGTTATAGTAAGTTCAGACCTTAATCTTATATTTGCAAAAAAAAAATTAAATTGGTTGATACTTGACACCTTTTAAGTCTGGATTTTGTGAGAATCACCCAATATCGTTATATTTTATTCATATAATTATCAAAAAATTTGTTTTGTGTTAGTTTGCTATGCTATAATACAAATTAATAAATCAAAGTCACTGCATTCTTATTACTGCTAAAAGGTTTTGAAATATGAAAACTGCATTCTTAGACCTTTCCAACTATATATAGTTTGTCGTGATAGATTAAAATTTACATGCAAAATATAGATATAGAATACCCAGTAAACGTTTCTGAATTAAATGCATGCAAATGACCACAAAAGTTTCCCTAGTTAGGCCAAAACCCTTTAAATAGCTTTTAAAGTCTTATTGCAAATCATTTAAGAGATGCTCTTCGCATATTGCACTAAATGGTAACTAGTGGGGAAATAATGGGGAAACTCTTTTTTTGGAGGGGGGGGGGGTGAAAAGGGTCGATGACACAAAGCGTTCAACGACTTAATTCCTGCCCCCTGTGAACTCAAATGTGCTTATCCCATCATTTGTTTGTGTAAAAGAGGCTTGGTCTTCCTCAGACTCTGTTACGCATAGCTGACTGACAGCCTACTGATAGAGCAACTCTGATCGTTTAGTTCATTTTTCTCCTCTACGCTCGCTCTGTTTTTCATTTGAAGCAAGCTTAATATTTTCATCTCATTTTCCTCATTCAAACTTTTCTTCCTATCCGAACGAAAAAAAAAATACTTGGCTGAGTGAATATCTTGACAATTTGTATTCCCGTATTTCACGAGGACTGACTTCCTGTTCGATGCTCGGACTGTTAAATGTCAACAACACTGCAAAGCGCAACCAACCGACTGTGCCAGTTTTGTCGAGATGAATTGTAGATGACATTTTTCTTTTTGTGCAAAAAAAAACAAAGCTTGGTTTTAAAGTAGCGCTTTTTTAAGAAGCTGAATGGCTAGAATGAGGGTCATTTTTCTTATGTTTGTGAGATTAGTGCCCATCAAACAGCAAACATTTCTGTTTAGGTTTATTCACAGTTAGGGCTGTCACGATTATGCGATTCGGCTGGCGGTTAATTGTCTAATTGACGATTAATTGTCTATTTTATTGCTTTGACATTTAATTCTCAAAATTAAAAAACGTTTTTGTGATTATTTAAATGAAATCTTTTGCAAGGTTTACCTGGCAGTAAATATTAATACACATATTTAAAAGTAATTATTTAATGACTATATCTGATAAGAAATAAACACAATAAAGTGTCTGAAAAATAAATAAAAATGCAATCAAAATAAACTATACCAGAACAGGCCTTAAAGGTGCAGTGTGTAATGTTTTGAAGGATCTCTTGACAGAAATGCAAAATAATATACAAAACTATATTATCAGAGATGTATAAAGACCTTATATAACGAACGGTTATGTATTTATTACCTAATAATGAGGCGTTTTTATCTACATACACTGAGGGTCCCCTTACATGGAAGTTGCCATTTTGTGCCGCCATGTTTCTACAGAAGCCATTAACGGACAAACTTTTTTTTACTAAGTTGTCTCCGACAATGCCATGTTTGTCCGGTGGTGGCTACCGTAGCTTCACTATGTGTTTCAAAAGCGAGGGGTGAGCAGTGGACTGAGCCGTTGGTTGCAATTCTTAACCTCACCACTAGATGCCGCAAAAATTTACACACTGCACCTTTAAAAAGTAGCCACTCCTACATTGTAAAAAATACTTTGCTGCCTTAAGATTTTTTGTTGAATCAACTTGGATTTACAAGTCATTTCAACTTACTATTATTTATCTTGACTAGAGATGAGTTGTTATAACTACAGGTGAGTTGTTATAACTTATACATTTAAGTTGACTTTTCATAACTATATTTTATAAGTTGTGACAACTAATTTCTGTTGACATGACTTGTAAATCTGAGTTGATTTAACAAAAAATTTTAAGGCAGCAAAGTTTTTTTACAGTGTAGTAAGGTTATATTAGTACTGGACCGCATGCCTACAGCTCCCCTTGTGTTTTTTAGAAAGATGTGCAATCATCACGGTGATGAGACGATTATTTAATCATTGTGACGGCCCTATTCAGTGTTGACCATCTTGCATAAATAAAACAAAACATTTACATTTATGCATTTGGCAGATGCTTTTATACATTCAATCTATACATTGTGTTGCTAATGCAATGCATTACCAACCGAGCTACAGGAATAGTGTCGTATAATTGTTAACTTTCTGAATTATAAGTGTATTTTACCTTGTGTACACTGTAAAAAGCGCTATAAAAATAAAAATAAATGTGAATTGAATAGTATAAAATGTATAACAAACTGAACTCACCTGGTGTTTTAATAAGTAGTCTGCAAGAGTATTTAGCAGCTTATAGTATATCTCAAACCATGGGAGATAGCTGTTAAAAGATAAAAAAAAATATTAAACCAATGGCAATATCGTCTTCCTTCTGTGCAAACCACTGTTAAGCAACGACAAAAATCTCGCTGACACTTGCATTTTAAACATTCCAGCTTTGAGGAATGGGCTAAATTAAAGTATTTGGTTACTTCAACAAAAAGTAAACCGGACCACTGTAGCCTGTAATAAACTAAAGATCGGATGGTTTACAAGCATGCTGTGCCCAGATGCACAAGCTGAACCTCATCTTTATACATTAAGAGCTGTTCTGTAAAGTCTGTTCTTAATATTAATTTCCGAGCGGTATGAATAATCATTTACACCTTATCGCTGTGTATTAACTAATCACACAATAACTCGCCAAGAGATAAGGCGAGTATCTGCAACATTGTGTTTGTTGCAGCTTGACAGTATCTTGGCAAAGTTGACAGGCCTTTAAAGATGGAACGCGGCCAACGTGTTGTTTTGGCTTGAAGGTTGCAAGAACACACACACACACACACCATATATTTTGTTACGCAATACGGTGAAAAAATACGGGCTCCAACTTTTTCTTTTTCTTGTTCGTGGGTGTGATTACAACATGCACTTCGACTCATGCAATCTCACACTTAGTAGAGACCGATTACATCAGCTATTCTTTTTCCGAGCAAAGAGCTTCAACTTTTGTTTGTTGTAAATGCTCGATTCGTTTATTTTAAATTAATGGGTGAGACAAAAGAAAATGACTCTTTTCTTTTTTGAAATAAAAATAGCATTAAAGTTTGAACTCCGAAACGCAGTGCGTCTTGATTGGATATCTTTTTGATCCCTCCATGGGTCAGTGAGCTCTCCAGCAGACTGGAATTAACAGACAACAAAAACACGGCTAAGTGTATCCAATGCAAATTTTCATATTGCCGGCTCCGTCAAGGGGGCTGGAGGAACGCCGTTCCCAGGGATGTGCGCTGAAGCGCGAGGGTTCAAAGTCTGGCTGACCATTAACCTAAAACAATCATCTCTTAACATGGCCGTATTTTGACGTGCGCAACGATATTCGTAAACCAGGTCACACTATCTAAATGAAATGTGTCTATGCAAATCACAGGCAGATGAAAAAGACTGATTTGTGTTTTGGTAAGCGTGACACGTTGTTTAAAGTATGACATTCGACCGACACCTTGCTACTTGCATTGAAAATCATTATCTCTCATTCTTTTTTTTTTGTTTTAAACGCAAGGCTCCTGGATCCTAATCCTTCATTTTTCAAATGTGAAGGGGATTTAAACTAAAGAGAGTCACTCCTGTCAAGACTTAAGAGAACACAAACAGTCATTATGGCCTTAAATGAGAGCGTGTAAATCGTTTTTAACGTCAAATAAATCGTTGCTCTATGAGCACCACAACTCAAATAGGATCCCTTTAACAAAATTCATTGTTTTATTTAAAATCATTATGAATTTTTCTTCATTTTAACTTTTTTATTACACATGCTGAGAGGAGTAGAGAACCCCAGACCGATCTCTTCACAGCTACTAAGTAAAAACGTGTTTGTATTCGGGCAAATCCTCTGATAGCGGACCATTCATCACTCTGAACCGTGCTGAGACGAGCCAATCTCTACGGCCCTTTTAGGTCCTCTAGAGCTGGGTGTATTCAAAGTAAACCAACTTATCTGTGGCTTACCGGCAAACCCTAACAAACCCCGAATTCACTCCTTCCACAGCCAGAAGGATCGGATAAGCTTGAGTGAATGGTTTGATAGCTAAACTGACCACCAATGAACAGGGCATGACACGATTAATAAAGACGCATTTGAAAACTGAAGTGTGGCTAAGCGTTTAACTTAATTTGTTTACAATACTTCTTACGAGCTGAAATGTATCTTGTGAAGAGAAGGATGGGTTGCGTTTTCATTACGCAGTGAAGTATAAAAGTCTGCGAATTGAAAATTTTTCTAAACTTGGAAATAAATTGCATTTAATTTTTTTTTTTAAAGGAATAGGTTGTAAATAGGTGGAAAATAGGTTGTAAAAAAATATACAAGATTTTGATCGTATTAAAAGGATTAGTCAATTTTCTTAAAAAAAATTCAGATAATTTACTCATCACCATGTCATCCAAAATGTTGATCTCTTTCTTTGTTCAGTCGAGAAGAAATTATGTCTTTTGAGGAAAACATTTCAGGATTTTTCTCATTTTAATGGACTTTAATGGACCCCCAGTGTTTACAAGTGTGGAGAAAGAGGACCGTTCCGACGTTGTTGTATGTCAACTGATACTAATTAATGCCTTTGTGTCAGTTTATTGTTTAAAATGGTTCGCAAATGTGCGCTTCATATATGTAACACGTGACATTTTCACGTCATTGCGCAGTGACGTGAGGTCACGCTGGCTCGTCACACAGCCGGAGGAAGAAGAGAAGTTGTGGTTTAAAAGTGCATATTTTTTATTTTTCTTGCCAAAAAATGACAATTGTTTTGCTAGATAAGACCCTTATGCCTCGTTTGGGATCGTTTAGAGTCCTTTGAAACTGCAATTTTAAACTGCATTAAAACTGTTAAGTGTTGGGGTCCATTAAAGTCCATTAAAATGAGAAAAATCCTGGAATGTTTTCCTCAAAAAACATAATTTCTTCTCGACTGAACAAAGAAAGACATCAACATTTTGGATGACATGGTGGTGAGTAAATTATCTGGATTTTTTTTGAAAATGGACTAATCCTTTAAGTACACTGACCATGTTGTCTCCTTTGTACAAAAGGTCAGCTTTGCATCAACTGAAGCATACAAGATGTTTTTTGCAACATTCTCAAATCATGCTGGGAAAACATGGATCGTCAGTAAAGCAGATACTGAGGCTTTTCACTCAAATTGTTTTGCTGATAACAATCTGTAATGAAAAAAATATATATTAAATTTGAGAAATGCTAAAAAATGGTTCACAGACTTTTAGACCCCACCGTAAATCCATCTGAAGTCACAGTGTGCTTTCATTTTGAAATGTAACACTGCACGTATGGCCTTGAGATATTCCTAATTTGTCCTATACACATGTACAATCTAATACCCCCTTAAATCATCATGCATCCTAAATCATCAGACGTTTTGAGAAGCTTAAGAGCAAGTCAACTTGCACCTTGTATCCTTCCCAGGATGAGATACGATTACACCTCCACTTCTCCTGAGTGTAATGTTCGGAAATATAACCAAGTGACCGCTGACTGAAGAAAACCTCTGCTGTCTGAGCGAGACGCCAAGTCGAGTCCCAGTCATCAAATAAACTAGGCGAGAGAAAGGGGCTATTTCATCCAGGGTCTCGCAGATGTCCGAATGCTATTTTCTCCCGTTGTGACAGAGTGACCGAGGGCTGAATGAGTGGATGGGGTGGGGTAAAATGAAATGGGTCTGTTTTTGAAGTGGTTTGGCCTTTAGGAACCCTGGACCATTTGACCAGGGCTAAACCGGCAAAGCTACAAAGGGCTATCCGCATAAAACTGTCCATCTCATTAGGCAACTTCCTCATGTAAGCTTAGGTGACAATTTTATGGTCCCAGAACTTCAACAATTACACGGACACAAACTGTTTTAATTACTTTTGTTTTATACTGAGTAAGAGTGTAAATATGTGCGATCAAGTAATGGATAATATACATAGTGTAAAATAAATAAACAAATAAATAGCATGCATATTTATTTTTTTATATATATATTTGCATAAATATATATATAGCCTATTTATATATTATATATATATTTCCTTTCTTTTATATATATAAATTGTGTGTATATGTGTATATATGTATGTATATACATACAGATATATAGATAGATATATTTAAATATTTATATTGTGGTGGACAATGATTAATCACAATTAATCACATACAAAATAAGAGTTTTTGCATTATATATATATATATATATATATATATATATATATATATATATATATATATATATATATATATATATATATACACATACATACATATCTATGTGTGTGTGTAATTATGTTGTATATTTAAACACATTTCACAAATACATTTCAGAATTTTTATTTATATATCCATGTATTTAATTTATATACACATCTAAAATATATTTAAATATAAATAAAAAAATATATACACATTAAAATGTTTCTTAAATACATACATAAATGTGTGTGTATTTATATATATATACATAATAATTACACACAGCACACAATCGTATATTATGCAAAAACTATGCAATTAATCGTGATTAATCGTTGCCCACCCCTCTGTATATAAAGTCTGTGTGTATGTGTGGGATTACTAATAATAATGCATTACACTACTTTTGCATTTTTACATTACATTTGACAAGAAAAGCAATTTATTTATTTATTTATTTCTAACTTATTTTCTTCTTTAAAAGCGAGTGGAACTTTCTATTTCTGCATGTCCACATTCTTTCCAAACAGACCACATAAACAAAGAACGCTAAGGTCTTATAAAGAAAAAAAATAACAAAACTTTGAATGCGTTTCTTATTATGAATGAAGGAAGCCATGCAAACTACTCAGAATGCATAATGAATTTTATACATCATATGTCAAATGAATTAGCATGTAAAACTCAGTGAAAGGGACAGGGGAGAGACTCTTGCTAATTGGCAGCAGGGCTTCATGCATAATTATTGGTGAACCGTCTCTGGCATGCCTGTGTGCTTGAATAACGAGGGAAGAGAAAGAAGAGGAAAAAAACAAAGGCCATCCGGGCCGGGGTGGGAGGAGGAGAGATCTCGACAGCGGCTCATCATGATGATGATAAACCTGCGATTGTCCATCAATACCGTGTAGACGGAGAGAAAAATGATAATGTGTCCCAGATGTGCTGCTTTGAATTACTACATGGATTTGTATTATTAAATATGGCGGTTTGTTGTTTATGTAATATACACTACTGTCTGTTGTTTGTGTATTATCAGTGGGACGTTTTAGCCTGAGCATTTAACCCAAATGTTTTTGGCATCCAAAAAAAATCTCAAATGGATATTCAGATTTTTGCATGAAAATCACTTTTAATTAAGAAAGTGCCAACCACATTTCCATTATTTTTAACTTTTTCACTTAGTTAAATAAAAACTTTTTTTTGCCTATGTGGCTCTGCCTGTAAAACCCAGCTAAAGTTATATATTTGTAATTAATCGTTTTCTACATAAAATCATCTTACTTTATGTAAAGAACATTGTATGAGTATATAACGTTCATGTCTTAAATATTGACTGAGTAAGATCATGTCAAAGATTGAACTTTTAATGAGAAATCAATGAATGAAATGAAACTTTGATGCTCCTAAACTCTGATTATAAGACTTCAGCCTGGATTTCACTAACAGGGTCACATATTTGAACACTTTTTCTAAATACAAAATGTTTAAATCAAAGGAATAATCTTTAAATGCAGACAAAAAGCCAGATGTGACACATAGCAATGATCACTTACCTCAGCAAACAGATGCAGACCCTGCAGCCGGAGGTCAATCGACAGAAACCAAACCTCTGCTTGCTTTCGATGTCCGTGAGCACAAATGTGAAGTTCTGGCCCACCTGAGTCTGAGACACTCTGCACAGATGACACACACACACACACACACACACACACACACACACACACACACACACACACACACACACACACACACACACACACACAGTTTCACAAAGACTCTACTAATAAATAAAATATACATGAGCATGTATAATGCTCATTAACATTTACATAGATTGCAAATAACATTTTATTTTATTATTATAATATGTATTATTTTATGATTATTATTATTATTATTATTTAATTATTTACACAAACTTAAATTTCATTTGCTCTTTTAATTCAGTTAAAATATCTTAACAATATCAATTACAAAAGGTTAAAAGATTATAATCAAAATAAAGGCTCATTTTACACTTCTATATCTCTCATTTCAGACCAAAAGTGACAATTTAGTTCCTCTCCACTAGATGGCAGCAGTATAGCTTGAACTGGGAGGAAGTGAAATAAACTATACAACAGCACTGTTTTTAGTGCGAAAAATGCATTTATTCAGCAGACGTAAATGCCTGGTATCACGCACATGGTTTACAAGAGGTGGAGATTTAAAATTCTATAAAGGGGCTTTATTTCGAAGACCCCTCGAAGATGACATTGCTGGAATCAAATGAGGTGCTTGGCCCCACCCTATGACTCATTTACGTGAGTAAAACTCTTGTGTATGTGTGAAAGCGCGTGTTGTTTAAACAACATCCTCTCATCTTTCCCAATTCACACGTTCATTAAGTGTTATTTTCTGGAAGCGTGACAAGAGGTGAATGCGGGGGAATCCTACCTTTCCATGTCGAACGGGAAGCAAAACTTTGGCACTGTCTGCAGGACATCCTAGAGAGAGACAAAACACAAGACAAGAATGATATTACAGCTATCATTACAGATGCAAATGAGTTCAATACTGGTTGTGTTTGCATCTCTTTAGTAACTTCTATATAGAGTCACAGACTTATTTACTTTATGCTATAGCATATTTATTGAAAGTAATATGTGCAAATTAATTAATTTGACAGTCCAAAGTGACTTAAGTGCATAACAAGGTTTAATCAATATGTGGGTTTCCTATGACCTTTTGTACTGCGAATGCAATCCTCTTGAGTTACATGGACACAATATCCTGTGATATAAAATTAAGTTGAATGCTTTATTCTGATTAGTTGAGAAATGTTTCACCGGTATGCATTATTTTTAGATAAATGCACACCATTTCTAAGTGTATTACGACCCTTTCTGTCCAGTGTCTGCTGAATTTTAACAAAAGCAAACCTTTTGAGAGACAAAAAGTCACCCCAACAGCAATGTACAGTGAAAAATTTGATTGAAAATCAGGGTTAATCCATAAAATGTATATTTCTGAAATTTGTAAAAAAAATACAAATAAAAACATTTGCATTTTGTTATTGAGAAATGAATTTGAACTTGTTTTCTCTGCAGTAATCAAGATCGAAAACCACCACACTGCACTTCTTTTTTGTTATTTGGACCATGTTTTCCCATTTCAGTTTTTAGTAAATAAATGCAAATAAAAACATTATTTTATTAGGAACTTGGCAGAAAAGTTGTCGGTAGTAGGGATGCATAATGATTAATCGCGATTAATCTATAGCAGAATAAAAGTTTTTGTTTACACCATATATGTGTGTGAACTCTGTATAATAATTATGTATATAAAAATGCATATATAATTTTGAAAAAATATATATTTATATATTAAGTATTTATATATAATACAAATTATACATAAATATACAAATGTATATACACATGTAAACATTTCTTAAATATATACATGCATGTGTGTGTGCATTTACCCATACAAAGTTATTATACACAGTACACCAGGGCTCCAGACTAACTTTTTTCACTAGGAGCCCAGTGGCCCGTAACTGAAAATTTTAGGGGCGCAACCAGAAAATTTAGGGACACACACTGTAAATCAACATGCTATCCAAATATATTTACATTTCTACTAAATTTCACTGTATTCCTTAAAAATCCTTTAATGCTTGATGCAGAAAGTACAATGTGCTGTTTCAAATTCAGTGTCACATCACAAAAAAGTCAAATTTACTGGTCGCACATGTGCGACTGGATGTAAAATGCAATGGCACACTTTCAAAATTTTGGTGGCAAAATGCTGGAGCCCTGTACACACTAATATATATGATGTAAACTTTTATTCTGCTATAGATTAATCGCGATTAATCGTTATGCAACTCTAAACAAAACGTATGATTTTACTTAAACCAAGTGTGCCGCACAAGCCCTGAAAGTGAAGCCAAAACGTCTCGATCGCCCTCCAGTAACTGGTCCCAGTATAGTTCATAAGCCCCACCTCCCCATGTTATTCAGTGGGACCAAATAAACAATTTAATTACACTTCAATTATCTGTTTTCCAAAGCTGGTTTCTGTAGTTTTTATCACGCTGATGTAAATTCAAGTGTTTGTTTTTAAAATAAGTTAGTTTTTAGTTAGTAATTTAATGCTATAAAAATGGTGGTGTCACATCATGATTGACAGCTGTGATATGCGCATTCTGGGCGGGGCCTTGCTTTCGCGGCTTTACTTCCTGCTCACTACTGAGCAGGACTGGTCCCAAAATCGATACTGCGCAGACTCAAGACCCAAAATGTCATCGCCGTATCAGGACACTGACGTCTTCACTTTTCACCAATGGAAGAGCGCGAACGGGCGTCGTCCATCTTTTTTTCCATATGACTTAAACACATACTTATAAATAGTAAATATAGAAAAACTTAAAAGTGGTCTCTTAATTTTTTCCGCACCTGTATATACATAGAGCATAGCGCTTGTTCAATGTAGCCCTTGGGATTTTTTGTATCTTTCAAGCAAAAATCTTGAGTCTAATTATCGTTAAAGTTTGACCAAAGCCCCCTAACACACGCTAATCCAGTCACAAAGAACTTCATCTCAACAACTGTTCGTTAAGATGAACAATAGCTGACCAATAATAGCCAAGTAATGAGCGAATGAATGGACTTGACACCGAAATCACCGATGTGAAGGGGAGGCTAAAATAATTAGCGGCCATTAGCTCAATGACCGCTCTCATTGAGCTCGGGTAAGGTGTGAGTTCGACCAAAGTGACGGCAGATTGCTGGGACAATGGTTGAGCTACACCGGGGGTTCAGAGGAGGCATAGAGGGGGAGAAAGGAGGCTCAGCCTTCAGGGCTTTACCTTCCCACGTTGCCCCAAAGGGAGAGTCCTTGCACCAGTAGCATATGGATTTGCATAGCCAGCTCTGCACCATATGGGTCGGCCACGTCTGGCCAGGTCTGTACTGTAGCCTAGCCATGGGGAACTGCCAGTGATCCCCTGCTCAAAGTATAACAAGCTGCCACCATTCAAAGAACAGTGTTTGTATGTGTTTGGGGAGGGGCTGGGTAGTTCAGATGTGACTGTCCGATATACGACTGTGTGTAATACCATAAACAACTACATACAGTATTTTTTTGCTTTAAAGGAATAGTTTACAAAAAATATTTAAATCATTCATTCACCATCACCATCGTTTCTAACCTCAACACTGTTAAAAAAAAAGTTGGTTCAACTTAAAAAGTAAGTTACCTTAATTCAACTTAAAGAGCACCTATTTCATTGCTAAAAACAATGTTATTTTGTGTATTTGGTATAATGCAATATGTTTGCGTGGTTTATTGTAAAAAACACACTTTTTTCCACATACCGTACATTTTTGTAGCTCAAGATTTCACTCTCTTCCTGAAACGCACGGATTTGAAAAGCTCGGTGTCCCTGATTGGCCAGCTAATCTGTACCTTTTGATTGACCTGAATACCTTTGACGTCAGCAGGAAATATGACGCTCCTTACCATGTTTGAAAGATTCGCGCACAATGCAATGCTAACAGGAGTTAACTTTCAGGCTGTGAGTCCGAAGCAAGAGGAATTATGATAGTGTCGATCTTGTCTACATCACCAATCCCAGGAAGTAAACTGTTGTCTGC
Organism: Paramisgurnus dabryanus; assembly: GCF_030506205.2. Classification (NCBI taxonomy): domain Eukaryota; kingdom Metazoa; phylum Chordata; class Actinopteri; order Cypriniformes; family Cobitidae; genus Paramisgurnus; species Paramisgurnus dabryanus. The sequence continues at coordinate 23,084,605 of NC_133360.1, forward strand.
AATCTGTGTGTTTGTTGTAGTCCACAAAAAGATATTTACGTTGGAGACGATAACTCGCGTCATCGTTTACTTTGGGTTGTACCTTTGCATATCGTTAACGTACTAATACACACACACCAATTGTAAATAAAATGTAAAATTGTGAATCGGACCATTGGGGCTCTTTAAAGTATTAGTTAACAACAATAAGTTTGAGTTAACTAATATTTTTAAGTTAAATTAACTCAAAATCTTAAGGGAACCAAGTAACTTTTTTGAGTTGAACTAACAAATAGTTTTATTACAGTGCATGACTTAAGGGGGTCGCACACCGGACTACTGTTTTTTTTGGCAAGTTGTTAGGGTCACTGTTAAGGCCAATTTAAGCTGACAATAGTCAGTTTTACTGGCATTTCGCATAAGCCGCTATGAAAACCAGCCATTTTGTTGAATGTTTTGCCACTCAACAGGGCAACTCCAGCGTGGTCACGTGAAAAAGTGACGTTGTTGCATACCCTCTATACCAAGTTGCTATTTATGCTAACCCTAAATCTCTGCATAAACAAATCTATTCAGATGTGAACTGGATCAAGAGATTGACTAAAACATCCATGACATCCTCTATGGTGGGATATTCTTCAAAAAATAAATTAAAATAAATGCATAAATTAGTTTTTGTTCCACAATGTTTTTGGTTGAATTACTCCTTTAATTTGGAGTGCACATGTGCTAGCCTGCATGCATGTTTTTATTTGCGTATATGCAGACGCAGTGTGGATTATGACTGGTTGCTGTTTTTCACGGTGGGAGGCGGCGGTGGTGATGGGGAAAGACAGAGTGAGAGAGTAAGCGTGTGATACAGAGAGCAAGCGAGGAGATTGAAGGCTCTGGCAGGCGAGAGAGGAACGCTGGCAGCAGCAGAAACATCCTCGCCATGTCGTGGTGCGGCGGATGACTGTACGGCAGTAAAGCTGTCACGCGTATGCAAGCCTGATGCCGCCGTATGTGACTGCTACTATCATTAACTCCTATAGGCGCTTCTCCCGAGTGTTTATGCCAAGATGTGCCACCCTTTTGCAGAAGAGCGTGCAAACGGATGCTATGTAAATAAAATTGTCTCCTTCGCAGATGCGCGACTTGTCGCAGGTCCCACACTGGCCTGAGCTATCTGCTGTGCCCCAGTCAATGCCGGTCTTTGCCGTCAATCTGAGTTGTCGGCGGGAATTTTGCACTGGAAGTAACACTTGGACTTGACAAAAAGCTAAATTCGGAATGGCAAGCTGGAAAGAAACTGTGGGGAACCAGCATTTAAAGAATTAGATGAAGACAAGCCATATTGTAACAACTAAATAAAATGATGTGTTGAAAAGTAATGCCGAAATATAAAAATTACACAAAAAGAACAATGGCATGCAATGTGCTTTTCACATTCCCAAGCTTCACCATTTACTTAAAAACTGTGTCTTATTTAGGAAATAAAACAAGTACCCAAAAATATAGAAAAATAAATAATAATCTAAATAAAACTTAGTGACATCCACCACAAGGAAAGTTGTTGTGGAGATGGTTGCGTCATCTGACTACATTTTGATTCGAGATTACAAAGACAAAACATGTTTTTCCTAGGAATAATGTGCACCAATAAACCACAAACGATAACAACAGGAATATGTATTGGTACATTCACGCCGCCCATGTATGCATCAAGAATCGTAAAAACCAAGTTAAATATTCTCACAATTCTCCTCAAAGTCTCAGAAACCAAACCGCTGTACACGTGTGCATTACGCATCTTCTTCTCACTGTTTTGCCATTCATTCAGGTGATCAGGGGACTACACCAAAGTGGCTCTGGGAGGAGATTCAGATCGTGCAAAAAGGTGGAACGCGAGTCGCTATCGTTCCTGTTGTTTGCTTGTACCCTTTTCTTCCTCTGCCTCCCTCCCAACCATTTTCCCAAGACAAAAGAATATAAAACAGCTAATGCATTTACAACTCACTGGAGGAGGTAGGGTGAACTCTGCAGGCTGCATTATTTATTTACTGTTGAGACAGGGATATCACTCAGTGAGACAGTAGTCTCCATTCCCCCCTGGTCCCACTGCGGAGGCCTGCAATCACAGATTCTTCTCTATCTCCCTCTCTCTCGCTCCTCCACCAGCGGCATTTATTACCGCTGCTGGGAGACACTATCGCTCCCTGCCTGAACTCCCTGCAGAGGATGAGAGCTTCTCCTGGGCTGGATGGGAGCAGATCCAGCAGAGGTTTCAGCAGTAGATGATATCAGGGGATGTGCTGCTCTACAGAGCTCAGGGCTTCACACGGCTCCCGTGCAATGGCTACGTTCGCACCAGAAGTTAACGTGTTTATGAAAGCATATGGCAATGTATGCAGGTGGTGTGGGTCAGACAAGGTCTTTAAGAACTTTAGTATGGCTTCCGTTATATATAAACATTACATGGCCAAAAGTTTAAACAAGATGTTTGGTCCTGTTGCTATATGGTGGTCTGGTACTCATGTTGGCCAAAGAAGCCTTGCAACTCCAAACCTGTCATTTGAAGGGGCTGCTTTTTGGGTTCCCACACCCTAGTTAACTTCAAATTCAAGGACCTTTCAAGGACTTTCAAGGTACAATATCCTCAAATTCAAGGGCTAAATGTGGGGACACATTTCAAGTGAGAGCAAGGTTACATCGTGTTATTTTTTAAGATACATTGTTACAGTTCCCTTTCGAGGGAACTTGTGCTGCATCACTGCGGTGACACTTTGGGGACTCCTCCAGGTAAGTGCGTCTGAATGTGTATATCAGATTCTACCAATGGTGAGGCTTAACAACAAAGACAGGGTGTCGCGGAAGCCAGGAAGTATATCGCTATCTGAAATATTGCCAAAGACTGCGTTACAGGGACGCAGGATGTATGGCAAGGGAGACACAGCGTCTCGTTCCCTTCTCAGGAAACAACAGTTACATACGTAACCAGAGGCGTTTTCATGTGTCAAACTATGCAACAAAACATTTTGGTATGAATCAACATTCACATACAGAAGATATAACCATTTAAAGCGAACAGTTTAGCACGTGTGCTTAAAAAGTCCAGAATTTGTATGATATTATCCTACACTGCGCACAGGGAATAATATGGATTTTTTTTTTCAGAAAAATTCTTGCATAAAATAGATTCAAGCACTTTCAATGACCTGTATCTATGCATGTATGTTTTCAAAAACTTCACAGGGCCTTTAATTGTTTCCACAAATTCACAAACTTTAAAGTATTTCAAGGACCTGTGGGAACCCTACATACCAGTATAGTATACAAAACCTTTCTGGAAGGTTGCATTATTAGTGCAATTACAACGATGGCCTAAATCTTAAAAACCAATAATAATTTCCAACCTGACAGTAACATACAGCCAATAAGCATGCATCTAATGTAAAAGTGGACACATTTATAATGAACAAAATCACACTAAACTAGACATTTTTATTCACACTGTCATCCATGTGTGCCACATTTCTAAGGAGAAAAAAATCAGATATGGGCCACATTCAGCAGCACTGAAAGCAGCCAATGTTACTAGGTGACGTGAACGTTTGTGTCGAATATTTCGATGGGAACAGCGAGACTGAGAAGCTCGGAATGAGAGAAAAGGAGAAAAAGGAAGAATATGTTGTGTGAGGGAACTAAGCGATGCTCTGGGTGAGCGAGTGAAAAGCATTTCTTCAATCTGTCAATGCCAGAGTGTGGGGAGGGGGTTAAAAGATACGCTGTGAGAAAGAGGAACGGAAGAAATACCAGGAAAGCAGGGGGTGAAAGTGAACGAAAGGAAGAGAAAACTGAAAGACAGACAGGCATCCCGACAGACAGACAAAGAGAGATACGGGAAAACAGAGAGAGAGAGAGAGAGAGAGAGAGAGAGAGAGACAGGCAGACAGCAAACTCCCCCTTTCCCTTTCCAAGCTGGTGGGATTCCTCCCCAGGGGTTTCTGTCTTTAAACCTTCGTGCTCTTTAAAAATTCTGCCAGCCAGCAGGTCTACACGGCGCTATGGAACTGTCTCCAGCAGGGGAGAAATGTGTGTTTGTGTGTGTTTTTGTATGCGAGGAAAAGAGAAAGACAGAGACTGGCAGAGCCACCATGCTGATGCCACAGTGATACTAGTGACAGGTTCAAACCCAGTCTCCCCACAGGTCAGTGTTCACTGTACCCCCAAATCCCAATTAAGTCTCTCTCTCTCTCTCTCTCTCTCTCTCTCTCTCTCTAAGGAATAATTGGCGACGGGCCATTGACATATTCGAAAATAATGCACACTCAAGGTGGTAATGTGGCACGACACGTAACCGGAGTCAATTAGTCCGCTTATACCACCGAATAGACTTATACCACGGTTACCACAAACATTGCTTTGGTGGTTATTTTAAGACATTTTGACAGGTTAGGTGTGCATTTTAGAGAAAACGAATCATCACATGTGGTATGTGTATATATATATATATATGGTAGTGGTAGACTATATGTGGTAGTGGTAGACTATTAAAATATATGGCAGCTAATGTTGTAGGTCTCAAGACCACTTTTTAAAGGTCTTGGTCTCGGCCGCAATTTTACTCTCGTCTCGTCTCGGTCTCAGACAAAGAGGACTCAGAATTTTATTTCAAGACCGGTCAAGACCACAACTGATGGCACATCACAAATTTATTTTTTATCATCAATTTTATGCAGTTTATTCAGGTTTGGCATATGATGTTGGCATTGTTTAAGTTTCTCTCAATTTTTTTTATTTTATTACTAAAAACACCTGCATTGGGTTAAGTGGATGGCAAGCCATGGAAAAACAGTTCATAATAAATGGTTAAGTTGATTTCAGCTCTTTAGTGTTTGTTCACTTTTATTTGCTTATAGACAAAGATAAATTCCCACATATCCGCAATGCCTTTGATTATTTTATCAACTTCTCTGATGGCACACACGCACGCACGCACACAGATAAGAAGCGCCTAATCATATGCATATTCCACATTTTATCATAAGTGTTTTAATACAGTGACTTGCAATGGTCTTGGTCTTGACTTGGTCTCGACCTTTTAAAGTCTTGGTCTTGGCCTGTCTTGGTCTTCGTCATGACTTGGTCTCGGTTTAGGTGGTCTTGACTACAACACTTATGGCAGCATCTACAATAGTTGTCCGGGGCACTCCGCTGTGCGATATAATGAATCCTAACCCCAAGTCAGCTTTAAAAGCACACAGAGTATTCCCTACTTTCGCATAATTTTTTGACGTGCAAGATACTTTTAGTTGTTTTAGCTGTAAAATGTTTTGGTCCTGCTTGATTTCGTTGGCTTCGAGTAAAATAATGGAAAGTTTTTCATAAGATCCCCTTGGGTCAATGTGTTAGCATGACAGAAGCTTGATGATATCGGGAGAACAAGCAACCGACATTTTTCCGTCTCCAGAGTGCCTCTCGCGTAAATTATTAGATGTTGATGGCTTACGTTTCTTTTTCCGCCACAGAAAACCACCACAGGTTTATCAATGCCTTTAAAGTATTTATTTTGTTTTTGTTTGTTTGTTGATCACAAAGTACAAGATGAGGAAAACTAGGATTCTGTGTATTTAATGCGCCGCCATTGTTTGTTTACAATGCGTGGAATGGTGATTTGTTGAGCAGATTTATTGCATTTTGCAGAAAAGGGAAGTGGCGTTTATTGCGCTTTGGGAAAAAAAGGGAGAAAAGATGACAGAATAACACAGCACAATTTACTCAGCACCATGTCATCCAAAATGTTGATTTCTTTCTTTGTTCAGTCGATTTAGTCGACGCGCTGGCGCGTCACACAGCCGTAGGAAGACGAGAAGTTGTGATTTAAAAGTTCATATTTTTAAAAAATAAACCGATAACAATCGTTTCGCTAGATAAGACCCTCGTTTGAGATCATTTAGAGTCCTTTGAAACTGCAATTTTAAACTGCATTAAAAGGTCCATTAAAGTCCATTAAAATGAGAAAAATCCTGGAATGTTTTCCTCAAAAAACATAATTTCTTCTCGACTGAACAAAGAAAGACATCAACATTTTGGATGACATGGTGGTGAGTAAATTTTTTGATTTTTTTAAAGAAAATTGACTAAATCTTTTAAGATCCTTTTCCCTGAATGGTTCTTTAAGAAACCAAAAAAGGCTTTGCTGTGAGGAACCTTCTAAGTACCTTTATTTTTAAAGGCGTAGTGTGCAAGAATTTCTTGCAGTAATTTATTGTATTAGTTAAACTAGTTAAACTTAATAAAACCTGTTCCAAAATGAGCACCTCTGTTATAAAATGGTCGTGCAGTTTAGGCTATTGTAGCTTGAAGTCTAGATATTCTATGCCAGAGCCGGCACATGATGCAACAGCACATCAATGGGGATAAAATAATCTTCTGCCTTCTTTGGACCCGCAAATCTCCAGCCGAGATTCCTTTCATTACATTTTAATCGTATGCTGCCGGCTTGCTGCTTTTGACCCCGAGTTACGCACCTTTAATAAGTGCCGACTTCACCCCCGGACCGAGGCAAAGCGCTAACGGTGTAGCTCTTCCAGAGTTTCAAATTGACACATGGCTTTACATTTTCACTTGAAAAGAGCTAGGAAGAAACGGAGGTGGTTGATTTCGCTTCCTTAGCCCTCGTCTTCCTTTTCCTTTTGCTGCTTTTCGCGCTGACCCTTAGGTGGTAAGAAGCTAATATTCGGTGTGCTGGCGCAGAGGTTATTTTTCTACAGCGCAAACAGGCCGTCTGTATGAGACTGCTTAAGGAAATGCAGCAGGTGATGTATTGATCCTCTGCCCACTTAAAGAACTGACAAGTGCGTGACAGGGCCGCTGGGATGAGACTGGATATAGAACCTTCACGCGAACCACCATGAGCCTTTCAGTGTGAATTTCACTGGGCCTGTAGACACTGGAAGCTGATGTTTTATTGCACTTAAGGATTACTGAAATAACAGAGGATGCAAAAATGGCCCCTGAGACAAAAATGGTGAAATGAAGGATGATCCCTCACAATTGTTTTATTAAAGGAGCTGTATATAGATTTATGGCTGCACTAAATAAAAAAATACACTATATTATCCGTAGATATTTAGTAAACATGCTAAGTTTACATATCTGTTTCTGTAAAAAACAATGTTGTAACCAGTTATTCTCTTTTTAAATTGTGCCTTTCATGTCGGTCTGTATGTGATCCCGCCCACTGCCAATTTACCCACTAGTGTATTTTATCAGCTCAGCAATAATTTGGTAATGATAATTCCCGTGATGTAATTTCTGTAATAAAACGGAAATGACAGTTATAAGTGAACGATAATGTTTACGCACTATGCAGGCATTTTGCAGACTGCACTTCTGGATGCCGCACAAGGTTTTGGTTTACAATCACAGATCCAGTTAGCCTTGGAGGAGTGAATTAAGTTGAGGCAAGTTATTAATTTATTAGTAGGGCCCTATGATTTCCGGGATGCGGAAAACGCGAACGGAATCACGGAATCAAAGCATAAAAATGGAATTTCCTGTACAACGCAGAACGTCACGGAATTTGGTACATTTTAGGTTCAGTCATTTTTAAAACCCACTATAACTCAGCCATCAAATAAAATAACAACGTAATTTGTGTAATGTTGGACGCGAGCAGGTTTTGTCAAAGCCGGAACACAGCGGACAAAAAAGGGACAGTGTACTTTCTTCCAGGATCCGCCTTGCGCGAGCACACGTCCACACAGCTATAAAAAGTACATTTACAGAATATTTAAAATTTTGAAAAGCTGAGAAAGACAGCGGATCCACCACTGCAGTGAATATACTGTACGAGTGTGCGACTGCGCGTTCTCACAGCAAGGCAACGCACTTGACATCTATTTATCAGCGTGTATAGCTGATGTATTTTTTTTACTGTGCATTCACACCAGACGCAGTAGAGGCGGCAAAAACCCGCTATTTGCGCGTAGATGGACGCTTGAACATTTTTAGTTTACTCGCTTCATTCATGCGTGAAATTCTAGTCATTTGAGACCTTTTCGCAGAAATTTGCATCATGGGAGGGGCTTCTGCAACTCCGCTCGCTTTCTGTAATCACGTCACTACTAGAGCAAGCCTCTGATTGGTTAACGTTGCGTGAATATCCGCCAAAATTCAGATTTTTCAACTCGTGTGTTTCCTGCGGCAACGCTCAATTTGCGCCGTGCTGCAGGATGCCTATTCGCGTCTTTGCATTCACTTAACATGTAAATCACACACGCTTGCCGCCTCTTCCGTGTCTGGTGTGAACCAGTATATTAAAACTTAAAAGCAGACTGTCTTGGGCCTTAAAGTGACGTGAAATCCAAGTCATTCGAGACCTTCACGTGGAAATTCGCTTCATGGGAGGGGCTTTTGCGACTCCGCTCGCTTCCTGTAATCACATCAGTACTATAGCAAGCCTCTGATTGGTTAACGCGGTGCAAATATCCGCAAAATTTCTGATTTTTCAACTCACGCATTTTTCGCGACAACGCTTCATTTGCTTATTTGCATCTTTGCATTCACTAAACAATGTAAATCACTCGCGCTTACCGCCTCTTCCGCGTCTGGTGTGAATTTGCTATACAACGCAGAACGGGGCATCGTGTTACTCACTCTAGATTACTCGCGAGATTTAACTTCACATCATGCAAATTTTTCGCTCGAGTTGAAAATTTTCAACTTGTGCGAAGACGCGTTTGAGGCGAATAACGCGTGTTTTCACGACAATTCGTACACAGCCAGCAGATGTAAATAACTTAAGAAATCACTCAGATTTAACATGTCAAGTAATTATATGTCCACCCTGCCATAAAGCGCGAAAGATATATCAACAAATTTAATGTGCTAAATTTAAAAACATGTCCCTTTCATTCTCCCAGCGCCATATTTGTGTAACTAATGTATTTACATTTAATACAGATGCCTGAAAAGTAAAACAAGGTGAGTACAGTCTTCTACCTCAATTGATCAATTATTTGGAAAGTATGTGTCATGTTCTGATTCTGAATGAAAAGTAGTTTTAAACTATAATTAACTGTCTGGTTTTTACAAATTTCAGTCAGGAGCAAAAATCTGCCGTTAAATGACAAATCTTTATTCCCGTCTAATTTATCGATAAGAATGAATTATCGTCTAATAAAAATAAATAAATAAAATAAAAACCATTATAATTTTTGGGCCATATCGCCCAGCCCTACTTTTGCTTAAATAAGACAGCAATGGACACAAATGCGACCTCCAGAGGACACAACCCCTTAAAATGAGCAACAGATTAAGTTATAAAAATCCACACAAGCAGGTTTGTAATTTGCAGCAAACAAAAAACATTGCACACGTAACAATGAGCTTATGCTTTCTATTGTCAGTTGCGCTCCTGTATATATCTGTCAACCCGAGAGGTGGGCATGGAAAAAAACATATCCAATACTTTGAATTTAGTCTGCAGTTCCAAGTTCAACCACTAAAAGTCAATGTAAATGGTTTTATGTCTAAATGGCAGTTGCTAGGGTGTTCTGGATAGTGGCTTAAAGTAAAAAAAACCTGTGATATTCTGATCCCTATAGATAAGATGCAAGTCTACAGTATCAAAAAAAAATTTCATCCATCATCCACCAAGTAAAAATCCTAAATCTGAATGCTTAGACAGTAGTAATACACTTCTCCCCAACAAGCTGCTGGATTTGGAATACCATTCATGTTCACATCTCAAACAAGACAAGTTATGGGTGAAGTCTAATACTACAGGGTTGGGAGTTTGATTAGATCTTCAAGTGTAAGCAATAATAATGCAACCTCTTATAAGCAACTACAACAAGGTTTCGCTTAATTTCACAACCAAACTCAGGTGGATATAATATTTCTCCGAAAACACAATGCGATGAATACATTAATGTGACAGGCGAGTGGTTTTCTTTTTAAGAATACACAGCTGAAATTCTACTGGGCCAAGTTGAGATTCAGCTACATATGCCTGAGAACCACGGAGCCAGAAACATCATTAATTGAGTGCCAAGTGGCCTGGGGGATTTTCTGCGTTTAAGCTGTCAACTCCCATTGGACCACGCGATCGCTCGCTCACTCTCGCTCTCTCTCAGCTGTGGCTAGAAGCTACATCAAGCGTGTGGAGTCTCTGAGACGCACAACCACCACCCCCTCACGCTCTCTCTCTCTCTCCGTGTATCTCTTCCTCTCTAGATAAGCTCCACCAAACCAGGACATCCTCCGATTTTGACCGACGACAGCTAAAGCTGTAATGACAAGCGTTTCCTTCCTCTATTGAGGTTTTTAGCGCGGTGTACATTTAGTACCTTGTCATAAGGTTTGGGGGAGGTACGAGCGTAAAGGTAGATTTCAAACAATATTGTTTTAAATAATTTAATGTATACGACACTGTGAACGTGCAAGTTCAAGTACAGGCAAGATGTATTAGTTCTTAATTTCACTTCACTAGCTAGAGTGAAACTTTGGCTGAAGGGGGAACTAAAAGCGACACGTGACCATCAATCATCACGTTCCACATGGGTGTGAGAGCCAGTGCAAATATCCTTTTTTGATAATGGCATATAAGCACTCATTTGTCTGATGAAGTGTCCGAGACACCGCCAGAGCTGTAACCCTTCTTCTGACCAATCCCTAAGGTCAGGGTAATAAGACGCCATAGGCAACAATTTTGTTGGGCATGACCAAATGCTTAAAGGGATAGTTCGGCCAAAAATGATATTAAACCCATGATTTACTCACCCCCAAGCTGTCCGAGTTGTATATGTCCATCGTTTTTCAGAAAAACACATTTTCGGATATTTTAGAAAATGTTTTAGATCTTTCAGTTGATTAAATGTAATGTTATGGGGTCCACGACCTTCAAGTCGAAAAAAGTGCGTCCATCCTTCACAAATTAAATCCAAACGGCTCCAGGATGATAAACAAAGGTCTTCTGAGGGTAATCCGCGCGGTGTTGTTGTAGAAATATCCATATTTAAAACTTTATTAACAAAAATAACTACCTTCCGGTAGCACCGCCATCTTAGTCGCGTACGCATTCAGGATGAGAGCTTACGCAGCCTACGGAGGCTACTCTGCTGCTGCTCTGTGCCCCCGCCCTCCGAATTTGTCATACGTCACTAAGAAAAGTGCGTACACTACGCTAATGCTCTCTCCTGAATACAGATGAGTCTAAGATGGCGGCGCTACAGGAAGGTATTTATTTTCATTAATACAGTTTTAAATATGGATATTTCTACAACAACACCGCATGGATTACCCTCAGAAGACCTTTGTTTATCATCCTGGAGCCGTTTGGATTTAATTTGTGAAGGATGGATGCACTTTTTTGGACTTGAAGGTCGTGGACTATGGGTGGACCCCGTAACATTACATTTAATCAACTGAAAGATCTAAAACATTTTCTAAAATATCCGAAAATGTGTTTGTCTGAAAAACGATGGACATATGCAACTCGGACAGCTTGGGGGTGAGTAAATCGTGGGTTTAATATCATTTTTGGCCAAACTATCCCTAAAAAGGATAGTTTACCCAAAAATGAAAATAATGTCATTAATGTCTCACCCTCATGTCGTTCCAAACTCGTAAGACCTCCGTTCATCTTCAGAACACAGTTTAAGATGTTTTAGATTTAGTCCAAGAGTTTGTTGACCCTTCATTGAAAATCTTAGTACCGTCCAAAAAGGTAATAAAAACATCATCAAAGTAGTCCATGTGACATCAGTGGGTCAGTTAAAATGTGTTGAAGCATCCAAAATACATTTTGGTCCAAAAATAACAAAAATTACGACTTTATTCAGCATTGTCTTCTCTTCCGCATCTGTTGTGAAGCGTGTTCAACCTAACCCTAACCTTAACTCATGGGACTAAAGTCACGTGATGGCAGTGACGCGGATGACGTACGACGCGGCTGACGTGTTATCTGGTGCGCCCCAGCTGTTTTATTTTTGTTTTTTGTTTTTGTGCGCCCAGGCTTCGTTTACAGTCTGAGGGAGACGCACGCTGTAAGTTTGAAAAAAAAAAACTTCGCAAACATGTCTGAGGATAACACATCATCCATGTCACTGCCTTCACGTGACTTTAGTCTTGCGCATGCGCTTTACAACAGACGCAAAATAAGACAATGTTGAATAAAGTCGTAACTTTGGTTATTTTTGGACCAAAATGTATTTTTGATGCTTCTAACTGACCCTCTGATGTCACATGGACTACTTTGATGATGTTGTATTACCTTTCTGGACATAGACAGTATACCATATGTAGATTTTCAATGAAGGGTCAACAAGCTCTTGGACAAAATATAAAACATCTTAAACTGTGTTCTGAAGATAAATGGAGGTCTTACGAGTTTGGACCGACATGAGGATGGGTCATTAATGACATTATTTTCATTTTTGGGTGAACTATCCCTTAAAGTAACCAGGCCAAGCCTGTACGTTGCCACACTATGGGCGAGCCCTAAAGACTTCCAAGTCTCTTAGAAATTAAAGTAAAATCTCTGAAATGAAACGAACAGGGGACATCCCGACGACTCTAAGGGGCATGTGTGAAATTGCTGTATGTATTCCAAAACAGCAAGGCATGGCCCCCTTCCCATTCCTCCATCTTCAGCAGATGATGTTCTCCTCAATCACGGTTCATCTCTCACTTGCCCTCCATGTTAAAGTGTTGAAAAATAGGCATGACCAAACCAGCGGTCTCCGTGCTCCTTGATGATGCTCCGCTGGCTGGCCTTCCCACTGGGGTGCTGTTGCGTGTCCTGCGAAGGAGGAGGTGAACCGTGGGGGAAAGGCTACCAATCATGAAGTGTCAGGCTAGGGGCATATGATTGTACACTGTGTCAATGCTAGACAAATATTTGCCCTGGGATGCTCTGGGGACGCAGTTTCTCGCTTTGTTACATGAGCTGTAGCTTCACTCAGCATGCCGGTTCGCCGCCTAACTAAGGAGATGGAGGACCTGGTGACATCTGGAGGCTTAGCAAGATTCTCCATCAGGTCAAATACACTCTATTGGTGGTTTAAAATGTGATGTTAACATTGCATTATTACCCTTTGGAAAACAAAGCCGTGTTAGGAAAATGTGTAACTCAATGTCAAGGTCAAGGTTTAAAATCTACAAAGGTAATAATGGCAATGTGATATTTGTTCCTTCTTAGCGCCTATCCTAATTTAAAAAATTTGTTATAAAAATACTAAACTAACTACAATTATTAATTTATTAACTCATTCCCCCCCAGCCATTTTTTGAAAAGTTGCCCGTCAGCATTTTTTGTGATTTTCACAAAAGTTTCACAAAATGCCTTCCAGGAAAATGTTCTTCTAAAAATATATAAACATACAAATATATCAAATGAAAGAACAAACCCTCTGCTTTCAAACAAACAAAATGTTTCATCCTATCAATATTTTTTCTCTGCTTATAAATTTTAAAATAAAAACAAGTTTTTTAAAAATAAATAAATAAATTTAGCAACAAGTTTAAATAATTGCATTTTTGTAAAGGAATTTTGTTAGAGATCAGATTCAGAACGATTATCAAAACATACACAGAGTTTAAAATGAGTAAATAACGTTTTGGCTTCAGTTTTTTTCATAAATTGAATAAGCATTTATATTTATATCTGCGGTATTGCAGATCAACATAAAAATTCATCAGGAACACGTTTTTTTAATGCAAATGTTTTCTCTAAATTGACAAGATAACTCGTCAATGGCGGGAAAAGAGTTAATAATCACAGCATAAATCACAGTTTCAGTAGCAACAACATAAACAGCTTTTGTGGTCCAAACTTAAATGACGTTAGTTCTATAGCTAAAGCATATCGACTACTATACTAACATTACTGCGAAAAATAATGTATACAATGTTAGCTACAGATCCTTGAACTCTTGCCTGGCTGTCAAATCTCTTTTCGTACAGTGGTGATCCATGCTCACCGTCTCTCTCCTCATCTTTCGGAAACCGAAACATTTGTATTATCGACAAGATATCTTCAGAGGTCGGTTTTGCCACTAGCCAGACCGATAAACAAACACAGACCTGAAATTAACTTTTGGGCCAGGTGCGTAACCATGTCTACACGTGTGTCTGATAAAACCATCAACACTTCAAGTAAATATTTATGACTAATAGTCAAGTAATGTAGATATGTCACACATCAATAAAGAATTTAATTAATATGTAACCCGCCTGTGTAACCCCGCCTAAAGTTGCGTAATCTAATGACATGGCCATAAAAAATTACATAATATGTAATTATTGCTGTAAATGAAAGATTAAAAACTGAGCCTTTAAAATACAACACTTAAATTATTATTGATAACATGAAAAATACTGAAATTAATGATTTTATTGATACTACGCTTTATTATTCTGTGGAAAAATACCATGAAATTGGCTTGATAAAACATTTACTTTGATCATCTGCGTTCACTTAGGCACGTTATTTCCTGATGATTTTTATATCATTCTTTTCAGGAAGCTCTTTTCTATCATTAGAAAGTGTAAAACAGACCATAATAATAATAAGAATAATAATTGCATGAGAGACAATGGGGTCAGTAATGGGCAAGGCATAAATATTGCAACTTCATCCTGGTTTTAAGTTTTTAAAACCTGGAGTGTGAATTCGGCACACAACCAAGTACATTGATATCAATGTTTTTCTGCTATTTGTCACACAAATAGACCCGTTTGTTTTCCTATAAATGTGTCATATATATATCACTGAAAACGGAAGAATCTCAGCTTTCGCATGTTATGTGACACATAGACAGGCAAATTAATTGGTCTGCAGTGTTAAATATAAGCTTTTGAAAAAAATCTAATATTTGACATGAGAGATAACGCTTTCTTCTGGGGAGGTATGGTATTTTCACCATGTACAGGAGGTAGTCAGTGATTTTTTTGCTTTGGGAATCCAGAATGTCAGTGTTTTTCTCTGACCACCCGAATAAAAAATCCCCGACCCCGTTGACGAACGCCAAGGTCATGTGGTAATTTAATTGCCGTCAGAATCCACATCTCTGAGTTTATAAAAGGGGATCAATGAAAAAGTCTGCACTTCCTTTAAGACTACTGAAAATCACTGTATGTTCAAGGGCTTCGGATTTATTCTGCATCAGTGAAGTGCGTGCATTTGACACCTTCACAACTGAAATGATGAGAAGTATATGGGTGAATATCGCGAAATTAGACTTACGAGGTGTCATGAAATATTTTGATAAAAAAAGTAAATGCAAATTAAGAGTATCACAATAAGAAGCATATAGTTACAAATATCTCTTTATGAACTATTTTGCACATGATTTCAAATGACATCATACAAACCAATTTTGTTGTTTTTTCCACATTGAAGGGGAAATTTTCATTACCGCAACGTGTCCATGACTGGATTAGGGTTCTTTGACATGAAAATATTTTTAATAAAAAAATCTAAAAAAATAAAAAGCTTCAGTGCATGTTATACTATAAACATTTACAGTAAAGAAACATGTGGTATTTGGTGACCATTGGTAAATGTAAAGACAATAATAAATAATATAAATGTGTCCAAGACCAATTTGCTCATCCTCCGCAACAATTTTCAATCATTTTCAAAACATTAAAAAAAAATGTTTTTGGAAGGGACATAATTGACTGTGACACTTAAGATGGCTACCGGGTAAGCAGTTCTAATTTTTTTCTCTCCACATAAAAGTTCTCATTACCGAAACATGAGTTTGTAAATGCATATATTTAATGTAATATCATGTTGCGGTAATGATAATTTTTTATAATAATGATCTAAAAATGTAAATAATTCTATAGGAAATATTTGTTAAATCCTCTAAAAATAATGGTTATAGTAAGTTCAGACCTTAGTCTTACATGTGCAAAATAATTGGCTTCAAGGGCTTTTAAAAAATTGTGATTTTTTTAAATCCCCTAAAAATAATGGTTATAGTAAGTTCAGACCTTAATCTTATATATGCAAAAGAAAATTGGCTCCAAGGGCTTTTTAAAAATTCTGATACTGGACACCTTCTAAATCTGGATTTCGTGAGAATCACCCATATGGGAACAAAGTTTTATCATCGTTCCACTACAGCAAGTGGAGCTGAGAAATAAAGAAAAGAAAACCAGAAAAAAGCAGTCTATTAGCAGGAATAAGTGCTAAATACAACTTTTAAATGTATTTAGTCACAAACTAGTATTCAATATACATAATCAAGTATCCAGGTCATGTAAATTATCATGCAATTAACCACACATGCAGCGCATTTCCAGGTGTTTCGAATTATAAACTCATATCCACCGCAAAATTTCTCTTAATCCGAATGCATGAGTTTTATTGCAGAGGAAGCATGCCAATATATTAACAGACATCCTCATGAGAAACAATTAAATGCGTATAGGGCTAAAGTTATGTTCTCACCAAATGTTCTTTACATTATATCGTATGGTGTTACGTAAAAAAAATGACTAGTAAAAATGGCTTTAGCGAGGTTTTCACATGTGGGGTCACATTCGGTCATACAAGTTAAATTCTGTAATGTAATGCTACTGCTATCATGCACCTAATATCACCACAGAGATCAGCATTTAGATATGCTGCACACAGTTATAAAAGACAGCTGTATCAACAGGAAGAGATTCATAACTTCTAAGTGTTTCTAGAGAATTAAAGACGAAACTTCCTGTTCAATGTTAAACCTCGTGTTGAACACTCACTAATATATACGTCATACTAACAAGCACATTAAAGTACTATATAAAGGGTAAAGTGACACATTTATTTGGTGGAGAGCACCAAAACAAGCAAAGGAGTGCATTTATATTTTATTTTCCGTATAAGCAGACCATAAGAAAGAGATCTAAGGACAATCAACAGTAAATCTACCACCCGATCCATCTGTCTGCATCATTTACAAAAAGCAGCCTCCTTGTAATTCAGATATATACTGATCCCTAACATGTCATCTGTAGGTGACCACGACCATGGCTAGTCACTGGGGAAGAGGGATTGTGCTGTATATTTCCCCGCCCTATGTGCCAGCTTCCAGTCTGTTCGGTATTTAGAGTCCCTATTCTACCAGAGAGTCAAGTGGATAAAAAATCAATTCATATTTCCATAATCCACCGTCCTCCCTGTCTTCATCTCTCCCCTCTCCCTCTTTCTCTTGCTCACCAGGCTCCCCTGGGGTAAAGTAACCCCTCCACCCCGGTCTACGGCCTACAACTGTCATTACGCGCCGCAACAATAAGAGGATAAACAAAGAAGGCCTGTAGAGATCGGAGCTGCTGCGGCCATATGCTGGCTAACTTGGGGGGAAAGAGGGATTTCGGCAGCTAGAGAGCGAGAGCGGCCGTACAAAGACGAAAAAGAGCCTAATCCTGGTAATGAGGCGGCTCAATGCGAGCCTTTATGTTAACGTGGAAAAGGCAGATCCATCTGTACACATCTTAAACTGGAAACGATATTGTCGTTAAACAGGACGAGTGAGGCCTTTTCTATATATAGATAGTGCTGCGGTGAATCAATTCAGTTTCTAATTGTACATTTCTCATATTGAATCAGCTCAAAACTGCTTAAATGTTGAGATGTAGTACTTTGCAAAGGGTAACGAAGCCATTTCCAAGGTTCATTTGAACCGCAGTGGTCATTAAAACGCAGCGTGCAACCATTCGGTTCTTAAAATAGGCAATAATAGAGAATATTATGGAGGCAAAGGCTTCTTTACTGCCCTGTAGATCTCTGTAACTTTGCTGGCGTGTTGAGACGATCATGACACCGTGTCACGAGTCTTCTTTCTGTTTTGGCAATTCTTTACTTTTGAGTTTCTTCTCGACTCATTTAAATTACAGTTCTCACTTTTTCGTTCTGGCAGGTCAAACCCACTGTTTCTCAAGATGCCTGACAAGGATCAAAGTGCATAAGACGGTCACATTCTCGTTTTAGTTTCATAATGAACGGCCCAATTTGCTTTGTGCAAACTTATGCTCGGAGACCTTTCGAGACCAAGAAGACAGAAACAAAAATGGTAAAAACCACAACATTGCACTATGACCCAGACCAACTTCTTGTGCTGCAAACACACATGACCTGGACTACACCATACAACTAAAACACAAACATTTCAGTTAGTCTCTCATAAATTATCATCATTTTATAAATTCTGTACTGCCTACTGCTACAAGACTATCAGAAATTATGTTAGGTTTTTTAATTGCACACCTTCGGAATTAAGCCTATTCGGCTCTCTGAAATACTTGATTTTTATTGGTCAATCGTGGCTTTCAATTTTCAAAACATTTATAATATTTGTCCCTAGCAAGCAATTTTCTACACAGATAGGTGATTCTCACGAAATCCAGATTTAGAAGGTGTCCAGCATCAGAATTTTTTAAAAGCCATTGAAGCCAATTTTTTTGCACATATAAGACTAAGGTCGTCTGAACTTACTATAACCATTATTTTTAGAGGATTTAACAAATATTTCCTATAGAATTATTTACATTTTTTAGATCATTATTACCAAAAATTATCATTACCGCAACATGATATTACATTAAATATATGCATTTACAAACTCATGTTTCGGTAATGAGAACTTTTATCTGGAGAGAAAAAATAAGAACTGCTTACCCGGTAGCCATCTTGAGTGTCACAGTCAATTATGTCCCTTCCAAAAAAAAAATGTTTTAAATGTTTTGAAAATGATTGTAAATTGTTGCGGAGGATGAGAAAATTGGTCTTGGTCACATTTATATTCATTATTATTGTCTTTACATTTACCAATGATCACCAAATACCACATGTTTCTTTACTGTAAATGTTTATAGTATAACATGCACTGAAGCTTTTTATTTTTTAGATTTTTTAATGATAAATATTTCCATGTCAAAGAACCCAAATCCAGTCATGGACACGTTGCGGTAATGACATTTTTTCCTTTAAATGTGTAAGAAAAAAACTAAATTGGTTTGTATGTCATTTGAAATCATGTGCAAAATAGTACATGAAGAGATGTTTGTAACTGTATGCTGCTTATTTTGAAAGCATTTACTTTCTTTTCAAAATGTTTCATGACACCTCATAAGTCTAATTTCGTGAGAATCACCCAGATGTGTTCTGCTTTGTTCTTATGTTGCACTAATCTTTACACATTACCCCATACATAATATTTCACATCTATTTTTTGCTATGCAGTGTCGTAATAAGCGAGACAATAAGTAAGCCAACCTGTCGAGGTTTAAATTGTCGTGATAATGATGAGCTTACTGTGCATTGCATCTTACTTATCGCGAGCTACGGCCGTGATATAATACTGTAAGCCACCCGCAGATGTATTGGTGTGAGATCCAGTGGCTCCATCCACACCCATTCACATCACAGCCAGTTGATAATAACCTGAACAACGCTTACTGAAGACCTGCTCACTGCTTTTCATTATCAGCAACATCTCACCGCACAGGAGGGAGAAAGAGAGAGAGAAAGAAAAGGGGGAGAGAGAAGAGGGAGGGAGATAGGTTTCTAGGAGCAGGAGGGGTCATGGATATGGTGCTGGTGGGTTGGGGGGGTTAAGAAAAAAAAAGTTCCTCTGTCTCCAACCTGGTCTCCGAAGTCCTGAGGGAACTTCCACAGCACTGTCGGATCTGTAAGAAATTGACAGACAGCATTAATCAGCAACCACGCACCGTTCAGAACACATACATATTAATGAAGGGGGTGGGGGCAAGGGTGGTTTTCTCCTATGTGTCGGCACACCGCGGCAACGAGCGGAGGCATGGAACGTTCTGCATATGCAAATGTCATCCGGATAGACAGAGGCCTTTAGAAACACAGACACGGCGATAATACTTGACTACTACCTGCAGAAACAGCAGATGTGTGGCGCTGCATTAATATTTCACTACGCAACGTGCTAAGAGGAAGGCCTTTAAATACATAATGCCCATATTGAAACCATGAAGTTAAATCGTTCTGCTATTCAACGATCATTTGTGTTACCGTTAAATTCTTATGCTAAATGCCAAACCTAATGTACAGGCTTGTTTATATATGCAATAGAAGCCATGCTACATTGTCAATATAATCGCACACACGTCTAGTGCAACCCTATCCAACTGTAACTATATCTACAATATAGCATGGCTTTCGGTGCTTATTATTTATAGTAAGAGTAGAACGTAAATTTGTATTATTGAGTAACTGGTTATTTAATGTGCAATGTGTAAATTTTAGTGTCATCTAGTGGTGAGGTTGCGAATTGCAACCAACAGCTCTTAAATAATTGCAACGCGTGCTCATAAAAGAAGCGACGTGGTTGCGACGTACATGTGGTGCAGCACGGTCGTTTGTCCAGGCACGCTTATGCCGTTGTGAGATGGAAAACATCTCATCTTTTCAGAATGCCGCAAGCGAACGCAATTCATGTGACAAAAAACAACCGACCTTTCCAATGACAACATCGAAAGCTCGGCCAAACAGCTGATTATAGCTGGACAGGGCGGGTTTTTATTTCTCATCTCCATAAATATATGTATTAGTAAAGGGCTAGAAATCAAAATCCTTTGCTAATAGTTCCTCATCATTGTAGAAAGCGCAGTTCATGGTTGCTAGCAACAACCACCAGGATTAGTCCATTTTTTTTTAAAATCCAGATAATTTACTCACCACCATGTCATCCAAAATGGTGATGTCTTTCTTTGTTCAGTCAAGAAGAAATTATGTTTTTTGAGGAAAACATTCCAGGATTTTTCTCATTTTAATGGACTTTAATGGATCCCAACACTTAATTCCACTCTTACCAATTTTTTTTCAATGGAGTTTCAAAGGACTCTAAATGATCCCAAACGAGGCATAAGGGTCTTATCTAGTGAAACGATTGTCATTTTTGACAAGAAAAATAAAAAATATGCACTTTTAAAACCTCAACTTCTCGTCTATCTCTGGTCCTGTGATGGGCCAGTACGACCTCACGCAATACGTCATCACATCAAGAAGTCACAGAGGACGAATGCAAAACTACGCCCCAGTGTTTACAAGTGTGGAGAAAGAGGACCGTTCCGACGTTGTTGTATGTCGAACGATACTAATTAATGTCTTTGTGTCAGTTTATTGTTTAAAATGGTCCGCAAATGTGCGTTTCATATATGTAACACGTGACCGTTCTACGTCACTTTGCATTTAAGTGATGTCGCGCTGGCGCTTTTCAGGACCGGAGATAGACGAGACGTTGTTTGCTAAATAAAGCCTTATGCCTCGTTTGCGATCGCTTAGAGTCCTTTGAAACTCTAAAAAAAAAACTGTTATAGTGTTAAGTTAAGTGTTACGTGTTGGGTTCCATTAAAATGAGAAAAATCATGGAATGTTTCCCTCAAAAAACATAATTTCTTCTCGACTGAACAAAGAAAGACATCAACATTTTGGATGACATGGTGGTGAGCAAATTATCTGGATTTTTTTTTTAAGAAAATGGACTAATCCTTTAAGGTCCCCTAATTCATAATAAACTGAGAATCTATTAGGTTTAAAATCGTTATTGTTTTGTTTAAAATGGACATCTCGGTTACGTATATCAGACAACAAAAAAAATTATAACATGTTCCTGTCTATTTAAAAAAAAAAATACTAATTTACTCAAACATTTTTAAAGTTAATTAAGTCAGTCTTATTCATAAATACCCGTGTAATTAATGGATGATTTTTTATGAATCTCTTGAGTCTTCTTGAAAAATTATTAAATGATAAAGCAGTATCGGCTTAAAATATCGGCTCAAGAAAATCGGCATCCCGTATCGGTCATCGATCCCTATATCTTTGTTTCTAGATTTTTTTTTTTAAACAAACACACATAGTTAATTAAAATAACAGCATCAATCAGCATTACATATTTAACATCTTTGTTATTTAAACAAATATATACTGTTATTTTTTTCTGTCATCCAATTGAAAACAGAACGCTCTTTAAACCAACACACCCTGACAAACAAAACAGGTAGCTCAGCTCTGCATACGTAGCTGCTGTGAGTCAACTAAAAATATCATTGAGGACCACAGAACACCACCAAATAGTTTGCTGAAGGTCAAAGTGAGGGCCATGAAACTAAACAATAGGACACTGCGCCCACACACACACACACAGTCACATATTCCTGCTCTACAACCTCCATGTGATGACGGTACCAAATATTTGCCAACCAAAACAAACACTCTCACTTTGTTCCGTTTTGCCCTTCAAATGAATGAGGTACTTTCCATTTTTAAGTAGTATACTGCAAAAAGTTAAGAAGATTATTACATTGTGTTAACTTGTAAGTCACAGGTTTAATCCAAGGAGACACACATACACCAATACATGTATACATTGAATGCACTTTAAATGCACTTTTTCATTTACTCACCCTTATGTTATTCTAAACCGGTTTGAAAGATATTTGTATGAAAAGAGCCACACAGTTGACGGTTCCCATTGACTTCCATAGTAGGGAACAAATACTATGGAAGTTAATGGGTACCGTTAACTGCATGCTTACCATCATTTATCAAAATGTCTTCTTTTGTGTCCAACAGAATAAAGAAACTCATACAGGTTTACAACAACCAAAGGGTGAGAAGATGATGAGAGTAGATGTTTTTTTTGGGGGGGTGAACTTTCCCTTAAAGACACTTTGAAATCAAGCATCTGCCAGATGCATTAATATAAGTGATCGCATATGACTTACAATAATTATTACGAATGACAAAAATAAGTGTTGCTAACACGGCTAGGTCAAGACCAAAAGTAATTCTCAGACGTGAACCTTTACATACACAATAGGGGTGGGCGATATGGGTAAAATAGCATATCACGATTTCACGTTTTTCTCACGGTAGTTTTTTATGTTGTTGACTATTTTGCCATTACTGAGTCTTAATTCAGCCATACTAATGCCTCCATTTGAAAATGCAGTCCTACAAGGTCACAAAATATGCACGGACACTGTGCGGGCAGTACGCGTACAACAGCGCATGCGCAAGAAAATATTGCACACACACTATCGTTTTCTCTTTTATTTTTACTTCTTCCGAGAACAGAAAGCTGTGGAGCATTTTCATCACCATAATGTTTAATTCATGTTTTCTTCATGTTTGTTCTAAACTTTGTTTGCAATGGTGGATCGGCTACTTTTCTTCACTTATCTTAAATTTTTAATGTACTTGTAAATGTCACAAATCAGTGCTGCCCTAGCGGCTTGGTAGAGTAAAAATTTGAATAAGAAATCATTTGTGTTGCATACGTGTTGAACATGGCCATCCGCGCATAGCCGCGGTGAGTATACTTTGAAAGCTCCGCGAATGTGTGCGCAAGTCATCCACATAAAAAAGTATACCCGGCCCTTAACTCGCCTCCATGTAGTGCGCGCCTCAGTTTGTCGCGTACTTGCAGTTGTCACGTACTTGATGTAGGCACGATACAATGATATTTCGGAAAACGTGAACCATGGAGACATTTTAATCGTTAACGATCAGATATCAGGGGGTTTACACTGGACTGTCAGAAGTCGTAGGAAATTATTATTGTTAATAAGAATAAACTTTTAGTTTTGCACAGACATGCCTATTTTGCATTTCATTCAGAAAATCAAAAAAAGCTTTTTTATTCTCGTAAATGAATAATGTTTAACGTTGCTATTAATATACCAAAACCCCAAACATGTGATTTTGGATACATCAATATAGTCTTTTTTCAGTTGTTTCCTGCTTTTATGTGGACATGAATTCAGAGAATAACAATATGAACTTCCCTTCTCTCTTATATTAAATGAAACTCTTGCTTCCACATTCACTGCTGTTATGCTAAAACTGATGTCATTCACTAGAACAGAAGGTCCTCAAAGGTCTTTTCAGGCCAAAAACCACCTCATCATGATAGCATTGCCTCGAAATGATCTCAACACATCTTTGAGCACAAGCATAAGGAAACATTACCAACTATTTAAAGGAGGGGTGGGGGATTCATGCTATTTCATGCAATCTGACTTATTAACACAGTTTAAGAGTTGTAACACTCATACTAAACATAAGCAAAGAGTCAAAAAGCATTTGAGCTTGTGAGTATTTCTGGGTCAAACTCACGCCTCCTTTTTCCTACAAGTTTCAGAAAGTTTTTTTCTAACGGGGGTAGGGCTGTAACGAAAAAGACCTGCCTAAAATCGAGTCTGCATCGCGATTCTGTGTTTCATGCGCAGCTTGTGTGTGTACTATGGCGTTTTGGTCAGTAAGAAGTCCTTATCAATCTAAAATCATTATGAGTCGGAGTCGTTTATAACGTGCATTTAAAAAAGCAACAATCGTTAAACAAAATCATTCAAAATATTCTTTACTATCATGTAAATACCTAAAACAATCCGAAGAACTGCGATATACATATTCCTGTAGACATTTCCTGGAATAGCGTTTGCAATGCTACTTCTTCTGTGGCACAAAGGGGAGTTTCTGCACAAGAGCGCCCCCTGGCTTTTGGATGTGGTGGCATTTCACCGTTATTCATTCAAATTCATTCATTGAGAAAACGCGCATTTGCACGATAAATCGTTACAGCCCTAAACAGGGGTATGTGTTACAACTGAAAGTGAAATATTCCTTTTATGGGCCTTTACCTCCAGAAAAGCTTGCCTGACCTGCACGTCAAGTGAGAGTGAGAACGCGCATTAGCATTGCTCCGTTATCATCACTGCATAGCACGCGACAACTTTGTTTTATCAAGTTGGTTCAACAAAAGAAGTGCGTTCTTGGATGCAAGAAGAAGAAAAGCTTATTTAGCTTTCCTTGCCTTAAGACAATGGATGCACTTAGTTTTTCCCGTACAGCAAAGTAATTGCGAATGGATTTCGGAAAGGATTGCTTTGCAAATAAGGCTCAGTTAGCGCCGTATTTGCCACGACTTGTTTACAACTGATGGAGCGATCACAACTTTAAAAAACCCTGTTTAGGAGTCGCAACCACAGGCGTAAGTAAATAAAAATTTCACGTGTATGGTTTGCAATCGGCGCATACGTGCATGTAATGTAAACAACCTGAACAACAGAAAACATTTTCGGCCTCAGTTGGCATTGTACTGCATTGACAACATTTACACCTTTTTTTTTTTAAATAGCGGATAAACAAACAAGGATTAATTACCAGATAGAGACATCCTGCTGTAAGCGTTGCTGCTGTTGTTCCTGTTGATCAATTACTGACTCAGTATCCGATTCTGGATCACATGTGTAAGGTTGTATCTAACTGAAGCCATAGTTATTTAAAAAAAAAAAAGGTTTTATTTAAGTTTAATTTCCATCAATGTCACAGCTGTTAGATGAGTATCCAAAGGCTGCGCATACTCGTAACTCTTCAACACTGCCCACCGTACGCCTTCAAGTGTTCGTCTTTTTCAGCCAACAAACGTAATGGCCGTTCTGTCTTTCAATAATCGGATAACACGAAATACTCTTTGGACATATGAAGGATGAGAATACTACTCTATGGGTAACCAAGATAAACATGAGATTGGCAATGTGAGTTTAAGATGTTTGCCCTTGGCAGTCACTTTTTATTCAAAGAAACTAACAGAACTTTCAAGGTATTTTATCCATGTGGATTGAACCCATGACGTTTGTGATGCTAACACTATGTTCTACTAATTGCCACAACAAACCCATTTTACAATTTTTGAATTGTACATTAAAGATAGTAAAGCATTTGTGTCTCATTGACACAAAATTTTTAAATCTCCAGAGTCGTGTTGTGTACCACCTGGGGGCACTCCAAGAACCAGTGTGAAAATGGGATTATTTAGCATATAGACAACGAAACCTCCAACCTTCTTTATCAGGTGGATGTATCATTTTTCATAACCAATCCTTTCTCTATCTCCAGCCATCTTTCTTAAGGAATCCCCTCAAGTCCTTCAACTTTTTCTGAACTGCAAATGCAAATATGTCCACGTATTCTGCAACGGTGCGGACCAGACCCCATCGGGAGGGGGGGTTCGGTGAGTGAAAAGACTGACAAAGGTGCATTACATAATCCCATTGTGAGATTTCACGGACCTTGTCTTATAATATTTCTACAAAGAGTGAATTTCCTTCTCCCCAGGGATCTGAAGCCCAACTCCTCCATCTGATCTGGCAGAGTCAGGTCAATTTTATGCTGATTTTATGGGTGAGAGGATGAGAACCACAGCCAGGAAGAGAAAGAGGAACACAAGGGAGAGTGAGAGAGAGCTGAGACAGAAAGAAAAGATGAAGTGATAGGGGTGGAAATATGTGACTGATGGGTAGTTGACAATTAACATTCATAAACTTTGACATTTATATACATGTATAACTTTCATATCTCAAAATGAACAGACATCTGTTACTTGTGTTGCATGTGCATGTGATGTGAGATCACTTGAGACGGACATCATATCACAGTCTGGTGGTTTAAAGCATAAGGGTGGCGTGTCACACATAAGTGTTATTTACATTATTGGAATTGCCAGTCTTTGCATTACACGGTATGCAAACCCACAACCTTGGGTGTTGCAACAACTACGCTCTACCAACTCTATTACAGCAACACTGCTTTATATAACCACAAGTAGTATGGCAGTAGTTTGCTTATATGCTGAAAAACATGCAGTGCCGCTACAGATTTCAAAGGTCATAAAACTACATGTGTAATAATAAAAATGTTGTTTAAAATTGCTTTAGATGATGTCAAGTATGTCACATTGCTATTTTTGTTACTTCTTGACAAGTCATGTTAACTATACCCTTATACAACAGAAAACAGAAGAAAAGGTGAACACATAAGAGAATGAATGAAAACAATAGAGGAAAGAAAAGCGATAGGTAAGAGGGAGGGGTTTTAGGGGGCATTGCCCTCCAACCACGCACCTTCTGCGCTGCTTATCCTGGAGGCACCCGTGTTCTTACGTATTCAAAAATACCTTGAGACACATGCTTATTCATACACAGAGGCAAAGGACTTGCAAATCTCTATCCCTGTGGGATTTTTGCACGACGGGAGGCTCACATGAAAAGCTCCCAAAATTCAGATGAGCTCTTTTATTATTAACGCCCACTCTGCCCCTTCAAGAAACCAGATCTGAATCGAAGCAATGCAATCAAATATACGCCAAAATGCTCAGAACATTCAAAGCACTTGAAAACATTTCGAATTGACAGTAACCAATGAGCTCATCCACAGTATAACGGTAAATTGCTGGTGAGGTTTCTACTAAAAAAGACACTTTAACGAATTAACACACTTTGACAAAAGGTGCCACTTTCGTTTGGCATAAAAATGTTCACGTCTCTACAAAACACGACATGCAAAAATGACCAATTTGGTGACCAACTGTCTTATTTTGGGTTTTTTTGGTCGGGGGGAGGTCTGTACACTTGGGAATGTAAAAAGATGAAGGCCCCTGTCTGTGGGTGAAAAGCTGTCAAAGGGACCCCGGCTCCTTGCCTCCTGCTGCCATATTGTGAGCGTGTACGCGCGGGGCGGGCAGACACAAAGGGATTAATGGGTTAAGGCTGAAAGTTGAAGGTTAGGAGGGTAAACCCAACCCCTGCTGCTGAGCCAGGGAGAGAAATGTCACCGTGACAGACCTGGGGCTGCTTAATCCCCCTCTCGTTCTTTCGGCTCCTTTTTCGCTCCCTAACGGTCTCCCCTCCTGGGCTTGACACACTGAGGCCGCTCCTGTTCCCAGCAGGTCTCCGAACCGCCCCGAGCCAGTGGGCACACACAGACACGAAAACAGACAGATACACACCCACACACTAAAAGAGGGGTGGACAAATTGACAGACGTTTCAACTAGTGATCGCCGTCATATACTGTATAAATTATATTTAATGTGTATTAGGACCTCTCAGTCTATAATTAACTACTTATTTATAACTATTACTGTTGTTTTACACCAAAAGCGAGTTCAACAATTTGCGCAAGTAGATTACATACAAAGTCAATGCAAAAACGTGATCAGATGCATCCTCGCGTAGGGCGATGCGAATGACGCGATATGGGTGGCGCGTTTACCGCGAAAACACACGCTATTCGCCTCAAACGCGTCTTGACACGAAGTTGCGAAAATTTGCATGACACAAAGTTAAATCCCGCGAGTAATCTAGAGCGAGTAATGCGAGGCCCCCCATTTGGTATGTACGTAGCATTAGGGATGCATAACAATTATTCGCGATTAATCTATATCAGAATAAACGTTTTTGTTTACATTATTTGTATTGTGTATAATAACTTTGTATAGATAAATGCACACACATGCATGTTTACATGTGTATATACATTTGTATATTTATGTATAATTTATATTATTATTTTTTCTTAAAATTATACATGCATGTGTGCATATTTATATATACATAATTATTATACACAGTTCACACACATATATGATATAGACAGTTTCATCGGGCGCACGTGTGGTGACGCGATAAGCGTCTGGCCCGAACTTTACTTCCGGTTTCTGTTTGTTTAATGTTCTGACTAGTTGCTGAAACTGAACACTTAAACAAATACCTCGTCGAAAATAACAAATGTTTTGGGTTCCTATGTAATCTACGTGTTGTTAATTTTGCTTATTATATAAACACATTCCTTAAAAAAGACTTTGTTGTTATTTATTCTTCGCAGAGTTTACCGGAAGCTACGTGATGACCACGAAAGCCGCGTGTTTATGTTGTTACTGCTGAAACCGTCTATAAACAAAACTGTTGTTCTGCTATAGATTAATCGCGATTAATCGTTATGCATCCCTAATAACCATCTAGGTTAACCTGACTTGGAACAAATTTGTCATTAAACAATACATTACGCCTCTCAGCACTTCCAGTTTAACGTAAACATACAACGTACCAAAGTGGTGGCAGTTCATTGTATTGGCTTCAGTGTTTTCATCTCACTACAGCAGAAACACCTTAGAGGACTTATAAAACCCATCGGCTGCGCTTAAAGGCGGCAAAACAATCTCGCCCGCTCGCATCAGACCCGGAAAGTAATTTGACTGTGGAGCGAACGCCGGCTAATGGGTGAGAATTGAATTGAAATCACCTCGAAGGAGTGAGCTATTTTTCTTTTTTGCTTTCGCACCCAATGTGAAGCCGGCCGTGGGTGATGGCAGGCATGAGAGGCCTATCCAGAGATTCCCCGTGGGCTTCGTGCACGGCTAACCTTCGACAGGACCGCCGCTGCGTGGCAACACGCCGTCGCCCCGAGCGCAGACAGCGCGGGTCAGTCGCAAATCAATGTTTTGACGTCCCGGGAATGCTTGTCTTTAAAAGTCGATACACACTGCTTTGATAGAGCCGAGGCCGGGGGAAAGAAGGTTAATAGGTGAGTGGTGGTAAGAGCTCACAGCTGACACTGCTTTTTACCACCTCTGTCTGTCTATCTGTAAACAGGATGGGCGAATATGTTGAATGCATGAATTTCGTCGCAAAGCTGTCATCGTGCGCTGATGGAGAATCGCACAGTACCTTAATGGCTCCTTGAGAGTTTGTGTTTAATATATTGTGTCAACAAGGTATCATGAATATGTGAGGTATCATTATAATAGCAATGCATTTTGTCGAAATAGAGACCAAACTGTGGAACCATTTGGGAAAAAGGACTGGTCTGTCCCCAAAACAATAAAAGCATATAGAAACAATAATTGCTCTCTTTTCTATTTCAACTCTTGGTTTTTGACCAAGTTGATTATTTGTTGGTTAACTCACAGTGAACTCTCATTGGAGAGTCTCTAGATATCTGAATCACACATCATACGGCTTTTCATTTTAGATCTTGTGACATGCATTTCAGTACTCCGGCTGTGTAAACAAAGCCCATAAACCTTCATGTCTCTGGCCTTTTATGCCGGCTGCACACCTGGGTTTAATTCCAAGTAATGACTGTAGGACACAGATGTTGTAAAAAGTGTCCAAGACATTTACAGACAGAGCTAGGTCTGCGTCCTCGTTTCTACAACTATGTGCAGAAAACACGAAAAAAACTCAGTTTTTATGTTTTCATCCCGATATGAAGGGCTATATGTGTCTGTTCTTTCTTCTCTGTACCAAGTCTATGTGCTCTGCCAAAGGTTAAAATACTGAACCCGCAACCTTTTCTTCTTCCTCTCCTTTTCGTCCCTCTATAAAAGATTTATTTCACAGTATGTAGAGGTCTAGATTAACCCACTCCATGCCCCAGAACAAAGCCATTGTCTTTGTGCCCGAACAGAGGCAGCCGGTTAGAGAAATCACCAGCTCCTTCACGTCCACAATAATGTCATTGTGCCTAGCAAGTTGGAAGGGTCCCGGTTGTCTTTAGGGGCTCGTCTAGACTTTGAGCCAGCTACTCAAGGAACTGGTAGAAAATCCCATCAAGCAGTGGAGTGAACGTTAACTAAGGTAACCCGCTGTGAACCTGATGAAGATGTCAACCGAACATATGGCAAAAAAAAAATTCTATTGTTGGTACAAGGAGCTTTTTTCTTCCCCTCCAGAATGAAGGGGAGTGGAGAGGGGAGGGAGAGCAGTGTTTGGGAGCCAAAAGCAAGGAATAACTGTGGTCATCAGTTTACTTCTGGATCAGTAACTTTATTCTAGCTTCGAGCAGCTCTGCCCCCGGATCTCACAATTAAAAGGGTAAGCAGATTAGCAGGCATCTTTCAAGCTTGAAGAGAAAGAAAACACTCAGTCGTTTTAAATGTTTTTCCCTCTTTTTTTGGGGCGCCACAAATAGCATTACATTTCATGCTACTTTAGTTGGCAAGAGTCTTTAAAAGGATATACTGCACTGCAATGATATGCTTCTTTAAACTATCACCCTGATCATTTACTGCCTGTGAAAAGACAAACTCCACTGTTCACATGTACCCAACAAGTTAAGTGTGCATTGGGAGTACTTGTAAATGACTCAAGGTTTTAACATCAATGTATAGACGGCTTCAGCAGTAACAACATAAACACGCGGCTTCCGTGGTCATCACGTAAATTCCGGTAAACTACTAAATAACAAGAAAGTCCTTTTACAGTAGTTTAGACTATTTATATAACAAGCAAAATAAACAACATGTAGATTATATAGAAACCCAAAACATTTGTTATTTTTGTTGAGGTATTTGTTCAGTTTCAGCAACTAGTCAGACTATTAAACTAACAGAAACCGGAAGTAAGGTTCCGACCAGACGCTTAACACCGCATGTGCGCCCGATGAAACGCTCTATACATAATATATTATATATGTTAATGCATTTGTTAATTTTCCAAGAACTAGTAATGTTTTGATGTAATGTATAACATGTCACACTGAAACAATTCTTTCAACTACTAATTTGTCAAGCTAAAAAGTCAACAGACAACTTGTTATGACTCACAACCTTACGAAGGAGCTGCACTGAGGGCACGTTTACATAACAACGATTATACTGAAAACTGGAAATATTTTGAAACTCATAATGATCCCCGTTATCAA
This sequence comes from Paramisgurnus dabryanus, assembly GCF_030506205.2. Lineage (NCBI taxonomy): Eukaryota > Metazoa > Chordata > Actinopteri > Cypriniformes > Cobitidae > Paramisgurnus > Paramisgurnus dabryanus. The sequence goes on from NC_133360.1 coordinate 23,116,087, forward strand.
AAACGATGTCAAAACAATCAAGGCAGTAAAAAGCATCAAGCAGCTTTGTTTGGATGGATGATGAGGTTGGATTTTTTTCTATTTGTTTATTACTAAGTGACCCTAGCCTCTTACACTCTGAGGCTATTTTAGGGATTTTCGCCTGGATTTGGCCTACCCAATTTCAAAAGCTTCTCATACCCACAAGCAGAGGTGCACATACAAAAGTTTGGTATCATTTTACAGGAAACCCTTTGAGATTACATAAAACACTGTTAAAAGTGCTCAACATGGTTGTATGTGTTGTCAGTCCTCTAATAAACACAAAAATAAATAGGCGCTTTTTGATGTTTTTTTTCTTAAGTCTGTATTTAAAAGTGTATAACTCTGGCCCTGAGTGGGAACGAAACCTGCAGACAGTTTTGTTTGATTCTAGCAATTGCCAGCTTACAGAGGAAAAAGGAATTTTTTCTCTATCATAATAAATGCAAAAGTTATTTTACTCCAACTGATGGGAGGAATAATACGCTTATGGTGTACAATTTCTGCCAAAAAACATTTGAAGTGCTCCCATAACCACATACAGTGGAATAAATGCAATTTCTTTATATCATTTTAAAGAAAACCCTTTGAAGTAACATAAAAAGCTGCTGTTTGTGACAAATATTGTTATTTATGTGGTTTTTCATAGGATAAAACACCAAATTTTCTTTTTTTATGTTGTAAATACTGTCTTTGATAGTGTATAACTCTGGTTCTGTGTGCTCTAGCAGACTGCAGACAGTTCTGGTTGTTAACAGCAGCAGACAGTAAACACCCAAAAAAAGAATGAACTCTTTAGCATGTCGCATTCAAAAGTTATTCTCATTTTACTGAAGTGTGCGAAAATACATTTTTCATATAAATATTAATTTTTTGTTTTGCACATATAATAAATAGCAAGGGATTAATTATGCACACAACCAAAGAAAATGCTGTGAATGGACTCATTTTTTAGAGTAGGACCTAAAAGAAAAGATGGTGTAGCATTTGTAGCTATATGTGCTATCTGAGGCAGTCCACACTCAAGTTTCCCATATGTTTACAAAAGACCATTTTTTACATCATTATTCATTCGACAATTGTTGGATATGTGATAATAATAGAACAAAAATAACGCTGCAGACTTATTCCTGAGACTGAGAGCTTTCATTTGATATAAGACTTGCCCATGTTTGTCATACTTGAAAAATATGAAATATGTGAATATTAACTCTTTCCCCGCCATTGACGAGATATCTCGTCAATTAAGAGAAAACGCTTCCCCGCCAATGACGAGATTTTCCGTCTTTCCGCAATACCGCTATTATCCACCAGGTGGCGCACTTCCGAACTTTTTAAAACCGGAAGTATTGCCCTATGGCAAGCTGCTGCATGTCCGTGTCTGTTTTAAAGATCGCTCTGAATCGTATCTCTATGAAAAGTCCGTCATAAAAATGGAATTATCTCTGCTTTTTGCTCAAAATATGGTATTTTTGCAAAAACCTACCCATATTCAAAAGCTGATTGCAAAAGAACCACTAAAGGTAGGATGAAACGGTTTTTTTTGTTTGAAAGCAGAGGGTCTGTTCTTTCATTTGGTATATTGTATGTTTATATATTTAAAGAAGAACATTTTCTGGAAGGCATTAACACTGCATGAAAAGAGGTGTATCCGTACTAGGAAACTCCTGTAAACACCACTGATTTTCGGAAGTATCTACTAGTTCCACTGAGGGTAAACTTCTAATTCCACCAAGTTAGGAAACTCCCGTAATGATACCAATTCGGATGTATCTTGCTGAGGGGATATTCCTGTGGTACATGCAGCCATTTGTTGCCATGGCAAATAATCCCATTGAAGATTTTGTCAGGGGACATTTTCACACCTACAGAGGTACTGGGATTTCACACCTTTGCACAATTCTAGTGTCCCCATTGGTGTTTAATCCCAACACTGATTGGTTGCTTTTAAAACTCCCTCCCAAAACTCTGACAACTATTGGGACACAACTTTGAAACTTTCCAGTTGAGATGATTTGATTGGTTACACTTTGTATTTAGCCCAACCCAAGCCCTCATAGTTTAGTGACTTGATTGGTTATTTGCCTGCTATGCAGATGGACTACAATCCCCCCCCACTATATCCTACTATACACCCCCAAAAACCTTAAAAAAATAAAAACTTGAATTGAGTTTGAAATGTTTATTTAATAAAAAAACTGAACAATCCACAATTGTCACAATCACAAAATAATATTACACATAAATATTAGAAGTTGCATACATAAACAATACTATTTAAACTTATAAATATACAGACAGAGAAAGCAATATTAGAGTAAAATAAAACAAAATAAAAGCAACAATGAAAACTAAATTCAAAGCAGTACAATGTAATGTAGCAGTGGCGGTTGCAAATTCAAAATAAGTGTTCGGAGTGTCATGTGTGTTGCTTGTGTTTTTAAAATGTGTTTGTTGCTTCATGTAAACCATGTGCATCACGTGTTTAGTCAAAACACGTGATGCACATACACGCACTCGACACGCAGAACACATATTTTGAAATTGGGAACCACACAAATGACGGGCTATATACATGTTGTGACAAACTTCGCATCGAGTGCTCACAAAAAACAAGTCACCAGCTGCCACTGTAATGTAGTAAATATCTAAATAAAATAAACAACAACTATATTGATCTTGCTTTAAGAAATCAGTCCTACACTGCAAAAAAATTACTCTCTTACATAGTATTATTTTCTTGTTTTTAGTAGAAATATTATTTAAATTAAAATGCTTTTTCTTGATGAACAAAATGACCTAAGAAAATAAGTCTAGTTTTAGACAAAATAAATAAACACACACACACATTAAGTGAATTTGTGCTTAAAACAAGCAAAAATATCTGCCAATGGTGTGAGAAAAAAATCTTACGTTTTCTTTTTTCATAAAAACTTAATTTAAGCACAATTTTCTCAATCCATTGTTAAGATATTTTTGCTTGTTTAGGCACAAATTTACTTAAATTGTATATTTTTGTCTAAAAACTACACATATTTTCTTAGGTAATTTTGCTCATCAAAAAAATACATCTTGATTTAAGAATTTTTAGTTTTTCTACTGAAAACAAGATAAAAATCCTAAGTTAGAAAGTGATTTTTTGCAGTGTAGATTCAATAGCAGAGCTCTGTCTTGGAATTATTCAAACATTTCTCACTGTAACACTGTAATTTCTCACATTTAAAACCATTCAAGTTTTAAAACACATAGATTTGAGTACTGTGAACTTAAAAAAATTGAGTCACATGCAGTTATGCACTTATATTTAAGTTCACACTACCTAAATATAAGTGCATAATTGCACAAGACTTAAGTTCACAGTACTCAAATGTATGTTTTTTAAAACTTAATGGTTTAAGGCAACCGATTTCCTTAAATGGTTTGAGTTAAGTTAACTGTTGTCAGCAAAGGTAAAGTTGATGCACCCTCATCTGGACAGACATCTCTTTGGAGCCCTTTGGAAATATAAAAGTACATATAAGTATTTGGCATAATACTAATACACATATACAGATACACACGACAAATCAAATGACATATAATTAAAGTTGTACATTTTAGAAAGTTTACATTAAACTGTACAAAGATACAACAATATATGATCAAAGAACTTCATAATATACATCTTCTTACTTCATTTTCTGTGTTGATGTCCTCAGAGTCTCTGTGTTGTTCTGCAGCTTCATTACAGTAGGCTAGTTCAATATAGTTGTCTATCAAACACAGAATAAAAAAATAGAATCACATACATCATAACACATCTATTAACCATTTAACCTCTTTAATTTAATAATTACAGTGCATTGAAAATGCGCTGTACTGTTCTTACTGGGCTTTTTATTATTAGTGGTGCTTGCATTTATGCAAAGCATCACTATTACTATCTTGCATACTTATTATTATGTTGGCTTGACAAAGCCAACATACTGTTCTTCGATCTAAGCTTATTATTATTATTATTATTATTATTATTATTCTTCTGATCCCCAAAATTTTTGACTGTAACTCCTCCTAGAGCTTTCAAGCTACATTCACCAAACTTTCCAAAAGTCTTCAGACTGGTCTGACTTAGCGTGCTATGACTTTTCTAACTGATGGGACCTACCGAATTCCTAAACGGGGCGCTCAAACACCCCAAATTTTCCATTGACTTAACATTGCGACAAACTTTGACGGGTCATAGCTGCGAGCGAGAAATTTGTAGAAACTTCTGGGTTACCACATTTGAAGAGGCTGGCAGGCTCTGTAAGAACATGCCTCACATTGGGGTGTAAGTTTCACCCCTGGGGTGTAAGGGGCACCCAAATTTCCCCATTGACTTATAATGGGGCAGGGAACATGTCCATATAAGGGAATAAAAGCGTCCCAGATGGAATATCTTCACTTTAGAGTGTCGTAGAGACATGGGGGTGGGCTCAATTTAGTCAGGCATCCAATCAGTCTCTCAGGATCGCCCCATAGCTATTAAGCCACGCCCCTAGCAACCATTTTTGGGCACCCTAGCAACATATCCCATAGACTGCCATTATAAAATGCCCAGATGGATATCTTTGCAGCACAGTGTCACAGAGACATAGGGGTGGGCTCATTTTACTCAGGCATCCAATCAGTCTCGGAGGATTCTTATTGAGGTATTAAGCCACGCCCCTAGCAACCAAATATGAGCACCCTAGCAACATAATAAACAAAGCCTTATATCTCTGGATCCGAACATCATAGAGACATGGGGGTTGGGTCTTTTGGTCATGTTAGCCTTATGCTAGCTCCATGCTAAGTCATACTAGCTTCATGCTAGTTTCGTGCTAGCTTTATGCTAATATCATAATAAATCTTGCTAACTTCATGCTAATCATGTTAGCATCATGCTAGCTTCATACTAATTCATGTTAGCATCATGCTAACTTCATGCTAATTCATGTTAGCTTCATGCTAGCTTCATGCTAATTTATGTTAGCATAGTGCTAGCTTCATGCTAATTCATGTTAGCTTCATGCTAGCTTCATGCTAATTCATGTTAGCATCGTGCTAGCTTCATGCTAATTCATGTTAGCATCGTGCTAGCTTCATGCTAATTCATGTTAGCATCGTGCTAGCTTCATGCTAATTCATGTTAGCATCGTGCTAGCTTCATGCTAATTCATGTTAGCATCGTGCTAGCTTCATGCTAATTCATGTTACCATCGTGCTAGCTTCATGCTAATTCATGTTAGCATCGTGCTAGCTTCATGCTAATTCTTGTTAGCATCGTGCTAGCTTCATGCTAATTCATGTTAGCTTCGTGCTAGCTTCATGCTAATTTATGTTAGCTTCGTGCTAGCTTCATGCTAATTCATGTTAGCATCGTGCTAGCTTCATGCTAATTCATGTTAGCATCGTGCTAGCTTCATGCTAATTCATGTTAGCATCGTGCTAGCTTCATGCTAATTCATGTTAGCTTCATGCTAATTCATGCTAGCTTCCTGCTAATCATGCTAGCATCATGCTAGCTTCATGCTAATCATGCTAGCATCATGCTAGCTTCATGCTAATTCATGTTAGCATCATGCTAGCTTCATGCTAATTCATGTTAGCATCATGCTAGCTTCATGCTAATTCATGTTAGCATCATGCTAGCTTCATGCTAACATCATGCTAGCTTCAAGCTAATCATGCTAGCATCATGCTAGCTTCATGTTAATTCATGTTAGCATCATGCTAGCTTCATGCTAATTCATGTTAGCATCATGTTAGCTTCATGCTAATTCATGTTAGCTTCATGCTAATTCATGTTAGCATCATGTTAGCTTCATGCTAATTCATGTTAGCGTCATGCTAATTTATGTTAGCATCATGCTAGCTTCATGCTAATTCATGTTAACATCATGCTAGCTTCATGCTAATTCATGTTAACATCATGCTAACTTAGTGCTAAACATGCTAACATGGTAACTTTTGGTATCATGTTTACGGAAAGTTATAATACTAAACTAAACTTGTTTTAAATTTCTCTCAATCTGTTTTAAACGTTCAGGCTAGGCTTTGTCAAGCCAACATAAAGTTTGTCTTCAAACTTTTCTATCTAGTTATTATTATTATTCTTCTTTTTCTGGACACTTTTTCGGCGCGTAACTCGTCCCGCACGCTTTGTCGTAGACCCATAAATTAGGGCTCAAATCGACCGGCTTATTGAGGAGAAGTCTGCTATGACTTTTATAAGCGATCGGGTGCAGGATTTCCGAAAGGGGGGCGAAAAACCACCCAAAAAATCCCATTGACTTAACATTGCGCCCAACTTTGACGAGTCATAGCTCCGCTCGAGGATTTTGTAGAAACATGTGGGTTATAACATTTGAAGAGGGTGGTAGGCTCTGTAAGAACATGGATCACAATGGGGTGTAAGTTGTACCCCTGGGGTGTAAGAGGTGCCCAAAAGTGCCCCAATGAAAAGTCAATGGGGCAAAATCCCATAGACTTACCATTGCAAAAAATTTGACGGGTCATAGGTCCGAGCCAGGATTTCATAGAAACATGTGGGTTACTAAATTTGAAGAGGGTGCTAGACTCTGTCAGGACGTCCCCCACAATGGGGTGTAAGGTTACCATAGCAACCATTTTGGGCACCCTAGCAACCTATACCATAGACTGCCATTATAAAATGCCCGGATGGATATCTTTGCACCACAGTGTCATAGAGACATGGGGGTGGGCTCATTTTACTCAGGCATCCAATCAGTCTCTCAGGATCCTTACAGACTTACTAAGCCACGCCCCTAGCAACCACTTTTGAGCACCCTAGCAACATAAAATACAAACAGTTATATCTCGGCATCAGAACATCGTAGAGACACGGGGGTTGGACCGTTTTACTTGTGACTAGGGGTGTAACAATTGGGCACATCATTGGCCACTCCCAAGCCACGCCCCTAGCAACCAAATTTGAGCACCCTAGCAACCGAATAAACAAAGCCTTATATCTCCGCATCAGAACATCGTAGAGACACGGGGTTTGGACCGTTTTACTTGTGACTCGGAGTGTAATCACTGGGCACATCATTGGCCACTCCCAAGCCACGCCCCTAGCAACCAAATACAGTACCCTAGCAACAGAGTAAACAAAGCCTTATATCTCCGCATCAGAACATCGTAGAGACACGGGGGTTGGACCGTTTTACTTGTGACTCGGAGTGTAATCACTGGGCACATCATTGGCCACTCCCAAGCCACGCCCCTAGCAACCAAATACAGTACCCTAGCAACAGAGTAAACAAAGCCTTATATCTCCGCATCAGAACATCGTAGAGACACGGGGGTTGGACCGTTTTACTTGTGACTCGGAGTGTAAACACTGGGCTCATCATTGGCCACTCCCAAGCCACGCCCCTAGCAACCAAATACAGTACCCTAGCAACAGAGTAAACAAAGCCTTATATCTCCGCATCAGAACATCGTAGAGACATGGGGGTTGGACCGTTTGACTCATGACTCGGAGGGTAATCACTAGTGGATGCCATTTTTTTCCTTAGCAACCAAATACAGTACCCTAGCAACAGAGTAAACAAAGCCTTATATCTCCGCATCAGAACATCGTAAAGACACGGGGTTTGGACCGTTTGACTCGTGACTCGGAGGGTAATTACTAGTGGATGCCATTTTTTCCCCTAGCAACCAAATACAGTACCCTAGCAACAGAGTAAACAAAGCCTTATATCTCCGCATCAGAACATCGTAGAGACACGGGGGTTGGATCGTTTGACTCGTGACTCGGAGGGTAATCACTAGTGGATGCCATTTTTTTCCTTAGCAACCAAATACAGTACCCTAGCAACAGAGTAAACAAAGCATTATATCTCCGCATCAGAACATTGTCGAGACACGGGGGTTGGACCGTTTGACTCATGACTCGGAGGGTAATCACTAGTGGATGCCATTTTTTTCCCTAGCAACCAAATACAGTACCCTAGCAACAGAGTAAACAAACCCTTATATCTCCGCATCAGAACATCGTAGAGACACGGGGTTTGGACCGTTTGACTCGTGACTCGGAGTGTAATCACTAGTGGATGCCAATTTTCTCCCTAGCAACCAAATACATTACCCTAGCAACAGAGTAAACAAAGCCTTTTATCTCCACATCAGAACATCGCAGAGACACGGGGGTTGGACCGTTTGACTCGTATCTCGGAGTGTAATCACTAGTGGATGCCAATTTTTTCCCTAGCAACCAAATACAGTACCCTAGCAACAGAGTAAACAAAGCCTTATATCTCCGCATCAGAACATCGTAGAGACACGGGGGTTTGACCGTTTGACTCGTGACTCGGAGTGTAACCACTAGTGGATGCCAATTTTCTCCCTAGCAACCAAATACAGTACCCTAGCAACCGAATAAACAAAGCCTTATATCTTCGCATCAGAATATCGTAGAGACATGTGGGTTGAATTGTTTTACTTTTGGCTTGGAGTATAATCATATATTGTCCCCCAAAATTTGCCACGGCAAGCACCACTTCACATTTTCTTCAGGAAATGTACCTATCTAGTTATTATTATTATTCTTCCAACCAAATTTCCGCAATTAATACGGCTCGAACCGCTTAACTTAGAAACTTCATTCAAACTCTCAAACGTGCGGACTATTCGGGAATAGTGTGCTATGACTTTTATAAGCGATCGGGGGTACGGTCTTCGCCCCAGGGGCGAAAAAGCAGCCGAAAAATCCCATTGACTTAACATGGAGACAAACTTTGACGAGTCGTAGCTCAGACCTAGAATTTCACAGAAACTTGTGACTTGCCACATTTGAAGAGGCTGGCAGGCTCTGTAAGAACATACCTCACAATGGGGTGTAAGTTGTACCCCTGGGGTGTAAGAGGCCCCCAAATTTCCCCATAGACTTATAATGGGGCAGGAATCATGCCCATATAAGGAAATAAAAACGTCCCAGATGGGATATCTTTGCAGCGCAGTGTCGTAGAGACATGGGGGTGGGCTCATTTTACTCAGGCATCCAATCAGTCCCTTAGGATCCTTATTGAGCTATTAAGCCACGCCCCTAGCAACCATTTTGGGCACCCTAGCAACATTTCCCATAGACTGCCATTATAAAATGCCCAGATGGATATCTTTGCAGCACAGTGTCACAGAGACATGGGGGTGGGCTCATTTTACTCAGGCATCCAATCAGTCTCTGACCATCCTTATTGAGGTATTAAGCCACGCCCCTAGCAACCAAATATGAGCAGCCTAGCAACATAATAAACAAAGCCTTATATCTCTGGATCCGGACATCATAGAGACATGGGGGTTGGGTCTTTGGGTCATATTAGCTTCATGCTAGCTTCATGCTAAGTCATACTAGCTTCATGCTAGTTTCATGCTAGCTTTATGCTAATTTCATAATAAATCTTGCTAACTTGATGCTAAATCATGCTAACTTCATGTTAAATCTTGTTAGCTTCACGCTAAATCATGCTAGCTTCATGCTAATCATGCTAGCATCATCTTAATCATGCTAGCATCATGTTAATTTCATGCTAAATTCATGCTAACTTCATGGTAATCATGCTAACATCATGCTAGCTTCATGCAAATTATGCTAGCTTCATGCTAATCATACTAACATCATGCTAGCTTCATGCTAACATCATGCTAGCTTCATGCTAATCATGCTAACATCATGCTAACTTCATGCTAATCATGCTAACATCATGTTAATCATACTAGCTTCATGCTAATCATGCTAGCATCATGCTAGCTTTGTGCTAATCATGCTATCATCATGCTAGCTTCGTGCTAATCATGCTAACATCATGCTAGCTTCGTGCTAATCATGCTAACATCATGCTAGCTTCGTGCTTATCATGCTAGCATCATGCTAGCTTCGTGCTTATCATGCTAGCATCATGCTAGCTTCGTGCTTATCATGCTAGCATCATGCTAGCTTCGTGCTAATCATGCTAACATCATGCTAGCTTGGTGCTAATCATGCTAGCATCATGCTAGCTTCGTGCTAATCATGCTAGCTTCATGCTAGCTTCGTGCTAATCATGCTAGCTTTATGCTAGCTTTGTGCTAATCATGCTAGCATCATGCTAGCTTCATGCTAATCATGCTAGCTTCGTGCTAATCATGCTAGCTTCATGCTACCTTCGTGTTAATCATGCTAGCATCATGCTAGCTTCGTGCTAATCATGCTAGCTTCATGCTAGCTTCGTGCTAATTATGCTAGCATCATGCTAGCTTCATGCTAATCATGCTAGCATCATGTTAGCTTCATGCTAGCTTCATGCTAACTTCGTGCTAATCATGCTAGCATCATGCTAATCATGCTAGCATCATGCTAGCTTCGTGCTAATCATGCTAGCATCATGTTAGCCTCGTGCTGATCATGCTAGCATCATGCTAGCTTCATGCTAATCATGCTAGCTTCATGCTAATCATGCTAACATCATGCTAGCTTAATGCTAATCATGCTAGCATCATGCTAGCTTCATGCTAATCATGCTAGCATCATGCTAGCTTCATGCTAATCATGCTAGCATCATGCTAGCTTCATGCTAATCATGCTAACTTCATGCTAATCATGCTAGCTTCATGCTAGCTTCATGCTAATCATGCTAGCATCATGCTAGCTTCATGCTAATTATGCTAGCATCATGCTAGCTTTATGCTAATCATGTTAGCTTCATGCTAATCATGCTAGCTTCATGCTAACTTCATGTTAATCATGCTAACTTCATGCTAGCTTTGTGCTAATCATGCTAGCATCATGCTAGCTTCATGCTAATCATGCTAGCTTCGTGCTAATCATGCTAGCTTCATGCTACCTTCGTGTTAATCATGCTAGCATCATGCTAGCTTCGTGCTAATCATGCTAGCTTCATGCTAGCTTCGTGCTAATTATGCTAGCATCATGCTAGCTTCATGCTAATCATGCTAGCATCATGTTAGCTTCATGCTAGCTTCATGCTAACTTCGTGCTAATCATGCTAGCATCATGCTAATCATGCTAGCATCATGCTAGCTTCGTGCTAATCATGCTAGCATCATGTTAGCCTCGTGCTGATCATGCTAGCATCATGCTAGCTTCATGCTAATCATGCTAGCTTCATGCTAATCATGCTAACATCATGCTAGCTTAATGCTAATCATGCTAGCATCATGCTAGCTTCATGGTAATCATGCTAGCATCATGCTAGCTTCATGCTAATCATGCTAGCATCATGCTAGCTTCATGCTAATCATGCTAACTTCATGCTAATCATGCTAGCTTCATGCTAGCTTCATGCTAATCATGCTAGCATCATGCTAGCTTCATGCTAATTATGCTAGCATCATGCTAGCTTCATGCTAATCATGTTAGCTTCATGCTAATCATGCTAGCTTCATGCTAACTTCATGTTAATCATGCTAACTTCATGCTAGCTTCATGCTAATCATGCTAGCATCATGCTAGCTTCATGATAATCATGCTACCATCATGCTAATCATGCTAATCATGCTAGCATCATGCTAGCTTCATGCTAATCATGCTAGCATCATGCTAGCTTCATGCTAATCATGCTAACATCATGCTAGCTTCATGCTAATCATGCTAGCTTCATGCTAGCTTAATGCTAATCATGCTAACATCATGATAGCTTCATGCTAATCATGGTAGCATCATGCTAGCCTCATGCTAATCATGTTAGCATCATGCTAGCTTCATGCTAATCATGTTAGCATCATGCTAGCTTAATGCTAACCATGCTAGCATCATGTTAACTTCATGCTAAATCTTACTAGCTTCATGTTAGTTTAATGCTAAATCGTGCTAACATCATGTTAAATCATGCTAGCTTCATGCTAGCTTCATGCTAAATCATGCTAGCTTCATGCTAAATCATGCTAAATCATATTAACGTCATGTTAGCTTCATGTTAAATCATGTTAGCTTCATGTTAAATCATGTTAGCTTCATGATAAATCATGCTAGCTTCATGATAAATCATGTTAACTTCATGGTAAATCATGTTAACTCATGCTAGCTTCATATTTCATCATGATAACTTTTTTAAATCATGCTAGCTTCACACTAAAACATGTAAACAGCCAGGTAAACTACTAGACTAAGTTTCTTTTACATTTCTGTCAATCAACTTTTTTGCATTTTCATGCACTGGTAATTCCTTGGGAATTGCATTTCTAGTTTCATTATTAAACTTACATCATTTTGGCCAGATTGCAGTGACATCAATTTCTTCAGTGTCTGGATTAGTCTGATGTTTTAGGTTTCACTGTTACTTCATTATATTTCTCTGGCAAACACAGAATTAAAAAATCAAAAATCACATACATCATAACATATCTGTTTACTATTTAACCTGTTTGATTTTTAAAATTGAACCACAAAGTTGACCACAGTGTACATGACCTCTGTAAACACAAACATGAATAGACTTCAAATTTAAAAAGATGAAGAACAGCAAACATATAACGTTAAAATATATTATGACTCCAAGCTTCGTTACAATTAGCATCTAGGTTCTCTCAAAGTCTTGAAAAATAAGCAGCATCTACCAGAACTAAAGCAATGAGCTTTTAACAACAAAAGATCATGTGCATCATTTAAAATAGCAGAGAGACACTTGCTAGCTGCTAACATTTCCAACACACAAGTTACTGTTGCTTTGTTTGTTTTAAGCAAAGAACGTCTCATCTTGGCTTCTTTAAAGTTTTGTTTTTAAAAATTTAAACAAAAAATTGATTCTTCTAACAGCCCGGTTTGAATGTTACTTCGCGTATTTTTAACCTCATGTTTACCGCTGTGTACCACGTATACCCTTAAAGTTTTACTGTTTGTGCTTTAAATTCAAACAGTTCTAGTATAAAGACAAAAACGAATCATAGTAAATAACATAATATGAACAAATAGGCAACCGATCAGCGTGATGCAGGCAAATGAATTAAATCAAACTTACCGTAATGTCGATGAGCAAACAAAGAGACCGACTCCATGCAGTAACGGTTCGCGATTTTGAATCTTCCCGTCAAGCCCATAGGTAAAACGGTCGCACCTGAAGGCAGATGAGTGGGTGCAGGTGCATCCTGGGAAATGAAGTCCTTTGGCGTTGTTTCTTCTTGATCCTCTGCTCGCACTTTATATACTTTTTTATGATCCGCATTTTCACACTATGCATTGTTCTTTATACTTGATAATTAATAAAAAAATAAAAATAAATGTTTTTATAAAGTTTATTACGTTGATAAAGCATGTTTAGTTGAAAAACATGTTAACAGTTATTTTGAATGATGCTCAGATTTTCTTAAATATAAAATCTTTGTGAATCAGCACTTTCTTGATGAAATACAAAACTCTGTATAAACATGCCTCAGGAATTATGTCTGGGTTTAGTGGATTAACTGCCATACTAATCATTGGAAACATTTAACGTATACCTAAATGAATTTTTACTTAAATATAAGTAAATATAAACTAATACTGAGTTAAGACATGTAGCCTAATTAATTTATTGTAAATGATTGCATTAACTAACAATGAAAAACATGTCATGTTGTAGTTAATGATGACTCTTCAATAGTTTATGATTAGTACATGCCTTAACTCAGCATAAGTTCATGTTAAAGTAAAAATGCATGTATGTCTTTTTTCACTGTGATATATTGACCCTTATTATATTATAAAGTCTACATCTCTTTTATTAAATTGATTGATTGAAGACAAACATTATAATATGTGGACTAACTTTGTACAAGAATGCATTATCATATGCTAAAAGTTACCTCCTCAGATAGACTAGAACATTGATTGGTGCCCAAACATTTTCCTTACAAGGGCCAAACCTGACTGAGGGCCGTGGGCCAAAAGTAAATGTTGTTGTGTTATATTAAAATTAAAGTTGCCCTGATAACCCCTAATTTATAATTTTAAAAATAAATAAGCAAACATTACTCGGTTTATGCATAACTTATGCAGTTTTATTTTCCAAGGCTTTTTGTAGAAAAAAGAAATCGTTTTGCCAATCATTTTAAATATCCTTTTCTCTGTGTGCCACTGCCGCAACCTCTTCATTTTTAGCCTATAGTACCCGAGTCCATTAATTTCCGTGATGGATTTTATACACCTTCAAGAATGCATGAAACATAAAAAAATTTACTTTAATCCCTTGCATTTAATTTTAATTTACATTTTGTAATGTAAAAATACAACAAAAAATGATACATTTTAGAAAATGTTTAATAAAAAATACGAACATCTGCGTCAATGACTTTTGTTTTCTTTTTCCTTATCTCACGTGGCATGATGGACCAAATTAAAGGTCTATTGTGGGCCAACTTTGGGCACCTCTGGATTAAAAGTACAGTAGCTGACAGGTATCTGCAGATATGTTTACCCGAGTTTGTCAGTCTGTATCACCCAACATGTTTTGCATTCATATGTGAAAGACTGTCTTTTAGATTATGGACCTGTCTATTGATATTTTTGTTTCCAATTTATCAACATCCTAGCTAGCAAAAATGTGTTACATGATGTCATTTGAACGGCTTCTTTTAAACGATGTATGCAGCATTGAGAGATACGTGCACAATATTCTGACCTAGGGCAGTTGGAGACATGTTTTCAAAGTGTTGTAAATATATATTCTGAAATAACATTTGTTGCATTTCTCTTGAGTCAGAGACATAATTTTCACACATTAAAATGGTAATTGTGTTCATTGAATTTTAGTTATTTTGAATTATGCTTAGTTTCTTAAATAGACTAATTAAATTATATTAATGGTAAACGTATTTAGAAAACACAGTTTTTATGTACCACAATACTGTATGTGCTGTCTTAAAGAGACATGGTTAACCCCCCACCCCACTCAGCTCTGAAAACAAAGAAGACACCTCTACCTGTGGGTCATTAACATATAAAAAGCCCTTCACACCTCACACCCACCCCTCCTCACAACCAGCTGTAAGGATTCCTGGAAACTTCCACCAGTTCCTACATACATCCACAAACGTAAGGTTTCTGGATGTTTAACGAGTTTACTATGGTGTATTACCTTTCCAAGCACTCTGCCTCGAAAATCTGGCAAACCTAAAGTTTAGCAGAGATTTCCCATCCCGTATTTGTCCGTATACAGCTCTTTTCATGCAGTGTAAACTTTGGTGAAAATCATGAAAAACGCTGGCGCTGGCTGGCAACTTTTTTTAAAAATGCTGGCGGTGAAAGAGTTAAATCATATAATAAATTGTCGGGGGGGTGATAGTGTAAATTAAGTGTAAATAACTTTCTTACAGTAAAACATATCTCAAAGTGATGCATATCTGCAGAAAGTAGAGACTCTAAGCTTTCAAACAGTATCTCATATGTGGTACTGGGTCCATGACAGACCATTAAAAATTAAAGGAATATTTTATATTAAGTCAAAATAAGATAATTCTGGACCCGGTACAGGGTCCACAGAGTCAAACAAGCTAGACTATACATTTAGTGAATTTTGCTAGACAATCGTCAATATATTCATTGGGCCCTATCATATACCCGGTGTTTTTTGCTAGTTTCAACCCGGCGCAATTATCATTTTCACATTTAGCGCCACGTTGTTTAAATAGCAAATGCATTTGCACACAATTTTGCACCCATTGGCATTCTGGTCTGAAAACCAGGTGGGTTCAGGCACATTGTTGGTGTGTTGTTATTTTAAGTCTACTAAAATAGACTACACCATTGACCAACTAAAACCTGGTCTAAAGTCAAAAGCACAATATTGTTTTTGTTATTTAAAAAGCGCGCTAGTAATATGCGCCATATAAACGAGACGACAACGTGCATTTACTTAGCAGCACAAAAACGTTTTTAAATATGACAAATTAAAGGATTAAAATGTAAAAGATTATTGGACATAAGTAAGGATTATGAGACGTTAAAAGGCATAAAGAACTGCTTATCTCTACTTATCTCCTGTTTGTTACAAATAAAGTATTTTCAATGACTGAAATAAAACAAATTTTTAAAAGAAACCAAAAGGTTAAAAAAATTAAATACAAATAAAAACAACGCAATTTTTACACCAATCTTAACTGATGGTCTTCCTCCTCAACTTAGTTTTTCAGTTTACACATTCCAGCATCTAAATAGGGAATCTGCATGCCGTGAGCGCAACTAGCTTTTAAAGGGGATGAGACCTTAGAATCTCATTGGTTTATTGCACGTTATACCTAGAAATAGGGATGGGGCAATAACCGTTTCACTATTAACCACCATAAAATGTCCTGACGGTTAGTATTATCATTTAAAATTGAATTATAATTACAATCGTGTTTGATTACCGTGATTTTAAAAACTTGCGGTAAATCATGTCCAGCCAGAATAATTTGGACGCAGGCGCGCACATGCAACATAGTTTTTTGCACAAGGCGGCATTTAAGGGATAATGTATTGTTTTAATTCACAGTAAACTTATTAAACAGATTTATTTATTTTTTTACCACAGAAATAATTTCAGGGACATGAATTATTAAATTGTGATTTTCAAAAATAAAACTTGTTCAAATGTTTTCAGTGTGTGTATCAGTTCTTGAACATTTCCCTCTCATTTTAACAAAACCATGATAATACTGATAACCGTGATAACTTTGGTCACTATAATCATGATATGAAATTTTCATACCGTCCCATCCCTACCTAGAAATAGTCAAGGAGGTTGTATGATATCATGGTATTATAGTTTAATGCAAATTCAGAGGCTCTATAGACCGTTTCAGCAGTAACAACATAAACAAGCGGCTGTGCGGTCCGCACGTAACTTCAGGTAAACTCCACTAAGAATAAATAACAACAAAGTTCTTTAAACGTAGTTTATTCATATAACAACAAGCAAAAAAACAACATATAGATTACCTAGAAAACCAAAACATTTGTTATTTTCGACGAGGCATTTGTTCAAGAGATCAATTTAGCAACTAGTCAGACCATTAAAAAACGAAACCGGAAGTAAGGTTCGGATCCGGACGTGTATCACGTGCGTACGATGAAACGGTCTATAAAATATTTTGGGAAAAACCTCTGGAACAGCTTTTTAAACCTGAAAAACATCATCAAATCCTATCAGAGGTTTAGCATGTCCCTGAACACACCAGTGGCTTTGCTTTCATCAGTACTAAACATGTTATTGCTGAGTCTTTATTGTCTTTATAAAAGTTAAAGCAAGGCAAATTGTTGCCTCTTTTATTAGTGGGTGGGGAAACAGTGAGGGGATGGTTTAGGTGGGTTGGGGGGCGAGCTAGAACCGCCTCTGAGTGTAGACCTATGTGTGTTAGACGGGGTCCGGAAGTGATAAGTCAAACCACTGTGAAATGAAAATAAGAATTCACATACACAATTATATCACAGTCATTATACTTTACGTTTTTGTCGCCAACATGGAAATGACAACTGCCCCGTTTTCAAAAACGTCAACTTTGACCCCAAAATGTCTTTATAAGTGTTTTGGCTGTTCGTTTACACCACAAAGTTTCCTGTTTTGTTAAAAATAAAAAGCACACGAGTCTGTCGCTTTTCTTAACTCTCCCAAGATATTGCTTATTCAAATGCACAAAAATTCAATTGTTATGTACTATGCAGTTAAAGGTAAACTTGTTTTCTTGATATAACTAATGCAAAAAGCTTTAATAAAGAAGATCAAAATTAACTTGCATGGTATAATGTACTTATCCAGCAGGAAAAATGGGCTTCCCATTAAGCCTGCGAACAGGCTCCGCAACAAACATCAAAAGCTGATTATTCCCGTATTTTACTGCAATGTGTGACAATTTGTCAAAAGCCTGTGTCAATTCATTTGCATATTTTACATACACTTACAGCTAGAGAAACAGCAGAGAGAGACAGAGAAAGAGAGAGGGAGAGAGAGAAAGAGGAAAAAATTCTTGAAGCTAGTTGGGGTGCAACCCAATTTCACAGCTTCATGATTGAGTGGAGCAGCATATGGATGTCGGCTATGTGACAGTCCCGGCATATCACTGTATATTAGCGCAGTCTGTCACAATACATGTCCAATCCCGGGAATGTTTATCAACTGTCTGCATGTGAAAGATTTTTTTGCATACCATTTGGTTCAATTCATAGCTAGCACGCGGCGGGATAGAAAGCCATTGCGCCACAAAGAGAATAAACAACATTCAACCAATCTGCCTCGCAAATCACACCTTAACTTCTGTAATTTATATGCACAGTACACACACACACACACGAATGAGGAAAGGGAGAATCGCCAAGCTAATCACAACAGTCATAAAACTGCCTTATCTCAGCTAAGCTACATCTCAGAGACATTAAAATGTCTTTAGCTCTTAAAGGGGGGCAGCTACTCGGTTTGGGTGCGCGAGGAGAAAAGCTGGAAAAGGGGTTGCGGCAGGTAATCACAAGTTGCAAACCATATGCTCGCACCATCTGCCTCACACATAACACATACACGCATCTAAAAATGGGCTACCTAGCAGAAAAAACTCAATTATCCATTAAAACATATGACAATTAAGCTTTGGACAGGGAAGGTGTTTTTATGTGTCTGATACATTTTACCGTGTTGTTGCCTTTCAGACTCTTTAAGGATAACAGAGAGATATGGATCTATCAAAATTGATCTATCAGTGATTTTAGGTAAAGTAAGTTTAAAAATGTAATTTGATTTGCTTTCCAGCGAGCGAAAAACAAGATCAAAGCTTTAGGTATGCTGAGGTTTTAGGTATTGTTTCTGTGTAAATAAAAAGCTTCATTAAGTCACTTTGACATTGTAAAGACACTCAGCAGGTGCTTTACACATAACACTTCACTGTTTTGCAGTGTAAAGGCAGCTGAATGGATGCCAGAAAGAAAAGACCAATCACAATTCAGAATGCAAATAAATGCTTGAAAAAATACCACACAATTAGAAACAAGTTGGCAAAGATTAAAGGGCACCTATTATGCAAAATCCACTTTTAAAAGGTGTTTGGACATAATGTGTGTTGGCAGTGTGTAAACACAACCACCCTACGATGAAAAAAAAAATCACCTGGTCCTTGTTTTTTAATTACCATTAAAACAAGACAATCTCATTAGACATATAGTTTTGATTCTCTTATCAATGTGAGGTCACAATGATAAAGCCCCGCCCACTTACAGTCCTGCATTACCATAGTTTCCACCCTCAGAAAGTTGTACTCTGTCCACAAAATACTATTGTCTCAGACTGTATTAATCAGATCTATTTTAACTAAAAGCGCGCATTGTCCGTTTGTAAGGAAGTGAGGAGCTGTAGCTCATTTGCATTTAAAGGTACAGTCATTAAAACAGTGCATTTTTGCTCCCAACCTAGGGGCATTTTGGACATGCTATAATAAGTCCCTCCAGAAAATTGTGATTATGCGATTGCATGATTCAATGCATAATCAGCCAAAGTCCACATATTTATGCAAAGGCTGCATTTTTTCGAAAATGCCACACTTTCGATGCATAAATTGCAGATTTCCACCTGCAAAATATGTGGCCTTGCATGATTTCATAATTCCCACATTTTCATAGCAATAAGTCACATATATCTTAGCATAAAGTTTAAAAATTTTGCATTTACTTCACACAAGCGCAGCCGTGTCCCCCGTTGCCATAGGAACCTTATGAAGTGATGTAATTACGCAAAGTGAACATCATTGAAAAGCTGCAAAAGTTGCAAACAGTTTTTGCAAGTTCCCGCAATTTTTGCAAGCTCCGCAATAAATATCCCGCAATTTCATTGCATGAAATTGCATAAATATCCCGCATATTCCATCGCATTTTTTAAGAAAACGTGCCGCAAGATCAAGGATTTTTGCCAGCAACAATCACAAAAAAACTCTGCGTTTTTCTGGAAGGACTGTATAATAAACGATCCATGGGGTATTTTGAGCTGAAACTTCACAGACACATAAGTCTAGGTGTGCCCAGAATATTACATGCTGGGAATAGAAGATGGATTAATATCTGTTTATCCATTTATGTGGTTGAATGTAACTGGAACAGTTTTACCAAGTCAGATATCTATCTGATTAGAGAAGTGACCAGGTGTAAACGGCCCTATAATGACTGTAGGATGTATATAAAAAAGGGGCCATGGCATGAAAAACTGACTTTTTCTATGTTTAAGTGCTATGATTGGGTCCCCAGTGCTTCTATAAACCTAGAAAATGTGAAAAAGATCAACCCAGTAATTTAGTTTTGGTAAAATATTCTCTGCAAGCACATGAAAAAATAGGTCGTTGAAATTTGGCTCTCCTTATGATGTCATAAGGACCTCTTATTATAATAATACCACCCCTTAATCTGCACTATCCAACCACAGCACTGCTAATTAGTGCAGAGAGAAAGGAAAAAAATAATTCACAGCACAATTGAGTTTCAATTGCAACAAACCACCATCATTGTGATCAGTGTTTGCACTTCATCCGCTCATTTGCATTTTAAAGGATACACCCAAAGCGACACTTTTTTGCACACACCTACAAAGTATCAATTTTAACATGCTATAATAAATTATTTATATGGTATCTTGAGCTAAAACTTCACATATGTGCTCTGGGGACACCAAAGATTTATTTGACATCTTAAAAAAGTCTTGTGACATGGCCCCTTTAATTCATTGTTAAATAATGTAATAAAAATATAGTAGAAAGGACATTCTCAAAATTTAACTTTGTAATGGTGAGAAAATTGGAAAAATAATTAAGAAAAAAAAAAACACATCGGTATTCGGCTGAGTTTTTAATTTTATTCGGCTTCGGCCAAGATTTTTCCTTTCGTAAATTTATACCAACCTCTTTCTAAAGGGGTGAACAGGTGACCATTTCTCAAACTCTAGCCTACGTCTTTAATAAGCAGCTGTCGTAATGAAAAGATGAATGTCTTGAGAGTGCTATGACTTCAAGCAGAGTAGACAAGAGAGTGTGCCTAAATAATAACAATACTGCATGCTAATGCCATCTGACATTCACCGAATCAGAAAACCCATGCGAGAGAACAGTTTCATGTGTTATAACAAAAGACCTCATGGATGAGTCACATGATACCCTATGACAAATAGCACAGCAAAGCCCCCACAAAAACCGGCAGAGGGACTGACCTACATTCAGTGGTAAAAAGTGGGCTGGAGCCCAAAAAGAGGCCACTACTTTGATATGAAAGCCATAAAATTGCCACAAATCACTTCACATGTGAACATTTTTAGCCAAGATAAGGCCTATATTGCAATTGTTGACAAATGAAAAGCGAGGAAATGTAGCAAGCCAAGCCGGCTCTTGAGGTTACTTCTTGAATAAAATTGTGCGGTGGTCAACTTTCTTCAAGCTTCAAACTACATGGTCGCTTTTTTCGGGCACATTAATTTTTAAAGTCAACCAGTTTGAGAAAAACCTAAATTGCTGTAATGATTATAAGTTAGGATGCTCTCAGCCCACCAATATGTTTGAATAAAAAAAAATGTTCAATAATAATTAATATTTTCAATATCTTTGAAGTTTAACACATTCGCATATTATGTGATATTTTGTGCTAGCATGTATAATTGTTTAATAATATATACTTATGGCAATGGACTTATTTGGCCATGCTCCATGCAACTAAAACCTGTTTTAGTTGTGATATGTCTTTCAAAGCAAGAACGCTTCAATGTGAATGAAGCACAATAGACAATATACACTGAGACAATGGCTGAAGCAATATGAAGCAAGTCCGCTATATGGTTACTCGGATCAGAAGAGACTGAAATAACTGGAACAAAGTTACCCTCCAAGAAGCAAGGTTTATGTGTGTTGTGCGTTTTTAAAATGGTACAGTTTTTGCTAAAACATGTGATTTTAGAAATATTCAAAGGCTTTGAGCAACCTAGATATTGTAGGAAGTAGGGCTGGGTATCAATTCAGATGTTCCAGATCGATTCAATTTCGATTCACAAGCTATCAATTCGATTTTGATTCTCGATTCAATTTTTTTATTCCGGTTCTCGGGTCGGTTTTTATACTTGATTCTCAATTCAACTCAATTAATATAGATTTAATACAAATACTATATTGATAAAAAAATAACAGTGAACATAAGTTTACAAGTGGGTAATCAATAAAAAGAAATTAAAAGCCACAAGACTATCGTTGTCGTCTTGCTTGCGAAATCTAAAATGCTTCCATACCTCTTACTTTTTATGTGAAGGTGGAATCAACGTCGATGAAGCACCTAAAACCACCATTTTAAGCACTGAATGAAAGAATGACAGGCTCCTTGGTAACATCGCGCAAGGCAAAAAAGAGGGTGATATCTAGTGAAGAAGACTAGTAATTTGATTAACGTTAATCTTACGTTCAATGTTTGCAGAAAACATATGAAAAAAAAAAATCGATTATGCTTTTTAAGAATCGATTCTGAATCGACCACGTAAAAAAAAAACGATTAATCGAAAAATCTACTTTTTTGCCCAGCCCTAGTAGGAAGTGGGAACAATTAAAAATTTAGCACAGTGTGTTTTTATTGATATGCTAATACATTTAGGGAGTGTGTTAGCATATCAATGCTACATTTAAAAAAAATACCCATTATAAGGACCACCCTATAATACGTCTTTATTTATCTTTTGATTCTTGAAATTAATATTTTTATAATATACAAACAAAGGGAAAGCTTCGACCAAACTTGGAAACTTTAACAAAAACACTTGCTGCTACTATTCAGATCAGGAGAGAAGAAAAACAATACATCTGGGTCAAACTAGACCCTACAAGAGGCATAGACGAACTGTACTCATATCTGGCCTAAGGTTGTCTAAAGTACCGGGTCTTCAGTATAAACAAATTAAAACTTAAAGGTACCACATTTTCTTAATTGCCGGAACCACCGAAGTACCATGTCTACCGAGAATTGACCAACTACTCTGAATCCACAAAAGAGCATAAAAAATATGCATTAAGTTGTGTACAGAAATACAGATTTGACACAAATCACAAAAAGAACGAGCGAAGAGAAATGCACTGATCGACCTGCCAGAACTAGAATTGTTAGTAACTGGATGATCAATCTTACGACTTTCTGATTTCGAACTGGTCCTTTTGTTGCCAATGGCTCAAACAATAACGTCACAGCCGGATCTAAATGTCGTTGGCATAGAAGTTCTTCACACGAACATGCCCAGAGGAAAAAAGGGAAAGCAGCCAAAAGCTAGCCAGAGATCAGAGCTAGTCACACCTTGGCAGCCTCTCCTATCTTACCTTGGTAAAAGCAGTGAAAAGACAAAAGCAATGAAGTGGAAAATTATGAAATTCATGGCTTTGGATGACCAGCCATTCTCCATAGTTGAGGACAGAGGCTTAAGAAATTTGATAAATTACCTCAAAGCCCAAAAAAACATATTACTGAGTAGAGAGTACTTTTCCAATGTCGCATTACTTGAGTTGTTTAATCTTGTGTCATATCACACACACACCCTGTTACAAGCCGATCCCAAAGCAGCAATCAGTTTCATAACTGATATTTGGACATCTAATGTAAGATTAATATCAGTGTGGAGCCTGACTGAGTCTGAGAGAACATTATTTTAAGAGTTGTTTAACTGAAAGGAGATCCTGAAATTTAAGTTTGGGGGAATGTGCAATGTTTAATATTTGTTTATGATGAAAAAAAGTTTTTCATCAAAGAAAATAGGTTTCTTTTGAATATATGCTGTCAATCAAAAATTGCAATCGGTGCATCTCTAGATAAAAGGTAGAAACTAGGGATGTATAACGATTAATCGCAATCAATCTATGGCAAAATAAAAGTTTTTGTTTACATCATGTGTGAACTGTGTATAATAATTGTATATATATATATATATATATGTGTGTGTGTGTGTGTGTGTGTGTGTGTGTGTGTGTGTGTGTGCGTGCGTGCGTGCTTGCGTGCGTGCGTGCGTGTATGCATGTATAATTTTAAGGAAAAACATATATTTTTATATATTAAGTATTTATATATAATATAAATTAAGCATAAATATACAAATGTATATACACATGTAAACATTTCTTAAATATATATATATGCATGTGTGTGCAAAGTCATTATACACAGTTTACACACATATATGATGTAAACAAAAACTTATAGATTAATCACGATTAATCGTTATGCATCCCTAGTAGAAACACAAAAAATGACACCTGGATTCATTCAAGCAGGTGAGTTTCAATATATTCACCAATATATGCAGCTTATTTTAATTTATATGGGGGATTCTCGCGAAATTAGACTTATGAGGTGACATGAAATATTTTGATAAAAAAAGTAAATGCAAAGTACTGTAAGAGTATCAAATAAGAAGCATACAGTTACAAACATCTCTTCATGTACTATTTTGCACATGATTTCAAATTACATCATACAAATCAAATTTTTTTTTTTCACATTTAAGGGGAAATTTTTCATTACCGCAATGTGTCCATGACTGGATTTTAGTTCTTTGACATGGAAATATTTATAATTTAAAAATTTTAAAAATAAAAGCTTCAGTGCATGTTATACTATAAACATTTACAGTGAAGAAAATGTGGTATCTGGTGATCAATAGTAAATGTAGAGATAATAAAAAGAATAAAAATTATTTTCTCATCCTCCGCAACAATTTTCAATCATTGTTTAAGCCCTCAAAGAACTAACATTTTCAATAAAAAATTGTTGGAAGTGACATAATTGACTGTGACACTCAAGATGGCTACCAGGTAAGCAGTTCTTATTTTTTCTCTCCAGATAACAGTTGAATTTTGTCTGATAGTACCTAGACAACTTTTTAGTTCTCATTACCGAAACATGAGTTTGTAAATGCATATATTTAATGTAATATCATGCTGCGGTAATGATCATTTTTTATAATGATAATCTAAAAAAATTTAAATAATTCTATAGGAAATATTTTTAAAGTCTCTAAAAATAATGGTTATAGTAATATCAGTCCTTAATCTTATATGTGCAAAATAAATGGCTTTTAAAAACAATCTGATGCTGGACACCTTTTAAGTCTGGATTTCGTGAGAATCACCCAAATGTTGGATTGAAAAAACATCCCCTGCTTGTTATTAGCAAGGCTAATGCTAATACAATCACGTGTCCTTATTATCTAATCATTAATGCAATAAAATAAAAAGAGGACTGAAATCTACAAACATAGTCCACATTTCCCTAACATCTGTGGAAGTAGATGCAAACTACCCGATGCAATAATCTAAATCAGCAAAATGTATTATTTACCACATTTCCACATTTTCAACATTACGAAACTCAGATAATATATCTAACAAGAAGTTTTTCCATGTTCTTACAGACTGGTGCACTAAAACAAGGAAGTCTGGACTGCTCCGAGTGTCACAGCAGCATAGTGACGTGCCTTGCGGTAGGCTGCATCAGAAAGCACCAATCAGCAGGTCTGACCTGCTGCCATCCACACGCACAACACCAGCCTGCATATGGCAAAACAAGTCCGGCACAGACTAAAAGGAAGGGTGCATGGGGTCAAAACACCTGAGAAGAAACAGGCAGGGACCCTGCAGGGCCTGACTGTTCCCGTCACATTAGCTAATCTTCACTGGCCAGCACTGGACACTTCATTAATAGGCTTGCCATACAGCTGTATTTAAGGCTGCCAGTTAACTTTAGAGCTTAAGCATGCAACGTAACTTTGACAGCACGACACAAACTACTAATACGTCGATGTCGATTCAAATCTGATGTTGTATGATGATGACTTCAAGGAAGTAATTCTGTAGTTATAATCATGTGATCTTGAGTTGCTCATCCTTGTGATTCATTTTGAAAGCTTGACTTATCATACCTTTGATTGTAAAAGCCTCAGTTGCTTGCATCAGATACAACCAACGACTATAATCAACAGGAAATAGTCATATAACTTTTAATAAACCTCCTCATCAAATTTTTATGTTGTTTGCATCATAATAATTATTTCTGTGTAACTGGAACCTGTTGTACACTAACATGGACAATTACACTGCTTCATGTTCAAAGAAAAATATTTGTTATTATATTTATTGGTTCTTCCTAAACCCATGATAGCTGGTGGAAATCTGAAAAAAGACAAACCAAAGCTCGGGTCTTAGGAGGTTAAAGCAATATTTAATCAGTAAGTCGCAACACGCTAAAAATGTCTGGGTTATCCTTGACCCATGTTGGTTAATATTGGAACACACTGCTGGCTTAAAATTGACCTAATGCTGGGTTGCTTTAACGCAACTGCCGGGTTATTATACTCCATGGTTGTATAACAACAACCCAACATTGGATCATTTTTAACCCATCATGGGGTAATTGTTAACCCAGCATGTGTTCTGTCCAATATTTACCCAACATGGGTGAAAAATAACCCAGAGATTTTTAGAGTGTAAGCACTATCTGTGGGTTCACACCAGATGCGTTTGAGGCGTCAAATACGCGTCTACCGCGTCTAGTTTGCCGCTAGAACATTTTGAGTTTACTCGCTTCAAATTCTAGTCACCGAGACATTCACGAGGAAATTTGCGTCATGAGAGGGACTCCAGCGACTCCGCTCGCTTCCTTTAATCACGTCACCACAAAAAATTTACTACTAAATTTTTTAACTTCCCGCAACTCAATTCACGCAATTTGGCGAACAAGATGCGCAAATTAGGCGGAATCGCGTCTACCGCGCTAAACGTCTCATTCGCGCCGCGAGACCTCCAGACGCGCGTCAAGGCATCTTCACATTGACTTAACATTGAAATCACTTGCGCTTGACGCCTCTACCGCGGCTGGTGTGAACGCAGCATAACTAAATTAAAAGACAGATACTAGATTCCAGTTTTTGTATTTGCCATAGCAACTTTTAGATTAAGCTGTCACACATATGTTCAAGTAGAGTGTTAGAAATGGCCCTGTTCCCTTCAAAGTATACACTTCAAGTTATCTGCCAGTGAATATGACATAGAGATGCTCACTTTCAAATGGCATTCCCCCAGTTATCTCACCACATCATTCTGAAATAATCATTTTAACATTAAAAGTGCCATACTTAACCTTAAAGCAGAAACAGACTGACATAAGTTTAGGAATGGTGACACTACATTGTGCAGTTCTTGACTTCGGCACGGGTGAATTTGGCAAAACATCCATCATAATCATAAATTCATGTATTCACAGCCTCAGCAGAACAGGTTTGAAACTAATGAGAGTCCTCAGCACAGCAAGAAAACACAGGCAGGGTACTGACTGTAAGAGTTTCATGAAGTTAAAATCAGTTTCTGCCACACTTGCATAACTGGGGGTCAATCTAAATTCATTTTTAAGCATTGGTGAGTGGGATAAGTTATACTGCGGCTTCAAACTAAAGCTCTTTTCCATCATTAAGTTGTATTTTTTGTATGAGTGATGCTGGCAAGGGGGAACTAAGGAGACTTGAAGTTGCACGAGTATAATGAGGACAGATCAAACCGAATAGAATTTGCATGATATAAAGTACAAGAAAATCCAGCGCAAACCACCCTAGGCATTTGACTGTAGCCATTACGAGTAATGACCAATCAACACCATCTTAGGCACAGTGGCATTGTTAGTCCGACAGCAGACTCCCACCAAAGTGTTAGCTGCTCTGAACCCAAGACACAGCTGAGCGCCAGTCAGGTTATTTAACAAGGTTGGGGTCAAATGCCAAAAAGCCTCTGGGCTCCCAGACCTGTCAAAAATGGCTGTGTGAAATCCAAGTCAGGAAAAAGTTAGGCTACTATTTGAAAAAAGGTACAAGTTTTTTTTAATGCATATTTTAGATCAAACTTTAACATGTTTGGCTCTGCCTTGTAATCTCAAAGATAGAAAAGATAACATAATAAAATAACAAATACAATTTTGGCATTCAAGTAAAGTCTTTTTTAAACCATTTTGTTGATGAGGCTTTGTTGAAAACTAGGCGAATAATGAAACTGAACAAAATAAAAAAATCTTTTATAATTAGATTGACAGACCCCATCGATACTTAAGCCGTGATGCCAACAAAACGTGCTTAAAATGACAAGCAAGCACTCTTCTTAAAATGACTGACAGTGTTTTTTGAGCTCTGGTTGGTGTTCTACTTCTGCTTTATCAGTCATTGCACGATGCACCGGTTAGTCAGTGTGGTATTTGTCCCACCCCTCCTCCCCTGTGATTGGACAGCTAAGTAAAAGTAATATTGATAAGCTCAGTGTTTCAAAAAAAGTTTTAAAAAAATTTAATCCGAGCGACCAAAGCATTGGGCCAGCTGCTGACCTTTTTTTTTTTTAAACCCGGCACTCCCATAACAAACAATTGAAAAAATACGCTGGTCTTTGTAAAAAAAGAAATGCTTTGGTGGACATTATGGCGCTTTTCCACTGTATAGTACCCCATGGTTTGGTTTGGGTCAGGTCGGGTCAGCTCACATCACTTTGGCTTGGTTAGCTTTTCCATCAAGTTAAGTAACACTGCGGAGTGGGAGGGATTATAGGGGTGTCGCTATATTTGCGCTGCCTACTGATGTGACGACATATATGCGAGAGCGTCGTTGTACATTACCATACATTCATTTATTTCTCAGTCCGCCACAAAATTAAAATTGACCACCACAAATAGATGTTTGCACATCGCGTTTATCACTAGCTTTGTCTCACATGACAGTTTCTGTTCAAACACCCGTGGTGTAATGCGGCTTTCACATAGGATGCGGTGTGCGCTGCGCTCGCCGCTGGGTTCGGCGCAGCCAAGCGATTGTGCTCTGATGGCCAGACCAAAGTAGGCGGGGTTTTCAATAAATTACTACAGTGTTTATATTTGCGTTAAATAGTCGACGAGGAATACAGAGACTGATGTTGCTCATCTCCATTTCACGTAACTTTAAGCATACCTACAACAAGCTGCTTGACTTAAACCACACCTAACATGTCAACTTGATTTGCTTACGTGTTTCCATGACACGGCTTTCCTTCCGATGTCTCTGTAGGAGCATAAACTTGTATTATAAAGCTCTGAGAATCCCGAGTATAAGCTTTCGTCCATTTTGCTTGTTTGGATGCCCCATTTCTATTGGCCGCGCGGGTAATCGTCACAGAGCGCAGCGCAAAAGTTAAACTATTTTGAACTTTGACCGCGGCGTGAGCGCAAGCTGCGCTCGCGCTTTGCTCGGCGCAACAAAAAACCGCCCTCGCGCGGCGCAAGCCATTGAAATGAATGGGTTTCATAGCGCAGCGCACACCGCTTCCTATGTGAAAGACCCATAAGTCGTCACATCAGAAGCATATTATGCGAACGTGCGCGTTGAGAATCTGCCGCCACAAACTGCAATCTGGAAAAAAACTGTTATTGTGTTCCTGATTCTCAACCTGTGGATGTTTTTCATCGCTAAAAGGGGGTTTGGGAACTTATAGCAGAGCACAGAAGACAACAGTTTTGCTCGATACAGCGCAAGCTAGCATGAAGGTAAAGCTAATCTTTTACATTATAGCGGTGACGCTGGTAGTGACGATTCTCTCAGACCAATCAGTGATCTACAGTGTTTTCTTGTCATGTTTTGGTATCAGCTCGGGCCACTTGGAACCCCAGCCGAGGTGGTACTAAAAAAAAGTATCGGCTACTACGTACTGCACCCAGTGGAAAAGCCCCCAAAAGTAAGCTGACCCGACACAAAACAAACCGTGGGGTACTATGCAATGGAAAAGCACCATTAGTTAACCATCTAGGGCCACCTAGTACCCACAAAATGCTCTGGAAACCATCCACAAAAACCAAGCGTCAACTTTGTATGATTTATGTTTAATCAGAAAATGTTAAGTAAATACCCTCAAAATAATACACTTAAAAAAAGTTTGGTTTTGTAAAGATTTTTTTTCACATGACAACTAAAAAATTTCTTGCACGACGTGTTTAAAACCTTTCCCAACTGCCCTTACTTAACTGGTCCTTAATACCAATGAAATACACACATAGGCTGCGCAAAAGTAAAATAAAGCTGTTGGTCATTGCTAGGAAATCACTTCGCTAATTGCAGCACAAGTGTAGTTGTAAAATTCAGGTCTATTATTTTTTATTGCTTTATTACCGGGTGCAATCTGGATGAAAAGAGGAGGCAAGACAGGTAGCATCTGTCTCCACCTACTGCCTTGGCACAGTCAGCATCATCTGCTGGCTTTGGCACAGGGCATGAAAAACATCAATACGGCTCAGTAGTGCCAAGCACAAGTATGGCAGTCATGCTTAATCCAATCTGGCAAAGTATTCATCTTCTAATGTTTGCTAAAATAAGTCACCTACTTTGCAGTCTCTGGGCCTGTCAACCCCAGGCCTGTGCTGGGAAAAACAGCATGGCACAATCTTTAAAACTATTTGTCTCTAAATGGATACCATGTAAAGTAACGGGGGCATATAAATCCCACTGGCCCAGTCGACAAACAAGACTAGGGAACTTTCACAAGATCAGTACAGAAAAAAACTAAATTAGTCTGCAGATTCTGTCTATGGGCTGCAAATGGACAATAAAATGATAAGGTCAGAGAATATTCAAAATACTCACACTTTTTATATATACACATATGAGTTATTTTCTAACATATTCACTTGTAGGTGGCATGACTAAGTGATATGTTCAGAAACTTCAAAACGCAACAATACTAGAAATGTATTCACGACTACGCTGAAAGAGGGAACTGAAAGGTAACACAATAGCAAAGGGTGATTTCCTCTAATGGTGCTTAGTAACAAACACAGGTAAACACAAAAAGTTCCTGCATTTCTAATGCCTGAAAACTAGGTTAACAAAATTGCAAACTATGAAAAGAATCTGAAATCTGAGAAAACACGTCAAACCGGCTGATATAATAAATGACACCAGACTGTGCAAAACACAGTGGACTTGCTAAAGCTGGGGCTCACATAGTCCATCATAGGTTTGATTTGACCAGCTTCATTTTACCTCTGGAGAAACCACACCGTATTCGACCTGATCGAATATCAAATTAGACAACATGACACACTAGGTGAGTACAGAGGCAGAATGTCTGATGTGAACTCTATAGCAATGATTCATATTACAACAACTCGAACTAGAATCACTCTATTTAGATATAGAAATATGTTTCGGGCCCTTCCAAACCAAGCTCCCACAGGTAATGTTAATATCCCCATGTCTGAACACAGCGAAAAGCTTGAAACCCAAGAACTGGGCAGAGAGCAGTCAATCACGTGCTTTCAATTGAAAACCAATATTGTCAAGAAAAAAAAAATGTGTATACCACAACATCAAATTTTGCAAAATAAGTTTGCAGTTAATGACAAGACTGTTATGTCGGGGTGGGACAGTTTCCTGTGCTACATAAAATTTGTAAGAGCAAGATGAACAAGGTGAACTTTCTAGCCCTAATGCCTTTTAAAACAAATCTGCAATCCTGAAAGTCAGGGTCAGGAAATGAAACGCACACCGGCAGATTGAGGGGAAGTGGGCTGGATCTCAAAAGACCACAGGTTATTTCAACTTTTACATTAGTGATCGGACCAGCAATATTTTTCTTTTTCAGCTGTTTCTGTGAACCACCTGCTCTTCAACTTATTAATGTCAAGCAAAAAAGGACAGTTTCAGGGCAGGAGAGAAATTTGTGATATAAGATACGCTGAACAAGAACTCCTTTATCATTTTACAACATATGAAACAAACGTAAAAGGGTGATTCTCGTGAAATTAGACTTATGAGGTGTCATGAAACATTTTGATAAAAAAGTAAATGCTATCAAAATAAGAAGTATAGAGTTACAAACATCTCTTCATGTACTATTTTGCACATGATTTCAAATGACATCATACAAACCAATTTTGTTGTTTTTCCACATTTAAGGGGGAAATTTTCATTACCGCAACGTGTCCATTACTGGATTTGGGTTCTTTGACATGAAAATATTTATAATTAAAAAATCTTACAAATAACAAGCTTTAGTGCATGTTAAACTATAAACATTTACAGTAAAGAAACATGTGGTATTTGGTGATCATTGGTAAATATAGAGACAATAATAAGGAATATAAATGTGTGCAAGACCAATTTTCTCATCCTCCGCAACAATTTTCAATCATTGTTTAAGCCCTCAAGGAATTAACATTTTCAAAAAAAAAATTGTTGGAAGGGACATCATTGACTGTGAGACAGATGGCTGCCAGGTAAGTTTGAAATTTTGTTTGTCAAAGTCATAGTACCTAGACAACTTTTTAGTTCTCATTACCGAAACATGAGTTTGTAAATGCATATATTTAATGTAATATCATGTTGCGGTAATGATAATTTTTGATAAATGATAATCTAAAAAATGTAAATAATTCTACAGGAAATATTTTTTAAGTCCTCTGAATATAATGGTTATAGTAAATTCAGACCTTAGTCTTATCTGTGCAAAAAAAAAAACGGGCTTCTAAAAATTCTGATGGTGGACACCTTCTAAATCTGGATTTCGTAAGAATCACCCACGTGTTTTTTGTCAAAATATGTACCCCAACTGTCACTTAGGCAGTACCCTTTAAAAAAAGTACAGATTTGCAACAAGGAGAGAGTTCATTAGTACCTCAGAGGTACATATTGGAACCAAATGTATACATATCTGTACCTAAAATATGTATAGGACCTTTTTAAAGGATGCTGCTCCAGTGACAGAAGTGACACACATTGCACACTTCACTGAAAGCTTGGAAAGCCCATAGCATACAAACAGATTATAATATGGTAAACATCAGAGCCGACCATACAAATTCTTACATGTGCATGTTTTATAAAAGTGCAGATGTTACGATTTAAAGCAAGTGATCAGTTGGTCTGTCTAAAAGCAAAAAGCAAACACCGCCTGACCTATCAGAAGTGAATTTGACCACCCTGCAATCTTACAATAATTATTTCCTTCCTTAGAATCCCCCAGACATCAAACACTATTTACTCATCGACACACATGCAAACTACTTCTTTAGTAACTACTACTTAAACTGAGCCAACAGTTTCATTTCTTTTATTTTGAAAACTGAAATTTTATTTTAAGAAATGTTTTCGAGAGGGATGACTTGAACTGAATGCGGAAGAAAAAACAGCCAATAAGAGCCCAGAATAAATGGGAACTATTTTAATACTCTGCATATCAGCGTGAGAGAGACTGATTAAAAAAAAATGCAAAAGTACATTTTAACATTTTAAACAAAGTATGGCTGCTTTGAATATGCTTAAGCATAACAAAGTTTGATTAATTTTGAATTTTCTTTAGTCACAAAATAATCCCCAAAGCTAATATATATATATATATATATATTAAACCCTGTCATGTTGTCAAAGTTTTTATGGTATTATTTTAACTTGTCTTTGAGTATCATTGATACTGCGTGACGTCATACTGTCAATATAAGCTTTATTTGATCTTGAGAGGCACTTTCTTTTATTGCAAGTGGTATACAAGTAAATGTTTATTACTACTATTGACAACAAACCAGTTCTAAACTAAGGTGGCAAAGGAATACAAATCTCAACCTAAACAAACAAGAAACTGCATATTGGACTGAGAAATGCACGCTCACCTTCATTTTCGGACGATGGACACGCAACCTGTAGCAGCAAATCAAAAGTCCTTGTAGGATTCTCTCTGCAAAATACCATAAACAACAGTGTTACTAAAACATAAAGGTAAACACAAAATATAATTCGTTACAAATTTCTTTTCACAGCAACAGGCTGCCATACAGACAGTAAACAGGTTCATCAAACAGTTGTGTTAACGTTACATGTAAATCTTCAACACACTGCAACGCGTGTATCATTCACAATATCCCTTTAAATATTATCAACAACTAGTTAACAACGTTTCATTTTAGCGAGAGGAAATATTTAATGCTGACATGTGTTCAAATGGATGTGCAGGAATGCGGCTATGCTAGTTAGCATGTCTGAGGTAAAGCAAGCGCTAACCGGTCAGCAGCAGCAAGCAAGACCTGTCACCCCCTCACAGTAAAAAATAACCAGCTAATTAACGGACTCACAAATGCCGTTTTTCATTCCAAACCGTCTGATAAAAGACATTGACCAAGGTAAATATTGTAATATTCCTGAACCGGAGGAATTTATGATGTAAACAACGGCGGACTTACTTTAACCTGCTGTCCATGGCTACAGCATCGCGTCAGCAGCAGCTCGCGCACACAAGGCGGGAAGTAAAAACGCAAAATCCTCGCGTACCTTTTAGTTTGACCGTTACCTGACGCACGGTCGCATGTACCAAGGCATTTCGCGATATGTCGTCACGCACGCTCGCTCGCTTCCCACTGACGAGCTACTTGCCGTTTCGGTTCCCTTGGTAGTGATCCCTGAGTAAAGCACCAGGAAGTGCAGATGGCGTTTAATGACGTTGAGTCTATCCACACTTTGGTTTCACCCACGCGCACGTTTGGACTTCAGTGAATTTTTTGCATAAAGTGTAGCTGTTTATGAATTGAATTCCTCCAAAATACTAGGATCTATTGCAATAGTTGTCTGCTCTTCGTTTTGTCACTGTAGCATGCATGCACAGGCACGTCGACCTATGCATTTCTATATTATGCGTTTCTCTAATCCTATAGTTTGCAAAGCCTCTCTTTAAGCTCCCAAAGTGCAAAAACATGTATTATATTTAATAATACATTATAGAAAACACCATGTAGCTACATTGTCTATGGTCCATCTATGGTCTTTATTTGCTAGTCTGTGTTTGTGGTGGTAATGGAAAGGAAGTTTAAATTCACACCACCCACTTGTTTAAAAAAATAGCTTGGGTTCCGTATTAGGTCAGCAGTCACTAAAACCTTTTGCAGTGCACAGACTTGTATTGTTGCAGATAAACACTATAGGTCTGTGGGGATGTGGTTAATGAAAGGAACGTTTTTACATGAACTGTGTTGTTTTATTTGCTATGAAAATAAATAAAACTGATATTTCAGCAAATGTGTTATATATTTTTATAAGGTCCTAGTAGATATTAAGTTTAGTTTATAAAAAACTAGGACCTTAAGATGTAAACACATACTTTACTGTATTCTGTAGTACGGCGTTTTAAGTACATTACATGAAACCGTATTGAAACGTACGATGACAAATAGCAAAAGAATTGCCACTTCTCAGTTCCTCCTAGTTCAGGCATATGTTAGTATCAAAGTTTCATATTCTTAACCATTGCTGAATCTTTTATTTTATATATATATATATATATATATATATATATATATACAATATTATAGTGGTTTTGTATTGCAACAATAATAATATTATTATTAATAATAAAACAGGATAAAGTAAAAAAAAATTTTACTTTATCACTACAGTAGTTTTAGTTTAGTAATTCTTTAAACACCAATCCGCCCTTTTAAATTAGTTAAATGTAAAACCAGTCAGACAACAATACAATAGACAGAGATGGCGCTCTTTCAGCCATGCTTGGGATGCTTGTGGTCCACATTGGTTTTGTTTACGTTTCGCACTTGGGCAGCCAGTCAGCTGTGGCTAACCGCAGTGCGCATGCGTCAGTTGCACTGCATAGCCATGGGTTGTGTTGACTGGTAATGATGCATTCAGGGTTTACACAACGTGTATTTTTTTCACGTACAATACCCGAGTCGTGCATATTGGTCATCGCTATAAAGTACTTTTTATAGTAAACTGTAAAATTATATTATACCGTTTATAGTAATAAATGCTGTAGTATGTTTTAGAAAAGTTTTTTTGTGATGGTTGTCTATTATAGTATTTAAAAGTTGAAATGACAAATTTAATGTTATTGGGTTTTTTTTATTCTGAGAAACATTCTTATGAATGCCTGCAGTTATAATCTGTTTCAAACAACCTACAGTAATTTCAACACTAAGCATCATAAACGTCTATAACAATATACATCATAAACTTAACTTCTTTTTTATTTTTTTTAAAAGTTGCATTTGGCTGTCTTACTATTTAATCATACTGAATTTTTTAATAAAAAATTGCATAGGTTGACAGTGAAGGTAAAGCAGCCCCCGTGCTGCAATTCTACAGTCCACCAGAGGTGGCGCATGACTGCATGTTGTGACCATTCGAGCAATGAATGACAGAAGTGTAGATTGTAGCTTTTAAGACGATCATTATCGTGAATACAGAGCTGTGAACCGTAACAGGATTTTGTCTATCGTAGTTGCTGCTAGATTTCTTTTTGTTTATAAGTCAAGGCGTCACAAGCATCGACATGACAGGAATATTATAGACTACTTTCATTTTCTTAAGCCAAAACTATGCAGCTGTCCTGTTCGAGTAGACTTTTAAGAGTAGCACGTGTTAAACTCGTTCACAGGAATATAATAACATCAGATGACGGTGCGCAACAGAGCGAATCAGGTTCGGGTTGTACGCCACGGTCTGACACGCGCACGCTTTCAGATGGCGATAAACTCATTCACAAACTCCACGTGGACGCGTGTAAGGTAAGTACAAAATACTGTACAAAAATACCTCGTACTGTACAAACTTCAAGCAGCGTTTAGTTAGGTGTTACACTTATATAGAATCGTGTAGGCACAAATAATCTGAAATTAGTGACCTAGGTAAGTAAAATTATCCAAAAATGATGGTACATAAATGGGACACGGTTTAGGTTAAGCCAGGACAAGGGCTTAGTTATATTAGGACATTTAAGTCGTTTTTACAAACATAACTTACAAAACAACAATTCTGGTGTGCATCTTGAGACAAAACAAAGACACTAATGTATGTTAAAATATGTCACGTTTTTAAACTAAGGCAGCTTGATTCTAATGGTTTCCATTCAAATAACAATAGGAACCATTAGCTTTTACCATTAAAACCACTACACTGTAGTGTGTTTTGGGCCATATTTTATTAGAACCAATACATAAAACTAATACATACCATTAGAGACCAACAAAGACTAATACACTGTAGCATGTTTTGGGCCATATTCCATTAGAACCAATAAAATTCCCAATAAAACCAATAGAATTTCTGTGATTGTGTCTATTGTTTTTTTTAGCAGGGATAAGCCCTGTCTGGGAAGCCTTCCCTATTGGGCAGTTTCCCAGACAGGGTTTAGATTAATCCAAGACTAGGCCTTAGTTATTACAAAATGCACCTTACTCTGGGACTGGGATAAGCCCTGTCCGGGAAACCACCTCATGTCCATAAAAATCCTTGAACTTCTGGGACTTCTAGGGACATTTTTTTAGTGACTTCCGTCTTACATTACAAAAAATAGAGCATACTGGACTCTTTACCTCTTGACTACTTCCCCTGTTTCTGAAAGACTGGGTCATTTTTTGAAAGTTCCATTTGGCTGTCAGGAGCGATGGGATTTGATGGTCGAGAGGAAGTTCTGGAAGAAGCGTAGAGTTGAAGAACGCACAGAGCTGTGGATGCACAGACAGTGTCAGCTTCACTATGGAGCCAAAGGATGGCATCTGAGATGGCATGCCACAAAATTGCCTCGGGCCCTTTTGCCGTCGGAGGCTGTCATAGATGAAGCCAGCTCTCTCTGAAGAAGAGTCACAAATGATGCTCAAGAAAGGCGATTGTATTGCGTTTGGACTTCATTTTAAAACTTGTGTTGCGTTTTCAATGGTGGAAGTGGATGTAAACATTGAACATCAATTATAGCTGTGTCTAACTTTTCCAAAATGTTACAGCTGTATCCTTAACAGAATACTGTGTCATATCAGTCCTGTCATATTGCATGATTGTATTGAAAACAAACTAGCTCAATTGGTTAAACATTGCATTAGCAGCGCAAATTGTCATGGGTTTAATCTACAGGGCACACATATACAATGCATAGACTGAATGCACAGGAAGTCGCTTTAGATAAAAGCATCAGCCAAATGCATAGATGATAATCTATATTTATTTTTGGTCTACAGAATCAAGAAGAGACGTACATTGACGCTGTAACTGGGTACAAGGTGTTCACTGAATTTGCCCATAGGAAAAGAGGAAAATGTTGTGGGAGTGCATGCAGACATGTAAGTTATTTATTGTGGTATATATTAAAGGGGGCATATCATGAAAATCTGACTTTTTCCATGTTTAAGTTATATAATTGGATCCCCAGTGCTTCTATAAACCTAGAAAATGTGTAAAATATCAACCCCGTAACTTAGTTTTGGTAAACCATTCTCTGCAAGCATGTGAAAAAAAGGGCATTGAAATTTGTCTCCCCTTGTGATGTCAGAAGGGGATAATACCACCCCTTAATCTGCACTATCTAACCACAGCTCAGATCAATTGCACACCCAAAAACGGCACATTTTTGCTCAGACCTACAAAGTGGCAATTTTAAACATGTTATAATAAATTACCTATATGATATTTTGTGCTAGAACTTCACATACGTACTGTGGGGACACCAAAGACCCCTTTAAGGGATTAAAAAATTTTTGATCAATGCTACTGCATACAGTCCCAATAATAAGTCATTTTATTAATAAATGCTAACTGTTTAAATAAATTAGATGATGCAGACTCTTATGAATCTATTCTCAGTGACCTACTTGAACAACCTGTACATAATACTTTTACTCGTTCAAGTTTATTGCACCCACATATTAACTCATCAATTTCTCCCTTTTATCAACAGTGTCCATACGGACAAATTAACGTGAAGGATCCATCAAAGAAGAAAACCTTCAACTCGTTGTTTTATGTGTAGCCGTTAACGTGAAGGTCCACCGAACGGCTCCCGTACTGAATTTAAACTTCATTTAAAGCACGCTCTCCGCTGACTCCGTTTGAAATGATGAAATACACTACACCAGATGTGCAACCCACACTCCAGGAAACGTTTTGAATCGCGTCTATCCTTTGTGATTTGATGTACAGGAGTTTGGATGCTCTTCTGTCCACAAGCGGGAATTTTTCTTGTGTGAATATTCATATAGTTACATGCAATCTTAATTTTAACAGCTGTCGATTTTGACTAGGCTCTTAATGTTATGACCAAGAAAGCACCATTGAGAATAAAGGCTTCGTATCATATATATTGGTAACATTACAATAAGGTTGTATTTGTTAACATTAGTAAATGCATTAGCTAACATGAACTAACAATGAGCACCTACCTACATCAGGGTCCCGTTTCAAGGGAGCCCATCAAGTCCTTTTTGTATTTGTTTACCTGTTACAATGACAAAGTGTGCGACGCGTATAATGATGTGATCATACATCAGATGATAGATTCATATCGATACCAAACATGTGAAATCCATCACACTCGTATATTCTGTGTGGTACCTCCTGGCCATTACAGTATATGCCTCTCCAATATCTCTGTGTAGTTGATTCATATCTCCCTGTGGCTAACTGTGATTGATACTTGGCTCTGTCTCGTCCACTAAAATCATGATTTCAACTCAAACGTGTTGCGTTGGTTACATTTTGATCAGTGCAAATCTAATAGTTCATAATTATGTGCCATAATTTAGTTTTCTGTGTATCCTTGTGATAGTTTGTCTGCAGATATGCAGATTTTTGCCTCGGGCACTGGCTGTCCAACCTGTCACGCAGCATCGCGAGGCAGGAACGAGGAAACGTTCTTTGAATGCAGGAACGTGTATGTGGCAGAACCCAGTCCGGGCTGCGAGAGGGTCCCAAGGCGTGTGCACATTTATCAGGAGCAAGGCCCTGTGAACGTCGACAAGGAGATCCGTGATCTCAACGTTTCCGGGGAGGACAGGCAGGCGAGGGGCTCGTGCCATCGTCGGTCCGGATGAGAGGCAAATTTATTTGGGTAAAACCTAAGTTGAGGCAGCGGAGCGTACGGCGGCAACATTTCCAGTGGTGTCACACTCATCAAGTACCTGGGCCTGCCTGCCACGGGTCTGCTTGTTATGCCTAGGGACCTGTCTGTCACATTAAAGTAGATGCATTGCCATTCAAGACCCTTCCCAGTCCTTTTGCCTGACCATGAAATAGGCCAACTTTCATGTCTGCCTTATTCCTCTGCATCATATGACTTCAGAGATTTTAAAGTCTTGTCTTCTTTTTTTGAATTCACGGTATTTGGCGACTGAGTCGCGGACACCGTGGTCCCTCACAGCTGAGACAGATTTCAAGGTTTGCTATAGCAAAAGACTCGCAAGTTGTGCGCTCACCGGTCTTGTTATGTGCTGGGATCAGGTGTGGAAATCATAACCACTCAACAAGCAAACATGCGTATTTGGTGGAGAGGATTCTGAAATCTCATAGGACTGCATTGGAGATGGATGTTGGTTATGCTTGAGTAGCATTTCCATAAAAAATTCCTACAGGTATCGAGCTGTTCGTTCGAGCATCTGGTGAGATTTTTTATTTCCTTTGTGAGTTAATTGTGTTTTAAAACAAATAGTGCCGACACATGATTCTGACTGGATGAAGTTGAAATCATTGTACTGTAAAAATTATACAGTATTATAAATTACAAATATTTCACTAATTGACTATATTTACGCAAATATGCTAAATTAGTTGGTTGAAGTAAGTTATTTTTTAATATTGAATATTAAACGGTGCCATTATTTATCATTTTGAGGTTAAAGTCCCTGTAAAGTCAATCTTGAAAATTGTTTCTAAACACATTATAAACTATGTAGTACTGAATTTCAAATTTAAATGGTTAGACAGGTTTTTTTAGATGGTTTGAATATTTCTAAGTTCAAAATTTTTTAGGCGGGCCTTATAGTGCTTTCACACCAAACACGGAAGAGGCGGCAAGCGCAAGTGATTTAAATGTTAAGTCAATGCAAAGACGCAAATAGGC
The DNA here is from genome assembly GCF_030506205.2 of Paramisgurnus dabryanus. NCBI lineage: Eukaryota > Metazoa > Chordata > Actinopteri > Cypriniformes > Cobitidae > Paramisgurnus > Paramisgurnus dabryanus. The sequence continues at coordinate 23,156,932 of NC_133360.1, forward strand.
ATCCTGCGGCACGATAAGCACAAAACGCGTGGAAGGCGCAGGCGGCTGGCACGTTCTGCGCAAACTGTTGAAGCGTGATCCGTGTGAGTTGAAAAATCTGAACTTTAGCAGATTTTCAAGCCGGCTTAACCAATCAGGTGTTTGCTCTACCAGTGGTGTGATTACAGGAAGCGAGCAGATGCAGAAAAACAAACAACAAAAATAGGACAATGATCTTCGCTATACGAGATATCTTCGTACTTTTACAGGAATTAAAAGGATCTTGTTTGGAAGAAAATGAGTGAGGAGGCGGAACAATCTGGTAAGTTTACTCAATTTGAGCTACATGACATGAATTTCTGCGTGAATGACTAGAATTTCATGCGCGAATGATGCAATTAAACACAAAATGTTCAAACGTTCAACTATGCGCCAATAGCGCGCTTTTGCCGCCTCTTCCGCGTCTGGTGTGAACGCACAGTAATACGGTGTCTCCCTGGTGCACTGGAGCCACCAAGCATGGCCCTGCCCCAAGTCACGAGCATCCATTTAGGACAGGGATGGGAAACCCTGGGTCCTGGAGGGCCAGTGTCCTGCAGAGTTTAGTTCCAACCCTAATAAAACACACCTGAAAAATCAAACCAAAGTCTTCAGGATTCCTTGAAAATGAAATACAGGTGTGTTTGAATGGGGTTGGAACTAAACTCTGCAGGACAGTGGCCCTCCAGTACCAGGGTTCCCCACCACTGATTTAGGATGTAGGGGTATTTGAAAGTTAAGAGACCAGCAGCTTTCACATAAGTGGTTGTGCTTTCAATGCCAACAGTGGACACGCCCCCAGCGTTTGAGAGCAAAGAATCATACCTGTTTTTCCAAAATAACTCATTTCTTTGTTTTTATTATTCATTCAGATTTTGCTGGGTGTTTAATATCACTTTTTTGTGGTGTCACAAACTGAGAACTCATTTAATATTGGACTTTACACAGACTTTAATAGTCAAAAGTCTTTCAGAGTCTTTCAGCCATTTTGTTTTTCATATAATCATATTGTTGTCCTCCACTAATCCCATTTGCCATTGTTTCATGCAGGTTGTAAAAGTCAGACGTATCAAATGACACCTGGGTTCTGGCTTCAAGTACACCAAACTCTCTAATTCCCCTTGAATTGAAACCCACCCAAGCTGCCATAGGGGCTACCGTTACTGCATCTGCAGGGCTTTGGAGTCCGTCACCTGACCTTCGGCTAACATATGCTACAGCAGACCCAACTCACTGCCACTTTTCCAGAAGCAGTGGGACGGTCTGCTTGGACGAGCGTCCAAACATATCACTGTCCTTTCCAGCTCACAGGGATTGGGGGCAAACCCTCATAGCCTCGGCACCTCCACAGACCACCGCTCTTTGACTTTCGAGTGCCCAGGCCGGGCAGAGTATGACATGCATTGGCCGCGAGGAACTGATGTCAGCTGGGTGATGGCTGGAAAATCAGTTTCAGCATCTGGGATGTCCCTCTGAGTGCGCATGCGGGCGCGTGATCGAGCGTCGTCGTTGGCAGTGTTTGTGCGCTTGTTGAACGGAGCTGCAGCCGAGCAGCCCGTCTGGTCATGCTACAGAGACAATGTCATTCAGCCTTGGGGCTGAAGCTTTACCAAAGTGGTAAGATGGACAACCGGCTTCCCTGTGGTCGCACCAGTGCTTCCAAAAAAGCCTCCAATGTCTGACTGACAGTCAGAGGGCCAGATTCCTTTGGACAAGGCTGTAAATAGCTGCACAAAGCACTGGGGCATCTTCCCCACAAGAAGCTCGAGCCAGAATGTCTGGCCATATCATGCCATATGTGGCACCGTTCAGTCTGGATCAGGTGGTCAATTCGTTCAAAGAGAAATCTTAAGCTTTGCCTATTGTGAGAGCGAAGAGTCGTATCGAGATCAGCCAGAGATTCTTGGCATTGCGGTTTGGATGCTGTTCATCGCTGTCGTAGCCTTCAATGCCAGTTGTCCTGAAGGACCAATGAAATATTAAAACCAATAAAAAATACCAAAATGGTTTGCGACTGTGGTAAATCCCATAGAGCGATTTGCGCCAATTTGAGGGAAACCCATTAAGGAACTCCTCTTCACCAGCAGAACTTTCAATGCAGTCTCATAATCTAATTATGAGATTAGGAGCATCAAAGTTTGCTTTCACTCATTGATTTTAATCTTTGACTCAAGATCTCAAGGTTATATTTTCGCAGAAAGTTCTTTACATTATGTAGTAAAAAAAAACATATATCGAGAAAAAACGACTTTTGTACAGGCAGAGTCGCATATGTATGGTTAAACAGATGCAAGACAGAACGGATTTAGTGTTTCACAGTGACCTCACTGCTGTTGGTTATATTTTCCTAAACATTAAGTCGATGCAAGTTAATGAGACATTTTCAAACTTTAATCTTTTTTTAATAGTCAAATTTAATTCTTGGGGTTTAGGGAAGATCAACACAAACTTTCTGAAAGTTCTAGAACGAAGCATGTAACTTCATTGGACCGCTGCTGGGAAGGCCTTAATTTAAACATGCATGTGACGACTATTATCAAAAGTCCAAGATAATTTTGTAGGAAGGACACCATTTTAAAATGAGAAAAAGTAAAATTGTTGGTTAGGCGGCAGTTGTACTGTAGGGACCAGCTTTATGCTATGGAGCTATCCTCCATCTGTCAACACAGGGAGTTGTGATTCTTGCATCAGCAGAGCAAGGCTCGGCATCAAGAGAAACGGGGTGAAGCGAGAGAGAGAGAGCGAGTGTGTGTGTGTGTTAGAGAGACGGAAAGAGAAATTTTAACAGCAGCTAAATTCTCATCAGGCACGCTAGGCTGAATGTTCCCTTAGAAGCAAAGCATGACACCAGTGGGCAGCATCTGCTCTGTGGATTTGCTTCCTTTTAAAAACTGCATCAATCACATTAGAGAAATAGTTTTGTAGTCCGTTTTCAGTTTGTAAATGCATGTTTGGTGGTTCAGTCTTCATGAATGAACGTGGTTTGTGTGTAATTTACTCTGAATCCCACCACATGTCTGGTGCACTTGAATGTTTGGTGCGTTTCATGAGTTTCAAGACAGACTGCAATGCTACAATTTATTTTAAAGAGACAGTTTAACCCAAAATGAAATTTATGTCATCATTTACTCACACTCATGTTGTTCCTTACAGTTTTCTTTCGTTTACTGAACACAATTGAGGAATTTTATGAAATGTTGAACTCTTTTCCCATTCAAGGAAAGTAAATGTCACTAACATTACAAACATCTGTTTATTTAGTGCAGGGAAGAAAAACATGAGGGTCACAACATCATGAGGGTAAGTAAATTGGAAATAAAAGTACAAAAGCTTTCTCTGGGACAGGAGGACCCTTTATAAAGGTCCCAATATGTACTTTTGAGGTACTAATATGAACCTCAGGTGTACTTTTTGAAAGCGTACCGCTTCAGTAACAGCTTTTGTACCAGATGATTTAACAGGGCATAGACCCCATCTTTCATCTAATCTAGGCCTGTTTGTGTATTTAGGTCTAAGCTTTTACCCCTCTGATTTACATGGTATGAAAGGTTGCCTGCAAGCCAGAGTTTAATGAGAACACCCTGGTGAGATGGTTAACCCATGAATCACTCTTAAAATATGATGGCCCCCCTCTTTATTCCAATAGCTTTTTCAAAAATTATTAGAAACCTGTTTTTTTTTCATTTAGTCTCGTTTCAGTCGACTTAATGTTTTCACATTTTCAGTATTCAGGTTGTTCTTGCTATATTGAATGTTACAGCTCTATAAAAGTGTGAGAGAGCAGATTTTTGACATGCTCTCATCGAAACATTCACACTTGCACGCATTTTACCCAAAATAAATCAAGTTATTCCCTGTTAAAGCTTACTGTGCAAGAGCAAAGCAGCTTGTTTGACTTGGAATACGGTTTAGCATATTTGTACCATTTGGCTATGTGATTTCTCAAAACAGTTGAATTTTTTAGTTGATTTATTTTAAGGTCAAAACCTTATGTCTTTATTGTTATTAAAAGTAATATATCAGAAAAAAATGTCACGGTATGTTCTTACAAAGTTACAAAATTAACTAAGTTGTACCTATCATGTTTAGTATAGCATATACAATTTAAAACCACCATAGACTGTCAGAAAAATGGGCCCTATAGCTATCCTTAGGGCAGTACCCTTTCAATAAGACATAACTCCCATAAAGAGTTCATAGATACCAAAGAGTCCATATTATTACATCAAAGGTTCATATTGGTACCAAAGAATGCATATTATATTATATATTAAAGCTTCAAAATTGGGGATAAATGTACATACCTGCACCTAAATTGTACATGTTAGGACCTTTTCAATGGGTACCGTCCCAGTGATAGACAGTGTAAAAACTCCTTTGGTTTTTGGTGAACTAAGAGCTACATAAAATACCATACAATTTATTAATATTAAATAAGCAATTATATACAGATTTATTAAATCTAACAAATCATAGTCTTATATTAACCATATGACAAACTTTCAGTGACGCAGTCTATTTAAAAAAAAAGTGAATTTACAGATACATTTTTGTGAGTATAACGTTTATTGAAAGATTTTGACCATGGCCTTGAATATATGACCATGTTTCCTATTTCTGAAACACCCCAACACTTCATCCATGTCTCGATTTGCTGACACACCCTTTCGGGTGATAAGAGTCTTTACTAATGAGTTGATAAAATTGTGTGTTAGATTAGGGAGACACCCAAAATGTGCAATGTTGGGTTTCCTCAAGGACCAAGACTGTTATATAAACAAGATTATATTCACATATGATAAAAGTGAATCATATTCGCGCATGTATATTCAGTGCTCACTCCGGATTTGTTGTATAATTGACACTCATGCTGGGAAGAGAGAAACAAGGAACAGCCCCCATCTGCTGGTAACATTGCTCCTGAGTCCTGTCTAACCCCCCCTTCACTTCATCTATCTCTTCTTCACTGCAAGACTGGGACTTTAGGACGGATCTCACCGGCTAATGGTAAAACATCACTTTTTCTTTTGTTTCTTTTCGTGAAGGTTAAATCAACCAGATACTTAGCTTTAATTTTTTTTAATGCATGTTATTTTTGCATAATGGCGAGGGAAGACAGTTTCTAAAGGCAATTTGCACAGGTGACAGGTAAAAGTTAATGCTGACGAAATATTACATATGGATAAACGTTATTATTGAAACCTAGTCCCATATGAACATTATTTAGATGGGCTGTGGATAAAAGAAATATTTGAATAATTCATTAAAACCTCTGGCATTGTGTAATCGATATAATTAACCTTTAAATTTAACTAAACACTAACCGTGACGGTATACAATTATTCGTTAAAGTAAAACGCAAATGCATCAATAATTGTACTGTAAAAAGTAACGTGCGAAAATATTTTAACTACAAATATGAAACAAACAATTGTTATTAATAATTAAATACAACAAGAAATGTACGGTTTTGTGCTTCGTATGGGCTATGCGAAAGGGGAGTAAAATGTAGGAGTCAATTGCATGTTATCTACTTTGTGCTTCTGATAAAATAATTTCAGTCTAAAATGGAATCATACTAACGAATATTTATACTTAGCCTACGATGAATATTTGGTGTCTTTTTATGTCGATTTTGTAAAGCTAAAAAACAAACTTAACAGAAATTGATTATTATCAGCTTTTATTTTTCATTCAACATTTGTTTATTTATTTCTTCCAGTAGGTTAAATAATTACTGATTTTTAGAGACAAAAATAGGCCTATGTGCAAAGGCTGTATCCAGAAACTAAAAGGAGCGGAGAAAAAAAATGTAAAATAGGAAAGCAGCTATCTGTCAAAACTAAATTAAAATCTCGCAGATTTACTAAAGGAAGCCATTATTGCAATACTAAAGCAAATCCATATTTTGATTTAAATAATTAGCTTGTGTAAATGCAATAGCGATTGTCACGAAATAATATGTAAATGAACTACGAGCATTGCACTTTTAAAGCTACGTGTAATGTAATATAAGAGATGCATGAACAGCGCCTACACAAGCCATGCTGCCTTTGATATCATTACTAAGTGCATTTACTATCAAGGATGTCTTATGATTTTTATATAAAATTTGTTATTTTTATTCAAATAGAAAAAAGACAGTGACAATAACACATTTTGCGTTTGATACCTTAAAATCAAAGCATCTAAATAACTGATTATTCCTCCTTACATCATTTCCCTGTTCTGTTTCTTTCTCTCTCTCCACACACACACACACAAATACACAGTAGCATTACACACACACCTTGATGGCTGTGTGACAGCTTTTAAAATTATGCAAATTTTACCTTTTGGGTCTATTTTTACTTAATATGTGTCGTCGGGTAATAAATGCTTCTTGTTGTTTTTTCCAAGCTTAAATACCATAATACCTGAATTTATGCATTGGAGCTACGAACTGCTGAGTGCAAATTAAAAAAATACACGTGGTTATGATTTCTTTACTAATTTTTAATTTGTAAACGTGATGTAAAATGACTAAACATTTGAGAAAAACGAATTTCACAGACCTATTCCTGAAATAAATTATTAAATAAAATAGAAGCCGAGCGAAAACCATGTATACTGTACAACCAAACAACTGTACTTCATGGGTTTAATTACATATTAGTTACACATAGACATACAGAATTCTAGTTTAATATATAGACTGTAATATAAAGACTCAAAGCACAAATAAAATCACATCATACAATTATATTTTTCACGAAACTGCAATGCTTAATGATCCCAAATTTCTTTAAATTGAATACATTATTGATCAATTTAATAATAAACCAAGTGTAAAATACATGCAAGCAATCTAATCTAAAAGCAAACAAAAAACCTTAAATGTAAAAAGGCAAAGTGTCAAAGCATCAGTCAATAAAAGAAGTAAAAGGTCTATACCAAGTGCTTTCCACGCTCGTGTTGCCCATCACCATCGGTTTGAAAAGAGAGTGACAGGTCTTTGTTGGTGAATAGAAATCAGTGGCATAGGAGAGAGGGAGAACTCCTCCTACCCAATTACCCAAGCTGGGCAGGCGTTTGCTCTCTTCACAAATAGGACACAGGATCTCTAACACACACAGTCCCAAACCTGACTTTCAAGCATTCGGATCCCCGGTAGGAGATTGGGACTATCTGAAATCACCATTTAAAACTTCAGACGCGTAAACATCTCATCCAGACTTCTGGTTTTGCCTTATATCATCCGGACTATACTTTTTCCCTCCTATAGACATTGGAGAAGTGGACTGGTTCCTGCCTCTCAGCTTGTTCTTGCGTTCTCCATCAAACTCTATCGGCTTCGTTTTTAAGCTTGCATTTGTGTGAATTTGTTGGTGCAGATCCTCTCGGATGTTTTAAGGATCCGGACAGTTGTATATGGAAGTTGTGGGGTGCAAGGCGAAAGAAAGCAGTTGCACATTGCGTCCAGCAGCCATGCTTTTCCACGGCATCTCTGGGGATCATATTCAAGGGATCATGGAGGAGATGGAGAGGAGATCCAAAACGGAGTCTCGTCTTGGTAAAACCGTTCAGATGAACGGGCGAGAGACGGTAAGATTTTGTTTTGGATGGTTTGTTTTCCATTTGTTGTGTATTTGGGTTGTTTTAATTGCATTACTTCGTCTTTATGACACACTTAACAGCTTGTAATCAACTTCTAAAATAAATAAATTAATGTTTGAAATAAACAGCAACAGCGATGTAGCGAAAAATTTTTTAGTAGTGTAAGATCCAAGTTTTGCCTTATTAGCAGGCCTTGGAAATTCGAGATTTCCTAAATGTTTAAATGATTCATGGAAGTATACGATTTTTAAGATTAACGGATCAGTTAATAGTTTTTAATAATAGCCTTAAGAAGTTGTAATAGTTTCTGTTGAAATTATTTATTGCAAGCATGTCATAGACACAAATGTTTTATACATATTATTTGCAATAGCCTACTAGGAAGTTCTGGTTATGATAATAGTATATCACTTAATAGTATCTATAATACTTAAAACAGTATACATTTGCACTCATTTATACATTTTATTTATGCAGGCATCTTATTTATACATCTTAAAAAATTATAACGTTCGTAATATAAATTAAAGTCTATTTTTTTCATGCATCACATCTTTTATATTTAGAAGCTGAACGACCCTGACCCAGTCGCTATTAAAATGTGCAACTTTGTTGCTCTGTTAACAATAACATCCGTAAAAAATGTTGACTAATATTTTTTTTACTTATTTATTATATTGTTCTTATTTAGTTGTATTTCTTTTGTGGCAAACGAATTTATAGGAATTTATTTTGATCATAAGCTTTCACTGACCATCTATTTTTCTTATTTTATTGTTAAAGACTATGCCCTCCATGAGTCCAGAGAAGCCTGCCTTATGCGCCGGCTGTGGTGGAAAAATCTCGGACAGATATTACTTACTCGCCGTTGATAAACAGTGGCATTTACGGTGTCTGAAGTGTTGTGAATGTAAACTGGCCCTCGAGTCCGAACTGACGTGTTTCGCTAAGGATGGCAGCATTTACTGCAAAGAGGATTACTACAGGTAAGATCTAACTTTTTGGCCTATTTAGTAGGCCTTCGTTAGTAAGGCCGCTTGCAATCTGCAGCTTATGAGAAATGTAAAACTTTTGTAAACACGCGCTGATTACAAAGTAAAAAGAACTGGTGACAGCTGAGCCAAAATCCATTGTAAACCATTGACCCATATAGAGATCAGCAGTGATTCAATGACACGTTTAAACCTGAGCTGATCTATTCTTGTCTAAAAACATTTCAGAAAAAAACTCTTGCAAGAACGCTTACATTAAAAATATTGTAATCCGTTCAAAATATTTTTCCGCTAATCCAATGGCCTAAGAAGTGTAAGCAATGACTTATTTTGTAACCAAAATAATGTGCAAAACAATTTGACACCTTAACCTAAATTAACACAAAATAATCTCTTTCATTAATAAAATAAGTGCTAACAATTTCGTTTGTCCACGTGTCATATTTATTTAGAAACATCAGGTTATTTGCTCTATATTTCATTTAGGTTATAAACACACATATTTATATTTGACTATACTTGTTCAATAGGCCTGCTAGTGTAGCCCACCAACACAATACTGATATGTTAGGCATTAGCAATAATGTTTGTCAGTGATGATAAATGAATTGAATGTTTCAGAAGGTTCTCCGTGCAGAGATGTGCCCGCTGCCACCTTGGTATCTCCGCTTCGGAAATGGTGATGCGCGCCAGGGACTCCGTGTACCATCTGAGCTGCTTCACCTGCACCACATGCAACAAAACACTGACCACGGGTGACCATTTCGGCATGAAAGACAACTTGGTTTACTGCCGGGTTCACTTCGAGACCCTTATTCAGGGAGAATATCACCCTCAATTAAACTACGCTGAATTAGCGGCCAAAGGCGGGGGGCTTGCTTTGCCTTACTTCAATGGCACGGGCACGGTGCAGAAAGGAAGGCCGCGGAAGAGGAAGAGTCCGGCGATCGGGATAGATATCGGCAATTACAACTCAGGTGAGATGTTTGTTAATAGCTGTTTAATGAATGGCCTGATTTAAACACGTGTAGTTGTCTACAAATAAAATTGCTATTTTTTCTGCTTACACTTTATATATGTTTTTATTACAAATTAATTACATTTGGAAATTTAGAATAAATATGATGAGCAACATATATTTGAATTAGTTTACTAAAGGCTGTTTCCGAATTAGCGCATTAGGCTATTATCAAAGTTATCGTTCATTATTCGATAAATTGGCTACTTTAGTATATTACAAATAGTGTATGGTGTGTCAAGGGAAATTAGTGTTTATTTATAAACTTTATTTATTTGATATTAAGGTCTAGTCTAGTCATTTACTATTTTAAACACCATCTATTTAATATGCAATTTGTGGGCCAGCTTTCAGTAAACACTGTTTGCCTAATAAGCTTACTGTATGGTTATAATTCGTATATACATTGTTCAATTATTACATTATAATATTAAACTAATAAGTTGGTTATATCACGGAAAGGCTACTAAATCTTAGTGTATGAGATTTTCTTTATTTACCTATATTTTTTATATTTGGTCTTTACTGTAATTTATTTCACCGACAGTACCAGCAGCAGTCAAAATAACGCTCTTTTCCTCGCCGCTGATTGGATCAGATTAATTATAGGTCTACCTCATTAGTGCGTCATCAAACATCTAATTTAAATTCTCAAAGGAGTGAACCCTTGACCCAACCCCACGTGCAGGAATCATAGCTATTTAAGATCACTAGCCTCGTGTCGGTTTCTGTACCTTTATATAGTCGTCATTATTTCACATTTCTTTCGTTTTCGATTAACATTTTATTCGAATGTTTGAATGAAGAAACATAACGCCATAACACAAATCCCCGCTGCGCGTGTTTTGTTGTGGCTGTTACAATTGCTGTGTGCCTGGAAAAAATGGCTTTGTGTGCCAAGTATGTGCCGTTCTTCATGAATGGAGAGAAATAAGGGTAATCTGCCTGTTAATTGTTCTCTGTTAATTGAATGTGACGTCGGAATCTCTGGCTCTTCACCAGCTCTCATTCAGCTACATGAAGGTCATTGCTGTTCTCAGGACAACTCAACACGTTTCAAACAGTTATTAATAACAAAGTTTTAACAGTTATAAAAATAAACGCGGATCAATCCGACTTTAAACTCGTTCAGACACTAACGTGTTGTGACGTTTGTATGTATGCTGTTGTTTGTCCTAAAAAATTAAGCGGTTGTCAGCTGTAATAATTATCAAGTTGACACGACTTGTGTATAAATTTCTTTTGGCGATATAGTACATAGTATATAGTATTTATTTCGAATTATTTGGATTAATTAATACTGGCTTATTATTATTATTATTATAATTATTATTATATAACAAAATAATAATGATAATGATAATAATAATAATAATATAGTAACAATTTTGGTATTTTTATAGCTTTCTTGTTCATTCGATTTTTCCCTAATTTCCCCTTATTTATTATCTGCTTTTCTGTTTCTCCACAGATACTGTTTTTGTATCTTTTTTGTGTCTCGTCATATGTGCTCAGATTTAAACGAATTCATTTTTTTAAATAGATTTTTGAAACATAACATCTTATTAGGCGCCAAAATTCAGCATATAACCAATGTACTGTAAGTCACAATGCAGGAGTAGCCTATACTTGTTGCATAGACATTTGCAGATAGAGACCTCTGGTGGCAAAAAATAAAGTGGGACGTGAAAACCAGAACATGTTTTCATGAGGTTCTCATAGCTCTATAAATGTAAAATAATTACTGTTTTGAATTAGTATTACGATTGTAAATACGAATATAAACAGTTTGAAGAGATGAACAACAATGTTCATTACCAAGTTAATGAAATGGATCAGCGCCCTACAGCAGGATTTATAATGCAAAATTTACACTCTTCCAAAATATGCTATTCTTTTAGCTATTTTGGCACGGGTTAATATTTAATTTGCATGTATTAATAGCTATATTTTCAAATTATCACATAAATAAGAGTAGATAAAATCGAAATTACGTTAAAACGAGTGATAATTAATTGATACAATGCTATATATATTTTATACAACTGGAATCTCTAAATTTGGATGAATATTGTTAGGCTAATACCTTTCTTTTTTTTAATTATTCGTTTAAATGAATATCAGTATCCAAGGATAACAATACAGTCAATTTAAATAAATATGGTAAATTTTTATCTAAACATACGTGATGATGATAGCCAAAATGTCTAATGTATGCAATGTTTTTAAACTACATGCTCGTCCCCATCTCTGAAGATAGCCTTGCAGTTTATCAAACGTTTCGTTGTTTTTATAATTATAATAATTTAAAACGATTAATTCACAAACACCTACACTTTTATTTCAGAGAGATATCAAATCTTGTTTATTATTGGTTTGTTCTTATTTTCTCCAATCTTGTTTTTTTCTCAGGTTGTAACGAGAACGACGCGGATCATTTGGATCGCGATCAGCAGTCGTACCCTCCTTCCCAGAAGACCAAGCGCATGCGCACGTCCTTCAAACACCATCAGCTCCGCACCATGAAGTCCTACTTTGCCATAAACCACAACCCTGATGCAAAGGACTTAAAACAGCTGGCCCAAAAAACGGGCCTGACCAAGAGAGTTCTTCAGGTAAGAGTCACCTGATGTCTAAACACAGTTAGAGTCCATTTCACATTCACACAACTCATCTCATCTTTGAGTTGTTTTGCTTTTCGTTTTTCATCCCGGGACATATTTGGTTGTGTTACGTCATATAGTTTCACATGTCGCAGGGCAATTGCTAGAAAGTGTAGATAAAATGTGTTTTGATTCTTAATACCTGAATAGTCTCTATTTCAAATGAAGGATTAATTCAAGGGGCAATACTGATACACCGATATCCATTAAGCAACCTTTAAAAAGCTAAATGTTTGGAAATAAATGCATACATACAAACATTATACGGACACCAATTTCTGATGATCTGAATTGGATTGTGTCCATTTGAAGGATGGTCCATGTTTTTGAAATACTCCCTATAGCAAAAGTTGAGGCCTACTGTAGTTCACTTTGGCATTGTTGAGTTAAATGATTGTTAAAATGATTTTCATGAGTAAAGGCAAAAATATGACAATAATTGGAAAACAAAGCACAAAAAGAGTAAAGACCCTGGGATTGGTTTGCAGGTTTGGTTCCAAAACGCACGGGCCAAATTCAGAAGGAACGTTTTGCGGCAGGAGAATGGGGGTGTTGATAAGGCTGATGGCACATCACTTCCGCCGCCCTCATCTGACAGCGGTCCTCTGACCCCACCAAGCACGGCCACCACACTAACTGACCTGACCAATCCCTCTATCACCGTAGTAACATCAGTGACCTCTAGTTTGGACAGCCACGAATCTGGGAGTCCCCCACAAACTACCTTGACAAACCTTTTCTAACACGGATTTGTTTTATTTTTGTCCTTCATCCCCCTTTATTTTCTGATTGTTGTCCACGAAACACTTTTTGGAGACCAGGGAAAGACCTTTGGACATTGAACAAAAATGAAAGACCTAAATGTGTAGCATTTGCAACCGCGTGGCAGCTGAGTTTGTTTTGTTTTTTTTTGTTAAAAATCTGCACAGTTATCATTTTAGACGGTGACTAATTGACTAGATTTTAGTATTTTATTTTATTTTATTTTTAAGACATTATAATGTGAGTTTCAGTTTAAATACCCTCCAAAAATATATCTGCACACTGTGTGCCAGCATACATGTTATGTTTTTTGCATTTTAGCTTTTCTGGTATGGAAATACAAATATATTTGCAGACGTAATATAAAGAAAATTATTTATTTCATTTGTATTTCAAAAAATTATTTAAATTGGACGTACTTTGTAATTCTTTAAATGGTTTAGGTTTCACCGTGCAGATCTTTACAGTGATTGTAGCTCATTCTGTACCTTCACATTACAGTTGTCTCCAAAACTCAAATGCCCGGCGGATGCTGTAACCTCAATTTAGCACTGTTCCCTCACCGATTCTGCAATGAAAAATCATACTGTACACCTGTACTTCATCTGTACAGTAAGAAATGCTTCAAATGCCCGATTTTGGCACGACGTTGTGCAATATCAGATCATATTTTCAAGGTGGCCTAATGAATTGTTTCTAAAGTAGCAGATTTAACCCTGTCTGTTTGGGCCTCAACTAGTGGGACAACTGTTTCGAATTAAGAGATGTAGTAAATAAATACTCGGTGACAATATGGTGCCCAGTAGGAAACATTATGAGCGAGTCCCTCATGCTGAATGTAGGTCCCAGCGTGACTTGTGAATGCTAAGCAGGAAGTTCCTGCTGCTTTTATGAATCCAGAAAATTCAGAATTGATAAGCGAGTTAACTCGAAGAGAAACATCTTTTCTTTTCCTTTTCTAAGACAGACCCTTGCCACTGAACAGACCAAAAAATATTTATTGTGGGTTGGAGGTGCAGGGCAGTTTAAGATCGGTCGGGGTAAAACATTTCTTAAATTTGTTCTGTTGTAGAACAAAGTGGTACACTAGATCTACTTCATGAAGTAGATGCTTAACTCAGTTCTACTATGTGCCTTACGCGATACCTTGGAAGAGAGTTTGTGAAATTCAGGAGATACATGTTTGTTTGTTAAATGATTTACATTCTTGAAACGCCTCACTAGTTTTGTACTGTTCTGTTTTCCATCTGACTTTTGGAAGATCTTTTTAATAGCGTATTCTGTTACGAGGGGGCAGCAATGTCATAGAAAGCACTCTTTCTGATATAGTTGGTAAATCCGAGAATCATATATATTGATCTTCGTGTTAATAGTACAGTACGTGTTCTGCCGAGATTGTCCATGTTTCCTTGTTTCTTGAAAATGATGGTGTATAGAAACTATTTCCCCTTAAATATTTATGGACCAAACAGTTGTTATATCTTATTAAATTTGTGTGAATAAAATACTTTGCATTACAAGAGTTTTACTTTTCATTACACAAACCATTTTATGTTGACTTAAAATCTGCTTACAGGGAAAAAAATTACAGATGAACCCAAAAACAAAACCCTTGCACGTTTTGCTTTCATTCTTACATCGATTTGAAACGTTACTGTTTATTTATACAAAGTAATGCCCCATGGATTTGAACCAAAGCCCTGTAGTTACAAGTAAACACTGTAAAAAAATCTCTGTAGAAATTACAGTATTACTGGGTATTAACTAGCTGCCAGTAACTTACTGTAGATTTTACATTTATGTTATTTAGTAGCAACAGTTAAATGAACATGAAACATTTTTAGTCTTCTACAGTAAGTTACTGGCAACCAGCTGCACAATTACAGCAAATTTTTTACAGCGTAGACGAGGATTGCTTTTTAATGCATGAGAAATACAGATCAAAGTAATGCTAGATAGCATTAAAATAAACCTTTCAAAGCAAGGTTACTCTGTAGTTTAATATATTGTTACTTTATGATTTTTTTTCAGGGAGAACAAATCTTGGGGCATTACAGCCAAACTTCACGACGTTTGAAAATTCCCTAAAGTATTTAAAGAAGGGGGAAAACTTTGATCGGAATTCTTCACCATTGAAGACAAAGACAATATTAGGATAAGATAATAAAGTGATAAAAATCCACCAAATCTACAAAAAAAAAATTTAATCCAAAAATGTTCGACACTACCTTTGTCCGAGAATTCTTATGGAAAGAATATTAAAGTTATACAGTATTGCTGATGTACATATTTTGGAGCGGTCTTGCTCCAAGAGGCGACTGCAGGAGATGGAGGACTAAAAATCCCATACGCATGCATGTCTACACACGCACACACATACTGAAACTACCTTGTAATTCTGCTTGCTGTAAACATTCCTGTGCAACAAATGTCCACGAACACACAGTCTTCCTTAAACTTGGCAGCGAAATGAGAAAATCAAAGGGAAGACTATTAAACACCATATGGCTGTACTAAAAAACGAAACTAAGCTGAAAAAAAAGAGAGATTAACATTGCATGCACTTCATTATGTTTATATTATTTTATATTGATGTTTTATTTGTTGTTATTCTTAATGCGTTCAAAGGAATTTTTATTGTGAAGCCGGAATCATACCGTAAAAAAAGTAAAAATAAATAAATAAATAAGTGAAAGCATGCTTTATTTGGCAATAAAAGGTGATTATTTTTGTATTGTGGTATTAGTTCATAAAAGATGTTTTTTTTAATCAGTCATTGTGTATGCACGCTTGATAAAATATTTGTAAAATATTTTTTATGTTTAAAAAAAAAAAATCCTTAAAACTCCAGAGAACTCTTTGAGTCCACTTGTTAAACAATGCTTGTATTATGCTGCATGTCTTGTTAAGGGTTGTAAACAGAGTTTGGACAAGCATTGGGCCACATGGGGGCCTAGTAAACAGAACAGTGTTGAATTCCAGCTATGCCTGAGATGTCAGTGTAGCTCTGAGCTGCATCACTGATCTGCCGCTCGTAGGATCAAGATAACCACAAAAACATTAATTTCGCTCCACAGATGATTTCTGCACTTCCACACAACGTTAAAATGCTTTGTTGGATAATCTAACTACTGTATGCTTCATATAATAACTGGTTTTGTATGCCTGCTTGAACCTCACAACACTAGGCCATGCTAATATTTTTTTAAATGGTCAGATTGGGGGTAAAAAAAGAAAAAATATATCCTTATAGCACACTTTCACTTTTTATAGTGATACATATGCATGGTTTTGTATGGCTAATATACTCATTAAACTATCAGATGTTCTTAAAAAATGGACACAAGGAAAGCTTACTTTGTGTTTTTTTTACAGTACTACTTTACATGTGATCAGCATCAGGCTACAGTTATTGCTATTGGAAACCTATGAAGCCAGCAATGCCAAGGTCCTGGTTTGCACACAATTTTACAAAAAGTAATGCAGGTCCCTTTGAATAAAAGCATCTGCTGAAAATGTGTAATATAGCCTATATATTTATGATATGGATTCTGCGGATACATCACATCCAGTAATCAGTATTTTTTGGGGGGCAAAGTCAGCAGATATGCTCAAAAATAAGGTCCTGAGATATCAAAAAGGAGGCAATGATAAGTAGAAGATTTTTCATCCAGGACTTGAGGAGGAGTGGACGGTCACCGTAACCAGAAGCAAACAGAAACCTGAATGTTATCATCTAAAGCAGACCACGATTATATGGAAATCACATTTGGAGCCAAACTGCATGAGGAATGGAGAAGGTTTGTGATGTTCATAACTGAGCAGCATGTTGTGTTGCTAACACACTGTCGGATGAGTGACGATTCGCACAGTACAAATAGTTTTATACAGAAACATCATCCTAAAAAAGGTACAAGAAGGTACTAAAGTTGTCACTGGGGCAGTACCTTTTCAAGAAGTACACTTTTGTACCTATAAGGTGCATATTGGTACATTAAAGGTACATATCTGTACCTAAATGGTAGGACCTTCTTAAAAGGTACCATCCCAGTGACAACTTTTGTATCTTTTTTTGGGAGTATACAAAAAGACTACCTGAAGGAAACGTTTTTAAGCGATTTTTTTTCTCATGTATGCAGTGTTAGTTTTGGTCAGACCTCCCTGGAAGAGGAGATTTATATCTTAAATGGACTATCCTCGTAAAATAAAGAATAAATAAATACAATGAAGTTAATTCATAATTATGATATTAATAGAATCTGTATTCTTGTACAGAACTTTAAATATGTTTGGAAATTTAGCTATAGGGTTTGTCAAAAATTACAAATAAGCGTTGTTTTGTTTCATCTCAGACGTTTGGCCTAAACATTAATGAGACTGAAGTGAGAGCAAATGCGTCCGACACTGTAAAAAGTACTTTGCTGTATTAAAGTTTTTTGTTAATTTTGATTACAAGTCATGTCAACAGAGATGAGTTGTCACAACTTATAAAATATAGTTGAGAAAAGTCAACTTAATTTATAAGTTTATAAGTTATAACAACTCACCTGTAGTTATAACAACTCATCTCTAGTCAAGATAAATAATATTAAGTTGAAATGACTTGTAAATCCGAGTTGATTCAACAAAAAATTTTAAGGCAGCAAAGTATTTTTACTGTGCAACAATTAAAAGTTGTAAATCAACTCAGATTTACAAATCATGTCAACTTACTTTTATTTATCTTGATAAGAGATGAGTTGTTACAACTTATAAAATGAAGTTGACTTTTTTCAACTATACTTTATGGGTTGGTTTCCCAGACAGGGCTTAGGCTAATCCAGGACTAGGCCATATTTATATTATGTCATTTAGGAAGTTTTTACAAACATACAGCTGTGCATCTAGAGACAAAAAAATGTCACCGATATATGTTAAAATGAGTCAGGAACAGTTTTTATTTAAAATTAAACCAACTCCAACATGCATTTTAGTCTGGGACTAGAATAAGTTCTGTCTGGGAAACCACCCCTTTAAGTTATAACAACTCATCTGTAGTGAAGATAAACAAAAGTAAGTTTAAATGACTTGTAAATTTGAGTTGAATCAACAAAAAGATTTAAGGCAGCAAGTATTTTTTTTTGTGTGTCCATGGCACGAATTTCTGCTTTTTTCGTGCCTTGAGCACGACTTTCTTTTTCTTGTCATTTTATGTATTGTTTTACCTTTTTTTCCTACTTTTAAATCATTGTTGGTTTGGGTTGGGGTTAGATTTGGGGTTTGGGTTATGGTGTACTTTTTGTGTGTTGGTTTCTACATGTTCTTCTTTCACTTTCAAAACTATTCTCGTCTGGAGTTGGGGTTAGAGTGGGGTTTGGGTTAGGATGTCTAAAAATGTAACAGAAAGTGATTCTAACCCCAAGCGACAATGGTAAGAATAAACAATAAGAAAACAATACATAAAATGAGAAAGTAAGTCGTGCCACGGACACGAGAAACTACTTATAGACGGTTTCAGCAGTAACAACATAAACACGCGGCTTTCGTGGTCAACACGTAACTTCCGGTAAACTCTGCTAAGAATAAATAACAACAAAGTCCTTTTAAAGTAGTTTATTTATATAACAAGCAAAATAAACAACATGTAGATTACTAGGGAAACCAAAGCATTTGTTATTTTTGATGAGGTATTTGTTCAAGAGTTCAGTTTAGCAGCTAGTCAGACAATAAAAAAACCGAGACCGGAAGTAAAGTTTGGACCAGATGCGTATCGTGTCACTGCACGTGCATCCGATGAAACCGTCTAGAGGGGTGGTTTCCCAGACAGGGATTATCTTAAACCAGGACTAGGGCTTAGTTTAATAAGTAAATATAACCAGTTTTAACAAACATGCCTTACTAAAAACATTACTTGTGTGCATTTTGAGGCAAAACCAAGGGCACTGATGTATTTTAAGATATGTGCAAGTTGTTTTCAGTTTGAACAGCTCTTACATTTATTTTAGTCTAGAACTAGTCTAATCCCTGTCCGGGAAACTGCTGCCCCATAGAAATTTGTGCAAGACATTTGAAAAAGACATTCATGCTCAAGGCACAAAAAAAGATGCATTTACAAATAACACAATTAAAATATATAAATTAATAAAATTTTGCGTGACTATAACACGACTCTCTGTGAGATCAGTCTGTGAAAAACTGTGGTGTTTTCCCTTCATGTTTAAGCTGCGGTGACAGATCTTAAAATATGCCAAAGACATTAATTTGTCTCAAGATACACACCAGCAACATCTTTTTCTAAGTCATGTTTATAAAAGATGCTTAAACATCTCAATTTATCTAAGACCTAGTCCTAGCTTTGCTTAAGCTTTGCCTGTGAAACCGGGCCGTTCTAAAATTAAAATCTGGAAGAAATCTCCTACAAGAGTTCTACAAGAGAAACTTCTGAGCAATAAAATGTTCCTCTGGGAAATTCTCAAACGTGTCTCTCTATTGGACATTTGTGCTTCAGAACACACAGTGTTGTGTAAACATCTGACACTAGATTGAGTCTGAGAGACACATACAAACACAGACAGGTACATTGCATATACAGTACACTGCAGAGCTGAGAAAGCAGGAAGCCCAGTGTCATATGATGTGTACAGTCAAGCTGACGTACGTATGTATGTGTGTGTGTGTGTGTGTGTTCACAGACAGGAGCAGTTCCACACCAGCACCCTTTATCCTGGGAAATATGCATATCACTCGCTGCTACTGTGTCAGAAATACATGTTCATGTACCCACTGCACTGAATGTACACACACACACACACACACATTCTGTGACTCTGAGGGCCAGGCAGATGCAGACGATACGTCGAAGGTTTGTAAAAGTAAGGTCAAAGTTCAATGACTTACATGCCGGTTCGGGTGAGGGGGTCAAAACACAGACCCAACGCTTCTTGGTGAAAGCACACATACAGATATAATACCAGTGGCGGCCGGTGATGACTTTTTTCGAGGGCGCTCAATGCGAAGTTCTTTGCAACATGTATGTAGCCCGTCGTGTGTGTGGTTCTTAATTTCAAAATATGTGTTCTGCGCGCCGAGTGATCCTATGTGCATCATGTGTCTTGTCAAAATAAGTGCTTGCTGCAGATTAATCTCATGCCAGTCCTTCCAGAAAAACACAGAGTTTTTTTGTGATTAGTGCGGGCAAAAATCCTTGATCTTGCGGCACGTTTTCTTAAAAAATGCGATGGAATATGCGGGATATTTATGAATTTTATGTGATGAAATTGCAGGAACTTGCAAAAATTCAGCATTTCAGCATTTGCAGCTTTTTTAATGATGTTCACGTCACATAATCCCGTCACTTCATAACGTACCCATGGCAACAGGGGACATGGCTGCGCTTGTGTGAGGTAAATGCAACATTTTTCACATTTCTGCTAAGATATATGTGATTTTTGCAACGAAAATGCGGGGCTTATAAAAACATGCAAGCCCCGCATATTTTGCGCACGGAAATTTGCAATTTATGCTGCGAAAGTGCGGCGTATTTAAAAAAATGCGTCCCCCGCATAAATATGCGGACTTTGGCTGATTTTGCATTAAATCATGATATTGCATAATCACGTTTTTCTCAAAGGACTGTCATGTTTAATAAGGGAGTGTCTTGCGTGTATTTTGTGAATGTGAGCGTCTCTTTTATCATAAACAGTTTAGACGCGTGTGCAGCAGGCACTTATTTTGACAAAACACGTGATGCACATGACACTCCGAACACTTATTTTGAATTTGTGCCCCTCGGATGAGAAGTCACGAGCCGCCACTGGTGCATACAACTAAACATATTGAAAAATCACTTATATTTTGAGTTTGAACCTATACTTTTTATTAACTTAGACTTTTAAGCAACTAATTTCCACAAATGTTTTATGTAAATTTTACTTATTCAGATTTAAAGTGAAGTTGACAAGTGGTGACACAACTTTTTTTAATCTCAATATTTACAGATATTGCAGTCAATGTTTTGATCCAAATTTTGAGGACTTTTCTATTTGATGATATTATCAGTTTTTGCTTTCTTTTAAATATTTACATAAAGTGGTGCAGTGTGTAAATCTAGTGGTGAGGTTGCGAATTGCAACCAACAGCTCAGTCCACTGCTCACCCCTCACTTTTGAAACGCATAGAGAAGCTACCGTAGCCGCCACAGGAAAAACATGTCATTGACGGATACAACTTAGCAAAAAAAATTTTTGTTAACGGCTTCTGTAGAAACATGGCGGCACAAAATGGCGACTTTCACATAAGGGGACCCTCGGTGTATGTACATAAAAACGTTCTCATTCTAAGGTAATAAAAACATAATGGGTCATTATAAAAAGGTCTATACACCCCTGATAATATAGTTTTATATATTATTTTCCATTTCTGTCAAGAGATCCTTTTAAAAATTACACACTTCACCTTTAAAAAGCAATGCATAGTATACATTAAATGTTTATTCATCAAAATTTAGAGGAGACAGCCGCCTGAATTCCACGAATGCAGATACACATGAAACCAAAACAGAGAAAGACAAAAGCGCACGTGTGTGTGTGCGTGTGTGTTGGTTTGTTTACATACACACATAGATGAAGAGTTGATTTGGGTGTCTCTTTATATATCGACAGCTACGATGAAAAATAAAATCAAGCTTTCTTTGCAATATGTCGCGATACTTTCATGCGAATCTTAAAAAAGTTCATTGTTTCAGGGCAAAGAAAAACAAGACCCTAAAAAAAAGTCACATGAGAAAGCTAATCTACATTCCAAAAACATACGAAATCAAACAAGGGTTTTGGCAAAACAAATATCTAAAAAAAAAAGTTTGTATTACAGAACTGCCATCGTTCTACTTTTGGAACAATCCACTCATTGGATTATTACTCAGATTCTGAGACAACAGATTCGAGTGTCGAACCGTGCAGTCATAACAGCTGCTTCTTATCCATCTATCTAATTATTCCCTCAGAAACCAGAAATTTGAAGATACTAAAGACAGTGCATATCTGTCACGGAGCAGCATTGATCTTATTGAGAGCAAAATGTGGGTGTTGAGGGAGCCCAATATAACCCATGCCATTAAATTCCAGCATGCCGTTATTCACCAGCAGAATTGACAGATTTTGCACAGACGTTTCTTTTAATCTTCAACGCTTGTTCAAGAAGAGGGGAAAACACACAGTGTGTGCTTTACCTTTCTTATATGATATTTGTGAGGTGGTTAGCAGAACTGCTATTGATGTGTCAGGACAAAAAAAATAGTAGAAGCAACACGCAGCACTTGTTGATTATAAAGTGTCAAAACGCAAAAGGAAATATTCTTACTTTTCTTTTATAAAACAAAAAATACCCAAATCTTCTGATTGAACGTATTACTACTGTACCGTGTTTCGGCCAAACTCAGCAGAAGTAGCCTACACAATAAAACAGTTTTACAGCTGATTAAACAAAATGGATATTTATTCTGTATTCTCTATATAGATACGCTCAAATAAAATTGATTTCTTCAAAGGTGATACATACATCAAATGAAGTTCCACATACTTTCATTTAAGAGTTCATTTCACATTTTTAGTTTGCAAGGAGAAAAGTTTGCGGGATTTTACATGAACATCAATGTGGGTTGTAGGAGGTAGACAGGAGATCCTTTTAAATATATACACTTTAAACAAAATATGCAAATTAAAATACATCAATATGTGTGGTTCACACTGCAGGTGAAGGTTACGTTGTGATGAAACTGTTTACAATTTCTTTAAAAGTATTATATGTGTAAAAAATTTGCTGTAATTATGCAGCTGGTTGCCAGTAACTTACTGTAGAAGATAAAGACTGAAAATGTTTCATATTCATTTAACTTTTAACAAACTGTCCCCAGTAAATCACATAAATGTAAAATCTACAGTAAGTTACTGGCAGGTAGTTGCCGATAATACCCAATAATACTGTGATTTCTACAGACATTTTTTACAGTGTATTACATTGTGTCCTCCTGTAAAGCTGCTATGCGACAGTGAATGTAAAAAGCACTCCACAATTATACAAATAATTTAATTGAAACAGTTTTGGTGAAAGACAATTCAATTTAAGCAGTTGTAGTGGCTCAAGACTTGTGAAGAGGCATCATTGCAAAGGGACTTAAAAAAAGAGCTGTTTGTTGTTCAGATGCAGTAAAAGTCTATTGTGGGGCTATTCACCATCTCTGAGAGTTGACATTAAGTCCATGTTCCTAAATTCTGGAAACTATATTATATTCCAGAAAACAGAAATGGTAAAATATAAAACCAATCTGGAGGTAGAACAAAAGTTTAATGTCACTTTCTGAATCGAATAGACACCCACTCAAAAGAATTTTCATTGGATTAACTCAATTAAATTGTGGGCAGGATTTCCATCCAATATGATGTACCCCTAACTCATAAAAAACTGCTTTACACAATAAAAATATATTGAGTTTGTCCAACTCAATTTAAAGTAGATGGCAGTACTCAAATAAGTGTAGTTGCCTCAACTCAATATAGTGTAGTATGAATAACTCAATTTAGTGTATTTTGAATAACTCAATGTAGTGTTGTCTAAATAAAAACTTTTTATATCATACTAATTAGCATAAGCACATGTTAGCATGCTAAAAATAATAACATATGATATATTGGATGAGCATGTGAGAAGAGAGAGTTCATTGAGAGAAATACGTCAAATTCACAACTTAATCACAAGCGCCACTCTTCTACACGATGGTAACCAAACAATTTGAAAAAATATAACACAAACTCTTCTATAAGATAAACGAACATTAAACACTATAACGTTTTTCTCTTTACCTAAAAATGCATATGACAACACTTAATTTTAAAAAATTACTCTCCAAGCAAAGCATGCTGAAAAATACAGATCCACAGCCCAGTTAGTAATAGTAACAAAAATCATTCATGTGGTCCCAACATAAAATCATTAATTGGACCGAACATGATAAAATTAGGTTGAGATAAAAAAAATAAAAAATTGTGTTGTATTACTTGTTTCATGTCAGTAAATTAGAAAAGGTGCAAACATATTTTTTGTGTGTATATTTAATTCATATTTTTGATATACACATTCTCTGACAGTGGAAAAAACAAATAATCCACGAACACGACACAGATCCATCTGAAGAAAATGGCGGTCCCACAATACCAGAGTCATTAACCGAGGTATTCTTCATGTGCAAACGAAAACGTGGTTAAATTTAAAGAATCGTTGCACAGAAAATTAACCTAATATTCAATTATGTTGTATATTTTATTTATTTTAAGAAATACAGAGTCTATGATACAGCAAAAATTTTATCCAATAATGATTATAAAAGCAAGAAAACCTGTCTTAAACGCATCACAATCCTGCTTGAGAAAATGGTGGTCTGACCTTTTTTCCAAAACCCAAACTCAAAATAATTAAATATATATACTGAAAAAAATATTCATTCAATTTACTCAATTTTTTAAGGTAAGTGGTCGAAACCAATTTATTTTGCTACATGTTTTGTTTTGTTTTGTATTTCTATTTATTTATTTTTTTGTTTAAATGTAGCTTAAATAAATTGATTGCAACCACTTGAGTAAATTGAATGAATCATTTAAATTTTTTTAGTGTATACTTATTGCTCTTAATGAGATATTTTAAATCAATTGAACACAATTTTAATGTGTCATTTCTAAGAGGGGCTTGAATAATTTTTTAAGTGTACAGAATAGAATTTTAGAATTACAGAATAGAATAGAATAGAATAGAATAGAATAGAATAGAATAGAATAGAGACTTGCAGAATAGAATATACAGAAAAGAACAGAAACATAGAAAACAAAACAAAACAAAACAAAACAAAACAAAACAAAACAAAACAAAACAAAACAAAACAAAACAAAACAAAACAAAACAAAACACTTATATACAAATCAGATTAGAAATGTGCAGAATAGAATAGAATAGAATAGAATAGAATAGAAACTTGCAGAATAGAATAGAATAGACACAAAAAATAACAGAAACTTACAGAAAAAAATACATGTTAGACTTACAGAATAGAGACTCAAAGAACAGAGAAATTAGAGAAATCGAAAGTTAAAGAATTAAAACTTAAAAAATAAAACACATGTCAAACTTACAGAATAAAACATACAGAATAAACCAGAATATGTGTCAGAATACAACAGATAAGAAGTGCCATAAAGTTTAACAAAAGTAAATCTGACAGAAAATTAAACTTTCAATATTTGCTCTTGTCCCGTGTGAAATATCCCACCCCTTGACTGTGCTAGTGTTTGCGTGTGTGCGTGCGTGTGTATCTTACACAGGTCAGGAATGGCGTTTTAAGGAGCGCGCACACGCAGGCACGCACTCGCAGGAACACAAACGCACGATCTGTGTATCCGCGCACAGACAGTGTGTTTAGCAGCGTCGCGCAGGACCTCAGCACGAGCTCGACCTTGATCTGGCAGACTGAGACCCCTTCATCATCATCCTCATTCTCGTGTTCATCCTCATCGGCGCGAGCTCCAGTTAAACGCGCGTGAAGCTCGACTGGCACTTCCTGGTAAGAGTTCATACTCATCCAGTCAACTTTAAAACAGCGTACTACATCACTTTCAAGTTAGAATTGTCATAAAATAAGGCAATTTTCAGTCAGTGGGACACTGTGTGCTTTGATACGTGTATATATAACAGCATTACAACAGGTGAAATAACAGGCGACTGAGAAAAGTTAACACAAGTTTGGTGCTAATTTGAGTTAGCGCGCTAAGCTAACGCGACTTTAGCGTTCGTGTATTGGATTTCTGCAACATACGTATACGCATTATGATTAAACATGATTTATACTATACGGAATAAACTTACCAAGTTGTGAAACGGCGTTTTTAAGCAGTTTTAAAGAATGTCGTTTGTGTTTTTAGCAGTCACGCGCCACATTTAGTGCGTAAGGTGAGCTAAAGCTAAAGTCTGTCAGTCTGACACATGCAACAGAAATGTGAGGAGGACAGTCTCACACCACAGCCCTGACAGTAGCAAAATAAGATTTATTCATCGATATCGGACGAAAATGACACAAATACATTGTTTATTGCGTGTTTGAGCGTTTCTTTAGAAGTTCAAGCAAACTTTACTGCTGCCATTGACATCACGTTAAATACATGTTTTGTAATCGTTATAAACTTTGTTCCTAAAGTTTGGATTGACAACAGTGAGTCAGTAAGTATACAGTTAAATATATTTATAAAAATATAATTAATATAGTTGTTTGAAGTCCAAGCAATGCAGTACCTTGTATTTGTGAAGTGAGTCACTTGATTCAGGGTTTGTCTGGTTCACATTGTTCACTCTTGTCAATGAATCAGCAAAATAATGAAAATGCTGATTTCATAAAGGATAATGAATGGTAGTTGTTGTTGTCAAACTTTTTCATAATGCGGCCCTCGTTGTGTAAGGTGAATCCCTTTGTGTCCCCCTAAAGAAATTTTTATAAACAATCTCAAAATTAATCATGTTATTATAAAAAACAATTATGAAAACAAGTTTGATTTATGAAAAATTAATATATATTTCATAAAATAGCCCCCAACAGCATCTTATGGCCCCCAGTTTAAGAACCACTGATGTGTAAAAGTAAGCCAAAATAGTAGTAGACATTGTTATCATTTTCCACTTTTACGTCTCGTTTTCTACTTTTATTAAATAGAATTTTATACTCATTTCTATTGACATTTGTATCAGTTATTCTGCAAATGATATTTTGGTGTCCTTTATTAAAACATCCAGTTTTAGACAATTGCTGCATGGAGCATGTGAAAAGGAAAAAAATACAAATGTATTTTTTTAGTTCTGGGTTTGTTAAAGTTCCCGTTTTTCCTGATCCCATTTTTCAAACTTTAGTTAGTGTGTCATGTTGCTGTTAAAGCATAAATAATACCTGTAAAATTATAAAGCTCAAAATTCAATGCCAAGCGATACATTTTCTTTAATAAAATTCCCCTTTCAAAGCCTACAGCGAATGGCCGGTTTGGACTACAGCCCTCTACTTCCCGGTTGAATGAAGTTAAAATAAGAGTTGTATTTTTTTTACTAACCTCCGCCCACAGGAATACGTCAGTAGACAAATTGCGCATATGCGCCTTCGGACGTGCTGAGAGCAGAAGTCAAATATTGCCGCCTCAGCCTAAAGTAAAATCATGCCAAAAAAAGTACGCTGACAAAGACTTTCTATAGCATTAAGCATAATATATATATATATATATTTTAAAGGGTATATATATATATATATATATATATATATTTAATTATACATGCATGTGTGCATATTTATAAATACTTAATTATTATTCACAGTTTACACACATTTATGATGTAAACAAAAAACTTTATTCTGCAATAGATTAATCACGATTAATCACGATTAATCGTTATGAAACCTTAATCTAGTGACTTGGAAGACATCAGTCCGTTTTTAGGACAGTGAAAACAGTGGTATAGAGATAAGTAAACTGTGTCAAAAATACTGCGTTTTTTTACACACAAAACATGAACACATGTAATATTGTGCAGTATAAATACAATTAAAGCTTAAAAACACAGGAAAATCAGGACCTTTAAACTGATTCATAAAGTTGTGCAAGGTGGGTTTTTTACCATTTACAAAACCACTTGACAATTTAGTCCCATAATGACTATGGTTTTAAAATCTTACAAAGATATTTTGGTACTTCAACAACAAGGAAAATAATAACTAGTCTCTCTGAACATGTATTTCCCCCTTATATTTTTTATATAAGTGTTTGCTGGGTCTTGGGATAGATTTTACACCTGTTTCAGTCTATCATAGAATGGAAAAGTTTTAAAACCCTGTTCTAGTTTTGTTCCGGTTATCTTGATCCTTATTACCATTTTAAAGGGTAGCTCAATTCCTTAAGCCCTTTTCTGAAATTACTTTCATCACTTGATTTATGTATACGATTACACACATGTATATTATGCTTAATGCTATAGAAAGTCTTTGTCAGCGTACTATTTTTGGCATGATTTGACTTTAGGCTGAGGCGGCAATATTTGACTTCTGCTCTCAGCACGTCCGAAGGCGCATATGCGCAATTTGTCGTTGTTATTTTTCCTTTTCTTGCTGTTTAGATATTTTAGATTTCCCCAGGAAACGAACCCGCTTTCATGGCATAATTACATGATGCATATGCCACTGTAAACACAGTAATAGAGATGCTGACAGCCGGCATTTGTCATAAAATATGAGAAAATCTGAGTCAATATGTGCTGTGATCCAAAAAAAAACAAAATCCCAGCTTCTCCATACTGGATGCTCTCGGCATTTGTTGCATCTTTCGCAAACGACTCTTAATATTTCACACAGGATGACATGGGGAGCAGGGAAGAGGCTCTGTGTTTTGAAAGCTTGTCTCTCTTAATACGCAATACTCCATGTGTTGCAAATAGCTGGGCACGCCAGCCTGGCATACTAACACTCATCAGCTTTTCTTCAGCCGAGTTTCTCCGGCCCAAGGGCTGTCGAGGTCTGTGGCTGGAGTGAGCCGTAACACCCCCTCATTCCTGGATCTTCCACGACAGGATCTTGCTCTCGAACTCGGTCAGTCCGGAAAACGTACAGCTAGAGAGAGCCGTAGCAGGAAGCTGTTGTATGTATGTGTTGTATTTTCAGAAGTCATGCCAAGTTTGAACACTAAGACCTTTGCCAGTTGCCTTTGAGGAGCGATGAATAAGAAACCTCTTTACACATGTCTTAAGCCAGGCCTGAAAGCTAGCAGGGTGTTTGAATAGCTCTGGAAGGTCTTGAAAAGTGGGACGGTTCCCGTGCCGCACCGCAAGCGAGCATTGGTGGGAGACCGAGGGGCGGTGACCGAGGTCTAGTGCCACCATACTGTGAAGGCCGGGCAAGTGGCCAGCTACGTTGACAGTTTAACAGTGAATATTTTACAGCGCAGCATACTGCATGCTGTAAACAGGGGTAGGCTACATAAAGGCTGTTTATCGTGCTTGGGAAGCCTTGGAAAAAATCTGCGTCTTTTAAGCCCTGTATTAGAATAAAGCAGATGGCTTGGGCCAGTGTGGCTTGGAAAAAAGCTGGAGATAAAAGCAGGCCAGTTTCTTTGAACAAGGAATCTGTCACGTTTGGGTCTCCGGGTCAGAGTGTGTGCTGAGCCGCTGAAAGTCATGGGTTTTATGCTGACGTTGGCCAGAAATATCCCAGGGAATCTCATTAATATTGATGTTTTGATGTTGCAAGCATTTGTAAAGGTGGTTAACGGGCCAAATGTTTGGAGTTTTTTTTTTAATGCAGTATTTTTCTCAACATTGTCATTTGTCATAGACATCCATTGACTTTAACCGCAAGTACAAGCAGCAGTTAGTAGGACCACAAGAAGATATTGGCTAACTTTACTAGTGAAATAAATAAAGATACATAAAGATGTGTGTAAGTATCTAAAGGATTTATTTTATACTCTGAATCACAATATTGATCACACATGACTTTAAGGAAGTCTGCCGTTTGGCAGCAACAGCGACTTCTCCAGTTTTCATCTGGATCTTGATTTAACATTGGCATTTGTTTAACGCACATTTCCAACCTGATACGGGAGCAGCATGTAAGACCCTCCAAAAGAGAATAAAACATTCTTGCTCTGTGTCATAAACTGAAATGAGCTTGTGTTTCTAAAAGCGTTTCGTGATCACTTGAGTCGATGGCTCACGTACAGAGCAAAGCTACATTTCTCCAGAGCCTCTCGCTCATGAAAACAACACTTCTTCTGCCCTCTTTTAAAGATTCACCAAAAGCTCTGTGTTCTGATGGAGAGGAGGTGATGGTGGTTTAAGATGGTGTTAGCTTTACAAATATATCTCATAAAAGAGGTGAAAGGGATTTTGATGGAGCGGCCTAGCAGGATTTGGAATAGGGAAGTCCCTAATAACGGTGTTCAAAGAGACCGTACCTTTCATAGCTCTTGACCAAGATGATGATGGTGTTTGAGGATACATCAGAATAACTCTGTGTTTACATACTTGAGAAACGAACAATGACGTACCAAACTATAGCCAGGGTTTCCATGAGTCATGGAATTTCTGGAATATCGTGGAACTTGTAAGGTCTATTCCAGGGAATTTAATATTTTTGTACAAGTCATGGAATACCAGAGATTTTTGTATGTCTGTCCATTAATCAAAATGTAATCCGCTTGATAAGTTGTGATGTAAGGAATGCAGTTTCCCGGTCATGGGCTACACTGATTTCAAGTAAGACTACAATCTAAACAGCCATTTATTGGCATTGTTTACTCATTTAGGCATTTAAGCTAAACTTTTATAAACTCACAGTGTACACTACATTATCCAGCCTCGTGGCATCCCGGATGTAGGTCATGAAAATTCAGCTTTTTTAGTCCGTGAAAGTCAGGGAATTTGACATTTGGCTCAGAGTGGGAACCCTGTTTGGCCCATAAACAAATGCGTTTCATTACTGCTTGATTGGTCTTTGTTTACAAGTTTAACTCTTAGTAGGAGTATAATCTTAGTTCTGAGTAGTGGTACAGCTTATATTTGAAAAAATTGACCTATGGCTAAGTCTCGCCCCTCCACTCACTCGGACAAACAATCAACATTCGGTAATAGGCGCTATGGCAGCTGTCACAGTAGGAGACGTTTCACAGCAGGCAATTGATGATTTATGGAGACAGAAAGACTATATATCATCTTGAAGTAGGGATGTCAAATTATGCAATTTCCCATATTCGATGATCGTTTAAATTAACGATCAATCAATCGAATAATCGTTAAAAGTAATAGTGCAATAAGCCTTTACAGCAGTGGCATTTAGCCAATGACATAAAAGTGTGCGTAAAAATGCCAGCTTCCTCATGCCAATTAAAATATTTTATTTTGTCTAAATAACATGCTAGTGGGATTGTAAATTGAATCAATGTAGTTTGTATTTTGATAAAAATCATTAATTTAATCTCGTAATGAAATATAATGACTAATAAACGCAGTATAACTCCGCCTTATGACGTGCACTTCGCACAGTCGGATGAAAGTCCGTGCGTCCATGACAAAATAAAAGTTTCATTATCATCAAGTGTTATTTTTCTAGTGGTTCACCTCGCTTTCCGAGTCATTGAAACACCACTTGTTGCAATTATATCCAAGAAGCACACGAAGGGCACTTTTCCCGTCGACGAATGAAACTGACTAACTGCAATGCATTTCAATGGACGTGTAAGCAAAGAATGTCCGATTGTATTGTGTTAGCTATGCGCACTGTGATTGGCTCATCGCGTTTGGGGGAGTGGCTTAACCATAGGTCAATTTAATTATTGGTATCGCTAATTTTAAAACATTTGACCGAATAATAAAGAGGAAATTCTCAGTAGTTAACATCAGACACTTCCAGTATTTATAGCTTTGCCAGTGATCTGGTTAAAATGATCTATTTTTGGTTTGCGTCAGTATAACCATACTGAGGTGTTGTTTTGAAAGCTTCATGTGGTTTGAAAGGACATCAGGGGTTTCTGGTTCGACACCAGCAGTAGGTGGACAGCGCAGATGGTCTTGATCAGTAGGTACTTTTTTTCACTATGCACTTTAGTATTTAACAGTAGAAGTAATAGAAAAAAATATTTTGATATGGATGAATACACCGAAAGTATTTAAAGAACCGCTTGTCTTTTAAAATAAACTGAGATGTTGCAACACTCTTGCGTGACTAAGGTATTGAATCGGTTAAGTGGTGCATATCATTGAATCTTACAGAAAAAACACTTTAATGCTTCTTACCTCAGATTGAATTGTGATGTTGACAAACTGTCAAAGGCCGCAGAGGAAACCGTGTTGTGATATTCCTCCGATTATTGCATCATGAATATTCCAGAGAAATGAAGCATGATCAACATCTGTTGTTTTGGTTCTGAGCGATACGGAGCGTAACAGTAATAACAAATCGTGCGTTTAGTGATCGGTTGAAGTCGCCTTGAAACTTCGGCCGCTTCAGATGCTGAAAAGAAAGAGCCAGGAGGGAATTTCAAGACTGTAGGCTTCTGTTAGCGTGATTGTAGCCGCTGGGCTTGACCTATGGCTGTGGCAAATAAAAGGAATTTAGCCCGGTGGTGAAAGTTGTCACATCCCATTGTGGTCAGAGGTTAGCCGGCGAACTTTGTTTTCGGTGACATGGCTTAGTCCTCATTAGACCACATGAGATGAAGGCCTTCAGAGCAAAGGGTCTGCAGGCCACGGATAACGTGCAGTTTCATGCAACAAAAACATTTATCTGAGTTTAAGTATTCAGTGTTGTATTTTAAAAAGTAGCTTAAAGATTTTTTGGTTGAGACATAAAGACAATGAAATATTGTGTTTATGTAAAAATTGCTTTTCCCCCTTGGTTCTATTTTTGATAACACATTTTTATTTATTTATTTACAAGACGCTGTCAAAACTGACGCCTGCAGGTGCGTGCGATCTAGCCGAGATCTATCAGATTAAGGTCTTTCATGCTGTGCTTTCTTCGGAAGTCAATTAGGAAGTAACATTGATTCACTTGACAACTCATTGACTAAGAGTCTTTGGGAAAACTATGCTTCTTTAGAACAGCAGGTGTTTGTAATCAAAATATAAAGGTATTTTAGTGGTGAAGTTTGTCTTTACAAACCTGCTCGACCAGAAATAAAGAAGTGATTGTGGACTCAAAATTATTGTTTAAGGATCACAAAAGATGCAACCATTGTTAATTGTTGTGCAAATATTTGTTTGTGCATTAAGAAGTGATATGTGCTATTTTGTCTCTTGCATAAGTGTCTGTATTCACAGTGTAATTGTGACCATGAATAGTAATCTTGCATATTCATTTAAAATCCCCTCTTATTTTAGGCTTACGGCTTCATAGTTTGTTCTTAATAACCCATGAACTTTCCATGACATCTGTAGTTGTGCAAGATCAAATGTGAGAACAGTTACTTAAATGTGCATTGTGTAACTCTTGACAGAAAAGCAATATATTATACATAACTATATTATCAGTGGTGTATAAAGACCTTACATAATCAGGGTTTCCTGCAGAAAATTTGTAAGTTAAGGTGGTAATGGGGCCGGGGGGCGTGGTAATCAAAATATTTTTATTTAAAACACTCAAATAAAACTTAATTTTGAAGAACCTATGACAGAAAATGAA
Source organism: Paramisgurnus dabryanus (assembly GCF_030506205.2). Lineage (NCBI taxonomy): Eukaryota > Metazoa > Chordata > Actinopteri > Cypriniformes > Cobitidae > Paramisgurnus > Paramisgurnus dabryanus. The sequence goes on from NC_133360.1 coordinate 23,190,202, forward strand.
CACATACTAGATTATTAATGACTTAAATGTTTTTTAACAGATACCTCTAACGGGAATAGCTGCGTGATGAAGTGAAACTAAAGGGTTAATAAACACAAACTAAAGCAGATGTTGTAGAACGTCTGGCGAACGATCATGGATAGCGCAATTTTTTTTTTAAACTGATTATTTCCCACTATTAATTACATTATCTTAAAGGAGTGTAACTACTGTAGCATGTAGATAATGCACATAAATAACGTGAGCAAAAGCGCTCAACAATTATATCTAATCAACAGGCACGTGAAACCTAGCTAGCAGGTTGCTCAAACAACAAAATCACCAGCTAACTTACTTTAAATTTGCAAGAACTACAGACTAATACAATAACAGGCTTAAATACGTGTTTTATCAACTGAATAGCCTCCAGACATGATGGACCACGTCTTTATCTTATTTTGGACGTTTGGCGCGCGTGCATGCTTGCGGAATTAAGCGCGTCCACACTATTCACCGAGATGCACTTGACAGCCTTTTTTTGCGACGATCTAGTTAAGGTGGTAGGGTTTCCCAGCTTTGGCGGGCCGCCCAAACTGCTAAGTGCTGCGGGAAACCCTGATGATGAACTGTATTGTTATTATTACCTTAAAATAGGGCTGGGCGATATGACAAAAAAATTATCGAGATTTTTCCCCCCATATCAGTCGATATCGATAATTATCATGAAATTTAAAGGCAGATTTTTGCTCCTGAATAAAAATTGTAAAAACCAGACAGTTAATAATGGTTTTAAACTACTTTTTATTCAGAACATGACAAATACAAATACTAAAATCTTGTTTTAATGCATCTGTATTAAATGTAAATCTATTTGTTATGAAATCAACACATTTCTGACACAAAAGCAGCAGACTACTGTCACTTTAAGACCCAAGACAGACTGCTTTAAGTTTCAATACACTGAGTAACAGCTGTTTATGTTCACTTAAACAAGAAAGAAAACTTAGTTCAGTGATCACGCGTGTGTTATACATATACGAGCTATACACGCTGATAAATGGATGTCAAGAGTGTCACGTTGCTGTGGGAGCGCACATACGCAAACACTATATTCACTGCAGTGGTGGATCTGCTGCTTTTCCTCAGTTTCCTGAATTTGTGAATGTCCTGTAAATATACTTTTAAAGCTGTGCGGACGTGTGTGTGCGCAAGGCGCACGATGAATGAAAGTACAGTATACTGCACCTATTGTGTCTGCTGTGTTTGACGAACCCTGTTTGCGCGTCCAACATTACACACAAGAAAATGTTTCCGCGCATTTGGATTCCGTGATTCCGTCCGCGTTATCCACATCGCGAAAATCATAGGTCTCTACTAATAAATGAATAACTTGCCTCATCTTCCACTCCTTCAAGTCTAACTGACACTGTGATTGTAAACCAAGAGCACGTGCCGCATCCGGAAGTGCTCGCGCAACATTACGCACAGTGCGTAACCATTATCGATCACTTATCGAACTGTCCTTATAGTTTTATCGAAAAAGTTTATATCGGTAAAATTATCGTTATCGAATTATCGCCCAGCACTACCTTAAAATGAGCCGTTTTTATCTATATACACCGCAGGTCTACTTGGATGGAAGGCGCCGCCATGTTTCTACAGTAGCCCTTAATGGACGAACCCTACGTTGTCGACATGTTTGTCCTGTGGCAGCTACCGTAGCTTCTCATTGCGTTTCGAAAATAGAGGCTGGCTGCAATTCGCAATCGCACCATTAGATGCCACTAAAACACACATTATACCTTAAAACAAGAGACAGAATAAAAGTGATGTAAAATTTCTTAAAGGAAAACTCCACTTAAAAAAATAAATGCTCATTTTCAGCTCCCCTAAACATTAGTTAAACATTATATTTGAACGGCTTTGGAATCCATTCAGCTGATCTCTTGATTTGGCGGTACCACTTTTAGCATAGCTTAGCATAATTCATTGAATCTGATTAGACCATTAGCATCGCGCTACAAAATAACCAAAAAGTTTCAATGTTTTTCCTATTTAAAACTTGACTCTTCTGTAGTTACATCGTGTACTAAGACTGATGGGAAATTAATAGTTGCGATTTTCTAGGCAAATATGGCTAGGAACTACACTTTCTTTCTGGTGTAATAATCAAGGACTTTGCTGCCGTAACATTGCTGCCGTAACATGGCTGCAGCAGGCGTAGTGATATTACTTAGCACCTGAAATAGTGCCTTGCTATTGAAAAGTAGCCAAGGGGACTATTTTCGGGCAGTGTGTAATATCACTAAGCCTGCTGCAGCCATGTTACGGCAGCAAAGTCCTTGATAGAATGAGCATATTTTTTCAAAAAAAGTGGAGTGTCCCTTTAATGCTCAGACATTGTGCGCAACAAGATGCGTTTCATATTTCATATTAAAGCAAATGAAAAAATACCAAATCTGCAATCACAGACATTATGATTTTGTACAAGTAAAATGTTTCTAAACTAGCTAAAAAACTGTTATTTCCTCCATCATTTACTTCTATGAAAAAAACGCAAGCGTGTTCAGTTTGTTTGAGATTAAAATCGCAAAGTGGGTCTTTAAACCACAAATTTATCTGGCCTCTTTAGAGAAAACCAGTGCCGTTCCAATTTGGCTCTAGGGCAGAGTTTTTACAAAGGCTACACAGATAAAACCGAACAAAATAACCTCTCACTAACTATAGTCCTGAATATTCTCAGTACTTTGACTAAGATGTTTTTCCGCATCCCGTGTTATTCAAATCAGTCATCTCCGTGCAGACAAACGGGGTAGTCAAGTTACCTCTAATGGATTATTTGCATCACTTTAGGACTCCCTTCTCTGCGCTCAAGCTCCGTACATCAAACGGCACGTGGGGAGACGCGCACCCCTGCAGGGTAATTAACTGTACCCTCTCAGACCCTCCTCTATAAAGCACCTGCAGGCTTGACGGCACGCTCACAAAAGCCAGAGCTTAGAACTGATTCATCAAACCGGCCCTCGAGAAAAAACAAACAATGGCCGGCCGGGTGAGATGGTCCAGGTCTATTGCTGCCCTGCCAACTACATCCTTTTGACTCAAGGGTACGTAAAGTGGACCATTACACCTGCACGCACTCGAACCTCCTACGCCATGCTAAATGTTTATGGAAGATGCGCACATATGCACTGCTGGTTCTTTAGAAGAGCAGGGTTCAAGGGGTACCGGGACCCCGGAGCGAGAGGGTCGCTATCGAAAGAGGGTTCAAGCTCCTCAGAGACTTGCTGTAAAAGAGTCAGGTATTAAAGGCAAAGGGCTTTGCACTACTTTGTGTGTGGGTATAAATCACAGCCAGCCCTCACATGCAGAAGCTGTTTGTGCTGTGCTATTTACTTCCGCTGAGAAATAATCATTACCCTATAAAATGTGAAAGTGAAAAATGCAAAGGAGGCCTTTAAATAGGCACCGAACAGGATTATGAATGGCCGGTACCAACTCCCTTAAGACTGCAAGACTTTATTCCCCTTTGGTGCCTTATGGAAATGCATTCGCTTCTTACAAAAACAGCTTTGAGATGAAGCAGCGGTCGCAACACTTTTATTCAGTTGCAGAATATTATAAGTTAATTACTTTACATACCGGTTCTTTAAATTTGATTGAGATTAATGAATTTCTTTGTAATATTCTAATAGAAAACAATGTATTTGCATTGATATATGAAAGGGAAAGATCATGTGTTTTACAACAATATACAGTAAAAAAAGCTGCAAAGCTGGAAAAAGTTTAAGCAAATTGGTTATGCAAGTCATTTTAAGTTTTTGACTAGTGATAAGTTGATGTAACCTAAAAAACAACTTGAAATTGTTTAACTTCATTTGTAAAATTACATGAAAACGTATGTTAAAATGACTTAATGATATATTAGGGTTCCCACGGGTCCTTGAAAGTTTGTGAATCTGGGGGAAAAAATTCAAGGCCCTGGGAAGTTTTTGGGAATATACATACATAGATACAGGTCATTGAAATAGCTTGAATCTATATTATGCAAGAAGTTTTCTGGAAAAAAGTCCATATTATTCCCTGTGTAGTGTAGAATAATATCATAAAAATTCTGTTCGCTTTAAATGCTTATCTCTTCTGTACGCGAATGTTGATTCAAACCAAAATGCTTTTTTGCATACTTGTGTTTGACACATGAAAACATCTCTGGTTACGTATGTAACTGTTGTTCCCTGAGAAGGGAACGAGACACTGCGTCTCCCTGTCCATACTTCCTGCGTCCCTGTAACGTCGTATTTGGCAATATTTCAGATAGCGATATACTTTTTTGCTCGTTACCCTGTCTTTGTTGTTAAGCCTCATCATTTTTTGATTTTGATATACACATTCAGACGCACTTACCCTTGGAGGCATCACCAAAGTGACGCAGAGGGAGTTCCCTGGAAAGGGAACTGTAACAATTCATCTTAAAAGGTAACACAATGTAACCTTGCTCTCACTTGAAATGTGTCCCCACATTTAGTCCTTGAATTTGAGGGTATTGGACCTGGAAAGTCCTTGAAAGGTCCATGAATTTGAAGTTATCTAAGGTGTGGGAACTCTGATATATGCATTTGTTTAAAGGGGTTAAAGTGGTGATTGTTGTTAAAGAGTTTAAAGCAATTCGATTTGAAAAGCCCAGATGTAAACCCTTAAGTGCGCTGACATGTTTTCTTGTAAATTAGCATTTTTATCAGACTCTTAATGGATTCTGCCTACTGGTATTTCTGTATGGCCTGAGGCCGGGATTAAGCAGATTTTAAGCAGAAGTATTTGATAAATGTATAATATGTGCCGAATGCATTCGGTTAATATCAAAATCTTATTTTCGACGTATGTGGCGTTTAGAGGATTTTACATCTGAGCTATATAACATTTCATATTTACGCATTTAGGAGACGTTTTTATTAGGGCTGTGACGGTAGCATTTTTTTTTTTACCACCGCCAGTGCACCAATTCACTGCAGTGGTTATAGAGTTTATATGGGGGGGGGGGTGTTATAATGCAAACATTGGCTGGGCAATAGAGCTAAAATGTCTTTTATTCTAGAGTTTTTAAAAACAAAGAACTGCCACACTGGTGAGCTAACATTTCCTTTTTAATCTCCTCAGCCACAGTACTCATTTTTACACATTTTCGTACTTTCCTGTCACATGGCGATTGCGCAAGCGAACCCCACAGCAGAACTTGTTGTTGGCTGTTTGCTTGTGCCTCGAGGCATGCTCCTTTATCAGGGCATATAATAGGCTGTTTAAGATCTAGGAACGGCGCTTGTCCAATGCAGTTTTAGCAATGCATTAACATGTGTCATATCAAACGTTTTCCACCATCGTTATATCGACACAGGGAGCTACACTGCGACCAAAATGGTCGCATATGCGACCTTTTGAACTGCCGTTGCGACCCTAATTTTTTATGGGTCGCAAATGTGCTACCTAATGTTTTAGACAATATGCTATGATTTATATGAGCATTTATTAAAACAGAAATGTGGATCTTAAGAATACGTTTTATAACGTGCTCTGAGCCATCAACACGTTGGCTTCATTTTGCGTGAAAGCACGTCGTGTCTCTCCCTATCAGTGTGCGTTTGCGTGCTCAGCTGTTTCTCAATGAATTGGATGGGACGCGACGCAAGCGCAGTGTCTTCCTTGTTTCTGAACTTGAGCAGAGGTCTTTCTTCACTGAGGACGCGGGACTCGTATGGTTCCGGGTTTATATTTTAAATGGTCTGTCGGGTCCGGTTAGGTCCTAGTTTAATTACTTTGGGTCCCAAGTCTGATTAATGTTGTGTTTATAACCCGAGTCGATCGGAAAACGTCCATGAGCGCTACCGCGCTAAAGCTCGAGTGCAGATTCAGCGTGCCTCCGGTTTCTATGGCGATGGTTCTTGTTACGACCACGCGCTGCATTTTCTTTCTCACATTTTTTTAATAATCTTATTATTAATTAACCATATATTTTCTAAAACCATATCCATATTAAGTTTGGACAGAGATTGTAGCAAAAAGCAATGCTAATGTCAAGCCAATTGCACTGAATGAGCAAAGCAATGTAAAGTCTGAGTGGATTAAGCTTTTTAAATCGGCAAGAGAGAAATAGAAAGATAGAGCAAAAGCAGTAAAAGTGCCTATCTAATAGAAATTATTACCATTATAACATCAGTCACATTTATAATCTATAGACCTGCACTGTCTATTAATATACTATACATAGTATTGTATTATATTGAGTTTGATAAAAGGGGTCTAATTGCTTCATATATCAGTGCAAAAACAGTAAGTGTTTTCGTGGTGCTTTGACAAACAGTGTCAGCTTTGTTAATGGCAAAGAAAGTTTGGGGTGGTTAGATTGATGAAATATAATGTGAAATTAATATTAATTTTCAATGAATCAAAGTATTGTGTTGTGTCACACATTATTAGTTCTACATCACATGTATAGTAGACCATTATTTGTCAGTGGGTAATAATTGCCCTTTTCACCGGCTACCACCACCAAGTAAATTTCAGATCTGTGGGAAACACTGCAACGTTTAAGAAAACAAGGCGGCATGTGGTTTAAAAGATGGCAAGTAAAATAAAAAGCATATCTGTATGCAATACAGTTTCATTATTGTTCATTATTATCCAGAGCGCCTTAATATAACTTGAAAAAATATGTGCGACCAAATCATATTTTGCGCCAGTAACTGAAAAAGTTGGTAGCGCAAGTGCCACCAGTGGAAAAGGTTAGTGTAGTTCCCTGCGACATCGTTTTATCGCCCAGCCCTAAAGCATACATATATTTACATTTATGTTTATATTTACATATATATTTATAAAATACTAAAATGTAAACGATGATTAAATATAGGTTTCTTAACAAACGTGCGTTTTCATAAGCACCAGTTTCGTTTTCCGCCGATGGGTGCTCGTCACAACTTCAAGCAATGTGTAGGTAACTTATGGGCGTTTCACATGGTACGCGGCAACCGCGAGTGTTTAGTTATTTTTCAATAGGAGACGTGCGGAAAGCGGCAAAAAACTGTCCCCAAAAAACTGTGGACAAGGCTTTTCACGGCAGGTGCCATTGAAGAAAAACATATTTGTACTAAATGCTGCACAAAACGCTTTCACTACACGAGAAAAGCTGTAGCTGCGCAGTGATTCCGCCGCTTGCCGCCTACCATGTGAAACGGCCTTTTTTGATGACAGACGTTCTTGAGCGCCAACGCGCTTTGAAAAGAAAGAAGAGAGTGGCGCGGTCACGTTTTCTGTGTGGTTTTAGACACGGTCTTAGGGGATCTTTTGACCCCATTTTAAAGTCACCTGGCTTCTAGTCTAACCTTAAAGAGTAACTAAACCCTAAACCAACTTTTTTTTTAGTTAATGATCTGTAAGAATGGGGCTTTATTAGTGCTGTTCATTGATTTTAGTAAGTTTTTTTTTATATTTTAATTTTAATAAAATTATAAATAATTTTTTTCCATATCGGTCGATATCGATAATTATCATTATAAATAACAAATCTTTATTCCTGTCAAATTTAAAGGCAGATTTTTGCCCCTGAATGAAAATTGTAAAAAACAGACAGTTAATAATAGTTTTAAACTACTTTTTATTCAGAACATGACACATACTAAAATCTTGTTTTAATGTTCAGGCATCTGTATTAAATATAAATTAATTTGTTATGAAATCAACACATTTCTGACACAGAAAGCAGCAGGCTACTGTCACTTTAAGACCCAAGACAGACTGCTTTAAGTTTCAATATACTGAGTAACATCCAGCTGTTTATGGTCACTTAAACAGGAAAGAAAACTTACAAACAAACTTGTATGATTTTTTTCTAATAGCTATGCCACTTTGATACATATCTTGGCGTTTAAGTTTTTCAAAGAGTTAATTGTTAATTTTAACAGATATTTGATGAACAGTAGTTTATAAATGGCATCATTATTAGCTAAATAATCTACTGGCCACACCCTAAATCTTCATACTTGTTTTCTTCTTTGTGACTTACGTTCATAGACTTAAACAGAGTTTATTTCCACAGTGTTTAAAATAAATGTGCTAATGTCCTTTTTAATTCCTGACTGTCTCATCATTAACTCTGTTCCTCTCAAAGACTCCAATGATCAGATGGCCCAAGCTTTGCTTTCACGCAAAAAAAAAAAGGTTCTTCATATCTTATAATCATGGCCACTACTTTACTGTATTCAGAAGCTCAAAGCTAGCTTTGATGTTTGCTTCATACCACGCTCCGCTGTTGGCCTTCTTCCTCACCCTTCATCCGCGCTCGGATTCGCCCACATCTGATTCCGGTCTGTGTGAACACCTGTGAGCAAAGGCTAATTTAAGTCCAGAGCCAGTTAACATCTTCACTACTTGATCCACTTTAAAATCTCACTTTCTTGTTTTATCTTTTCTTTATCCATAACTGAACAGGAAACTGTAGGGAAACCTAGATATCAAGCAGAAATGGAGCATTCATGCTCCCACTTCCTGTGAAGTAGACCTGTTGTGTTAGCTCGGCCATGGTAGTCCTACGTGATATTTTCACCATAATCATATGATTTCCTTCGTCGCTGCCAGATGAAACTCACGTATGTCCAAAACGGTTGCTTTTCAGGAAGTGAAAAAAACCACTGTATTTCAAAAGCAGTTGAATGTAGTGTTGTCATACTTTGTACGACATCTTTACATGTAACCATATTCTTGCCAGTGTAATGATATAATCCAAAATTGAGGGTAAATTGACATATGTGCATATTTTACAGTAACGGTGGTCGATACGCGTTCTTCTGATCAAGTCGCGTTTCATATTGATAGATGAATACGCTCAGTTTATTAAATAGCCTACGTCTTAGTTTATTAATACGCTTAGTTTATTTAATATTAATAATACATTTATTAAATGTCTTTTGCAAACTATGAAGGGACAATGAATCAATACACTGACATGGTAATGCTAGACAGATACTTTGTTTGCACAGTCCTACCGTAATTTTGTCACTCCTAGACGTACGTCTGGCGTCAGGGAGGAAACGTTTACCTCGAATCGATGAAGGAAAGTCATTGTCTCACCAGGCTATGTTTATTCGGCTATCCAGTGCTGAGCTACTATGAAACTTCACAAGATCGGTGAGATGCTTCCACAGGGCGGAAGATACGCGGCGTGATTGAGAGCTTTGACACCAAATGGATATACATGAAAATCAGATGACATGATTTCACAACTTTTCATTGGCCATTTAGATATGTGAAGCATACTGTATATGGAAATGAACCTGGACATTAAATCCGTCGAAAAATCTCAAAATCGGCAAAATGGACATACGTGGTTTTCATCAGTGGCCGCCGGTGACGACTTTTTTCGAGGGCGCTCGATGCGTAGTTCGTCACAACATGTATGTAGCCTGTCATGTGTGTGGTTCGTAATTTCAAATATGTGTTCTGGGCGTCGAGTGATCCTATGTGCATCAGGTGTCTTGTCAAAATAAGGGCCTGCTGCAGATGCGTCTAAAGGGTTTTTGATAAAAGAGATAAGTTATTATGGGATAAAAAAACAATCCTGAAATCATAACAATCCCTAGAAATATTATTGCTATACTACCATTTTTGTACATACAATTATTACATAATAATAATGATAATATTATTATTATACTTTTACACAAATATGTATAATAATTATTATCGTTATTATTGTTATTATTATTGATTATTATTATTATTATTATTATTATTATTATTACACAAATATGTATTATTATCGGTTTAAATTATTATTATTATTATTATCATTATCATTATCATTATTATTATTACACAAATATGTATTATTATCGGTTTAATTTATTATCATTATTATTATTGTTATTGTTATTATTATTATTATTATTATTATTATTAGGGATGCACCGAAATGAAAATTCTTGGCCGAAACCGAAAACCGAAAATGAGGAAACCAAGGCCGAAAAACCGAAACCGAAACACCGAAATAAATAATTATGCCAATTATTTGTACAAATGCATTTATGGCTATCACTGTGTACTATAGACCCTTTTACAGCTCACGTGATCAAATAGCCTGCGCGCGCATTTGGGCAACGGAAGAAGTGTTATTCCCCATTGGTTATACAGTGGTAGCAACTCAGAACGTTTATTAAAACGGTTTCCCAGCATCAAATTGTCTGGTTGTTGCGTTTGGTTGCTCAAATATAATATACTAATATACGTATATATGTATCTGGCAACTTTATTTTTGGCCATCTGCTAACGTCTTCTATCCACTCCACTATAGTACACGGATCTGGTAGCTGTGTTGAAAATGTTGATAAAGTCAATTTTTTTTAAATAACTTACTGTTTGTGTTGCTTCACTGCTGATTCTTACGATACTTCCGTTGCCTAAATGCGCGCGCATACGCTGCCACGTCATCATTGTGTACAAACAGTAAAAGGGTCTATAGGGGTGTGTGACAGATCACAAAACTCACGGTTCAGATCACATTACAGTTTTTGAGGCACGGATCAGATTATTTTTCAGATCAGCAAAAAGGGGGTGGGGAAAATCTAATAACAAATAAAGAAATTACCAACATTTATAAAAAAGAACAAAGCTGCACATTAATAAGGGCTAACATTAAGTACAGAAATCGAATTAAATGAGTCATCATAACACTGTCTTTATTGTATAAATGACATATATTATTATTTCTAGAGCTATTTGTCTCTTTGTTAGACTTAAGTAGGTTAATTGAGGTGTCTCTTTAAATAAGCAGAGACTTATGACTGTAATCTATACATACACTTAAGACATAAACGAATGTTTTTATTAGAAAAAGAATACTTTGGAGATAATTTTGTTTATATGTGCCCTGTCAATAACAGAAAGATTTTACGTTCGCTTGTTTGCGTCTCACTCGTGTGTACACTATCGAGGGAACTTAAACGCGCGTGCACACAGAGAACGAAGGCGAATCCCAACAGCGCAGCATAAAAACGTTACGTTGTTTTTCATTGCTTTATTCGGCACATGTATGTTAATGGACTATACAGTATGAGACACATTTGCGCGACTCTCTCTAAAGTTTACACATCAAGAGTTCTGATCTTTGAAGAGAGTACTCACTGTGATGATCACGTCTGGACCGGACACAACCGCATGTGCCTCTGTGCGTACTTTAGCGCCTTTTTGCGGTTAAATACATCCACGCCGCATGTACATGTTGCTTCAGACAAGCACGTGCAGGTCGCGGTTTCTGTTTGCGTCATCACAAAATTTCGGCCGTATTGTTTCGGTGATAAAAGTCTTTCGGCCGAAAGCCGAAAATGCTATTTTGGGGCATTTTCGGCCGAAAATTTTCGGTGGCCGAATATTCGGTGCATCCCTAATTATTATTATTGTTATTATTATTACACAAATATGTTTTATTATCTGTTTAATTTATTATCATTATTATTATCATTATTGTTATTATTATTACACAAATGTGTTTTATTATCTGTTTAATTTATTATCATTATTATTATCATTATTGTTATTATTATTACACAAATGTGTTTTATTATCTGTTTAATTTATTATCATTATTATTATCATTATTATATTATTATTATTATTATTATTATTATTATTACACATATGTATTATTATCTGTTTAAGTTTTTTATCATTATTATTATTATTATTATTATTATTGTTGTTATTATTATTATTGTTATTATTATTATTATTATTATTGTTATTATTATTATTATTATTATTATTATTATCATTATTGTTATTAACAATAATAAAAATAATAACAATAATAATACTTATTATTATTATTACACAAATATGTATTATTATCAGTTTAATTTAATATTATTATTATTATTATTATTATTCGCTCATTATCATTGCTCAGAACAAAACCATCACAATTGTTGTCTGTTTTGTTTTTGTTGTTTTGCTGCGTAACTATCTGTTGTATGTTTTGCATTTATACAAAAAAAAGACGTTTGCGTTTGCCAGATACTCGCATAATCTCATGTGTAATCAAAGTTTACTGTTAAGGGAGTGTCTTGCATGTATTTTGTGAACAAGAGCGCACATGACGCAACAAACACATATTTTGAATTTGCGCCCCTTGGATGAGCAGTCACAAGCCGCCACTGTTTTGTAATGAATTTAATGCACTTTTCTTTGCTCATTAAGTTTCCTGATCCCAAACTGGTTCATGATTGTTTTTTGTCTTGGTTGGACAAATATTAAACCATTTAATAATAGGAATCCTTATTTTTTATTCTTTTTTTTTTTACAAAAATTTGTTTGTAGAATTAAACATTTTGAATTTACTTTGCTGTGATGAATGTAGTAAAATCACTTCAGTCTTCGGAGCATTGATTTGGTTACTTGATGCATATCTAAATTACCAATAATTTACGCATAACAAAACTGCATTATTGACTTAAGATGGACACCTTGCATATACTCAAGTGTAAAAAATGCAGTAGTTAATCAATAAGATTAAACCCCAGCAATGTAATTTAGTGAGCAAAAATTCATACTTGGAAAATGACTAATAAAACACAATTTTAGTCTTATTTTATAGAAATTTAGTTAGGAAATGACGAAACAGATGAGATCAGGAAACCCTGCAAGCCAGATCAGGAAACGTTGCATCTAAATTGGCCAATATCTCTTCTTATTTCACTTAATGCAGCAGGTAAAGAAACGTTTTTGCTTTATGTATCCTCATACATGCACAACTTTGCGGCAAGACTATTTATTAGTCAGCTCCCAGGCCTCTATTTCAAGTAGGTTGCCTACTGTCATCATCGCACGTAATGGCCCTTTTGTCATGCGAAGCTATGTATAGCCGCTTTAGTTGTTGCCGCGGCCCCTTTTCAGTATGTTAATTTTACATGGCACGCAGCTGGAGTACCACGTGTTACTCGCAGACGCCGTAAATAGCCGGTGGAAAAAGCGCAGATGAATGTTTCTCTAGACAGTTGGGTGTCGATGATGGAGAAGGAGTGTGTTTTGGGTGCGTGTGTGTTTGGTGTACACACTCATCTCGGTGTTTAGTCTGGAAAAGGTGCGGCTTCTGTAATCTCTACCCTTTTAGTTTAGATGCTGGTGTGCTGATATCATGTGGCATCTTTAATCGATTCTGTTAATGAGGGTGTTGGTTAAGCCGTGATGGAAAGCGTCATTGCCCTTAAGTCATTTTGACACTGCATAGGTCAGTTGCTGCCAGACAGTGTTTTTGAAAGTGAAAATAATCGCCAATGAGGGCAACCCGTCCCATATTGCCACTGGTAAATGTGACCTTTAATAATGTAAGTAAAGTAATGCCTTGTTTCAACTTTTAAGCTCTCATTTTTCACCCACTACGTATAGAAGCTATGAGTGAGAATCTGTAGAGTATTATATTGATATCTATGTCATGTTTCCTGTAGCTGAACTGGTGAAGCACTGCATTAGCAGTGATGGGTTTGATTACCAAGGAAATCATGTACTGATAAAACGTGTATACCTTGAATGCACCGCAAGTCGTTTTGGATAAAATCGTCAGTATTTGAGTCTTGTCAGTATTTCAATACTTTCTGTTTGATCTCCTCTTACACTTTTTTTTCTTTTTGGATTTCATGTTTGGCTCTTTAAATGTGCCAAAGAATGCATTGATACAATATGTTAAATTGTTTTCTGACACCTAGAAGATATGTGACTTTATTAAGTGCAAAAATGATCCAGAGATTGTTTTACATATCCATTTACAAACCCTAGGTTTTGTCCCCAGAATGAAATGATCTATTATTACCTTATTTGAAAGAGTCATGAATAATAATGTGGAGCTCTGCTCTGATTGGCTGTTTCTCAGAGCAGCTCATTTCAGTAGCTCTGTTTGTGTGTAAAGCTGCTGGCTTTTTTATCGCCCCCTGGTGGCTGGATGCAGTACAAATATCTCGTTCTCTCCATGCAAACAAACTGGACTCGGGTCAAAATTTTTCTAAAGAAGGTTTTGGTCTTTTAAGGTAGTTGTTGTCATGCTGATATATGTTCAATTGTTCATTTTTGTGATAAACTTCATTTTAGCTAGTAATTTGATGCTACAGAAACGGGGGCGTGTCATTATGATTGACATTTGTAAAATAAAATAAATTGAATTGAATTTGTGATTGACAGCTTCTCTGAGTGGACTTTCGGTCGGAGCTTCGAGGGAAGATTGAAGATATAACTATTAATTTTCGATTTCTGTGTTATTTCACACTGACAAAAGTTTTATTTAACTTAAAGGGGCAATAAGTAGGATCTACCCCCCTATCTAATGGTGGAATTGTATTTTGCATTCAAACGAACAGTGCTTTCTAGCTCCTCCCCTTTCCAAATGTATGTTGCAACTACGGTAGCCGTTATGTAATCGCTGATCTCCTTGTTTCGCGTCAGCTGGTTCACGTGTTCTGAATGAAAACGCGTTGGTAGGCTAGTGCTTTTTGTCCCTCTCTGTTATTATAGTTTATCAATACGGCAGAACGATATGGATGCCTCCTTGGACTTACCCGTTCAATGTAAGTAAAGAGAAGAAATTCTAAGCTTACAAAGAAAAGTCAGATCACTGGCAGAGGTCATTTGACACCAACAAGGACATATTTATGAATAAAGACATTGATTTTGATTAATAAAACACTTAAAATCCTACTTATTGCCCCTTTAACTTATTTTAGCAAGCTAGTCAAATGAGACGTTCAAAGGGCGGGGTTGAATTCGGCATGCAAGCATTTGGACAGATGTTTAAAACCTTGGCTCCGCCTCCGGGCTCCACAAACGATTCCTTCTGCGCATGCCCTGACTCCAAACTGACTTTTTCACATAACATGTGAGCACCCATCGTCGTATATTTTATGTTCATTTCATTACAATGGAAGGAAGAGGCTTCGCGCCGTCCATCTTTTTTACAGTCTATGGTGTAGGCTTGTTGCGATAGTCGGTGAAACGGTGATTACCGGTGCTTCAGCCTCTCACCGGTTAGATCACTTGCCCACCGCGACACCGTCTTTCACCGTCGTTTTGATATTTTCTTGTAATTAAATCATTTAGTTTCGTTAGAGAGAGCAAACACTTACAACTGTATGTGTCTGCTGGCTGAATCCAGCGGACCTGAACGCGCGTCATCACAGAGCAGCGGCTGCGGGTGTCAGATTTCATTCCTGTCAGACTGCGGCGAGCAGACGATGGCAGAAGCCGCGTGCTTACTCGTTTTTGTTATAAGATACATATGATGTTTAATATAGGCGCGATCGTTTTGTTGTTGTGTTTTTCATTAAGAATAATAATAAACCCATCATTCAAGCAGCGCTTTATGGAGGAATAGCTGGTTGCTCTGCTTGGGACTGGCGGGTTTCTGTCAGAAGTACCTGCGCACATTGACTCAAGCACTTAAACCTGCTGTTGCACTCACATTTGCACGCAAATTCATACGCGATTTAACGCAGCGTACACAAGCGCTGGATTTAAACAACAGTTGCATCTAACTCAAAAGTGAAAGTAAAATGCGCACTTCTGTGCATTTATAAGCCCCTCCCACCCGGTGAAACCGGTAAAACCGGGTTTGTCACGCGCTGATTAACCGGTGGGAAAATTCTGTCACCGCAACAACCCTACTATGGTGTAAACAGACCATATTTTTTAAATCTGTATCAGATATTGGAAATGAATGTTTCAGAGTGTTAAGTTTGTGTTTTTTCAGTATGGACCTGCAAATGTAACTGTAACATCAATAGTAGGGCTGTAACGAATAATCGTTTGTCCCATTAAAAATGGATTCTAAATCGCAAGGCTGCGATTCTGTTTCATGCATGGCCTTCGTCAGTAGGAACTTGAAGTCTTATCAATCTAAAATCATTATGAGTCTGTGTCGTTTATAACGTGCATTTAAAAAAGCAACACTCGTTAAACAAAAACATTCGAAATATTCTTTATTATCATGAAAATACTCGAAACAATTTGAAGAAAAGCAATATAAATATTCCTGTAGACATTTCCTAGCGTTTTTAATGCTACTTCTTCTGCGGCACAAAGAGAGTTTCTGCATGAGAGCGCCCCCTGGCTTTGGGATGTGCTAGGATTTCACCGTAATTCGTTAAAATTCATTCATTTAGAAAACGTGCATTTGCACGATTAATCGTTACAGCCCTAGTCAATAGTAGAACTTAAGCACGTTAAACGTTAGCATATAGCATTAACTAGCATATTGTAGTCGGTGTTATGTTGAGATTGGCCTGTTTTTCAGGGGTCTTTTGCATTCACAAGGTTTACATAAGAATGAGAAAAAAAGTATGTTTGAGGCTCATAATACGTAATTACAATGTACAGAACTCTTATTATCCATCTATGCCTAGATAAATACAGTTTTACATTCTATGGCACCTTTAATATATCACATTAAGTAAAATATGGCAAACTCCATATTATGTTAACTATAAACCTCGATAGTGGCCATCCTTGCATTTGTTTCTGTAAATAGCCATACATGTCCACTTTGATTTATTACTCGGATTCACGCAATCGTGTAAACAATCCTCTAATAAAAGTAACACAGAGAAGACAATTTTGTTAGTACAGTGTCAGCATGAGCATTCGCAAATCTACCGAGCACTGACTGCTGTCTCATGCTGTTAATTAGCACAGTGAATTATTCACCTCTGCCTCAGTCGTCATTACGAAATCTCGTAAAGAAAGAACGTACGAATCTTTATGAAGGCTGAATGAGGGCAGCGTTCGTTTCATTGATATAAAATCTCATAATTACATACTCGTAGAGGTACTGTGTTAATAGTTCATTCCCGAGGGGTAATGCATCAGAATAATCCTTCAAACAGACACGGATTAAACTAAACTGCAAAAATGGCAAACAAAAACAAATCTTCAGCGCGCAACAAACCCTGTCTTGCACGCACTGCCTCACACAATTCTTAGACTCAGGGTTGGTGTTTAATTAGTATTATTAACCTTCCCCAAACCGAGATGGTTTTATTTTGCCATGGTGACAGCTCCAGCACCATTTCTCCGTTCACCGGCATGAGGTATTTTAATTGGCTCGAGGCTCTGCGATCCACTCAGCCCTGACAACGCGAGGAGACGGACGTGCACGGCGGTGAGCGACATGTAAATGGCCTTTCTATGAAAGGCGTGTTTTTTTTAACCCTCGCTTATATTCTTTCAGTACATCGAGGAAACGGCGAGCTTCCCTGAGCGGTGCGCCGCAGTGATGTGACAACTGAGCTATCATTAAAAATTTTGATGGCTGCCGCACGCACAGGCCCATCTCCCGGCTTGATGTAAAGAAAAGCATGCGGCCGTCTTTTGTAGTTGCTTTCTGTCACCAATGTGAGCTGAGGTCTAATTTATTCTTTCTTATCGTTGTCTCTGCGACAACACACCTCTACTGTATTTCACACGTGCGGACGTCTGCATGTTAATTTCTCTGTGGGTTAGTAAAATCTATGAATAGACCAGGCGCTCTGTGAACAGAAGGGTTTAATGGAATTTTTGGTTTCATGAACGTTCAAGGTTAAAGTCTAATAATTTAATTATGGAGCATCAAAGTTGATTGATTTCAATCTTTGACATGATATTACTCAGCCAATATAAAAGATATCAAGGTTATATTTTCACAGAATGATCTTTACATTATCTAGGATGATTTTATGTATAAAACAGGAAATCACAAAAAAATGACTACAGCTGGGTTTTTACAGACTGGGTCACATATTATGTTTCGGTAGTCCTGTAGTAGATGACCTGTCAATCTCATGTTTAAAGGATTAGTCAATTTTCTTAAAAAAAAAAATCCAGATAATTTACTCACCACCATGTCATCCAAAATTGATGTATTTCTTTGTTCAGTCGAGAAGAAATGATGTTTTTTGAGGAAAACATTCCAGGATTTTTCTCATTTTAATGGACTTTAATGGACCCCAACACTTAACAGTTTTAATGCAGTTTAAAATTGCAGTTTTAAAAGAAACGATCTCAAACGAGGCATAGGGGTCTTATCTAGCGAATAAAAATATGCACTTTTAATTCACAACTTCTCTTCTTCCTCCGACTGTGTGACGCGCCAGCGCGACCTCATGTAATTGCGTAATAACGTTGAAAGGTCACGTTTTATGAAACGCACATTTGCGGAGCATTTGAAACAATAAACTGACACAAAGACATTAATTACAACAACGTCGGAACGGTCCTCTTTCTCCAGATTTGTAAACCCTGGGGCGTAGTTTCGCATACGTCATCCGTGACCTCTTGACGTGATGACGTATTACGTGAGGTCTCACTGGCGTGTCACAAGACCGGAGGAAGACAAGAAGTTGTGGTTTAAAAATGCATACTTTTATTCTTCTTGCCAAAAATGACAATCGTATCTCTAGATAAGACCCTTATGCCTCATTTGGGATCATTTAGAGTCCTTTGAAACTGCAATTTTAAACCGCATTAAAACTGTTAAGTGTTGGGGTCCATTAAAGTCCATTAAAATTAGAAAAATCCTGGAATGTTTTCCTCAAAAAACATAATTTCTCCTCGACTGAACAAAGAAAGACATCAACATGATGTTGGATGACGTAGTTGAGAGTAAATAATCTGGACAGCATCATATTTGGTTACACGCATACAGTAAAATGCTTTGTATCGTTACTACATCAATTACTTCCCCAAAGTTGTTCGGTCACTGCGATTGTATTGTCTAACAAAACGCATAGCCCTTTCATCTCTCAATCAGGTTTTTAACAATGGAGTTTTCCTATTTAATTTTAAGTCCAGTGCCAAGACTTTTTGACAGGTCTCATTAACGCAAAGGGTGTCGTGTTCTCAGGTATCGGGTTCATCGGACGAGGTGACGCTGGCTGGCCGTTTCCGTGTGAACGTCAGGAGCCTAATTCTATTACCAGATTCACACATTCAGCTTCAGACAAATCCGAAGGGCCGAGATTATTAAACGCATGGGAGACGAAGGGGGGAGGATTCTGTATGATACAGGGGTTGGTTGATGTATCTTATTTTGTGTTTGCTTGGCAGGGGTGTACAGGACTGAGCTGAGACATGATGGACGCCCAATCACAAGGTCAACAGCCTCCAGTGCCAGTATTTCAGCCACAGGTATGAATGCCGGTTACTTTTGTCATTTTGACTTACACATAAACAAAAAACACGCATACGATTACAGCCGAGCCAAACTTTCTTTGTAATCTTGACTTTATATATATATATATAGTCATTCTACAAAGCGATTTTAGTTCTTTTCAGTCTGCCGATCCGACTCGCCACCTGCTTGCTTAGCAGCATGTAGCGCAATCTCGTCGCCCTCTTCCACATCCACATCTGCCCCTGTCAAGTCTCCCCGTGTCTGTCAATCCACCTGCAGAGAGACAGGCGGCGGTCTGCTCTGGCTGTCTCTCCGCTGTGCCGGGTGAGAGGTGATAATGAGATTCTGCTCTCTGCACAAGCAGCGTTTCCTGCACACAGGAGCCATCATGTGTTTCTCCACCATAATGCCAGAGACAGAGGTGTTGAAAATCTGCTGCTTTTAGCAGTCTTTTGCTCTGTCTCTCTCTCGCTCTCGCTCTCGCTCTCTCTCTCTCTCTCTCTCTCTCTCTCTCTCTCTCTCTCTCTCTCTCTCTCTCTCTTACTTTTTCTCTTTCTTTCTCTTAATCCCGCTTTTGTCATGCTTTATTTTTACACCTGGACTAATTCGCTTCAATCATCTGGGGCCAGTTGTTCAAAAGTAATCCATTTGGATTTCGGCTATCGAATGAGATCAGAATTTAAAAATGGGTTGCTCATAATAAAAAAAATGCATTCTGAATTTGGATTGGACCACAAATCCAATCTAGGTTTTGATCTGGATCAAATTTTACTTTGTCTTGTTTAAACCATTTTAGTAAGATCGGGATTTGTTTGATCACAAAAAGTAGGATCTGATCCCAGCCGAAGGGTGGATTTCAGGAACAAAATTGTAATAAAACTTCTAAAAAAGTTTTACTAAAACTTATAAACCTAAAGTTAGTCTACAATCCAACATTTCTGTTATGTAAAATGTATAGACCTTTTGCGTTTTCCCCTATGTTTCTCTTAAGTGTAATGTTTCTTATAACGTTTTCACCAAGTTACGTTTATCTTTTAAATAAATTAAAAGTTTAAAGTGCTTGGCTACTGATGTGTGCATGTATGTAATGTATATGTATTGTTCTTTATTGGTAAATCAATTATTTTTACAGTATGAATCGCTGACGTACTTATAAGAGCAATACTATCATGTATTCTGTATAATATAATTTATTAAATATTTCATCATTTTCCTGTTTTCAATTTCTTTCTTAAATTTATAGCATACGTGTTTGTTCTAAAACTATTATGTTTACATATAAATTAATTTGTATAGGCCTGTTTATATATTATTAACACTTAACATCGTGTGTATGTGTATTATGTTTATATATTTATTAGTAAACATCATAATTTAGAACAAACAGGAAGAAGACATAGGCTAAGATGTATGGTAAAAAGAAGTAATAGAAAAAAAAAAAAAAAAAGAAAACTTTAATAAATGGTAATATTATTGATATTATGAACTAATTCAAATCTCTAATCTTTCTAGATAAATTATAAACGTAACTTGATGAAAACGCTATAAGAAACACATAGAGGGAACAGACTTCGACAGAACACCGGATATCTTCTCTAATTATTTTCTATTGTAATTATTAAAAGATTTCCAAATGATTTCATCACTCCAGTCTGTCCGGTTGAGGGCTTATTGGAACCATAAACACCTACGTTTATCTTCAAATGGTGTCTTCGACGACAATATACTATAAAAATGAAGGTCATCTATTTTGGCATTCCTATTCTGACACTCAACAGCACAACAAGACATTTTCTAGAGAGTTATATTGTTCGTTTCACTTGTGTCTCATTCATTTCCACTGTTTTTCTGCCACCACATGCGCGCGTGACGTAACTGTGACGTCGACTCGCAAAAGGTCTATACATTCATGATTTTATGTGGAAATGTTGCTCTTGATTCATTCAATCCTTATAATGATAAAGTATTCAAAGTATAACATTGGGCTACCATTTAAACCTTCCAGTCAATTAAGAAAGAAAAAAGTCCATATAAATTCCTCATACAGCAGTCAATATCAAACAAAAAATATTTCTTTAACTGTTTTTTTTTGGGACTGTACAGTATATTTATTGCAATCATCAGAGACCAAATAGTCAAAAGTAGTTTTAACAACCGGCATCCCTACAGATGTAAACTACCGGACATTTATGCCGCTTTTCCATTGCGTAGTACCCCATGGTTTGGGTCAGGTCGGGTCTTTTGCTTACTTTTGGGGGCTTTTCCACTGGGTGCAGTACGTAGTACCTGATACTTTTTTTAGTACCACCTCGGTTGGGGTTCCAAGCGACCCGAGCTGATACCAAAACGTGACGTGAGAACACTGTAGATCACTGATTGGTCTGAGAGAATCGTCACTACCAGCGTCATTGCTTTAATGTAAAAGCTTTAGAATTTGTAATTAGCTTTACCTTCAACCTAACCAAGCCAAAGTGAGGTAAGCTGACCTGACCCAAACCAAACCATGTGGTACTACGCAATGGAAAAGCACCATTAGACTCTTTGTAACTTAAAATGCATGTGTTTGTGTATAATCTATATTTGTTGGGTTTTTCATGGGCCAGAAGAAAAGACTGAATGTTGAATAGAAATAAAAACGTAAGGGAAAGTCTCTTCAAGACAATACTGACCCCATACTGACCAAACTACCTGCTGTTTTTGGCATAGCTAACAGTCAACACTGACATATGAACCCATTTAAAGGAAAACACCACTGTTTTTCAATACTTTACTATGTTCTTACCTCAACTTAGACAAATTAATACATACCTGTCTTTATTCAGTGCGTGCACTTAATCTTTGTACGGCGTGTCATGAATGTGTTAGTATTTAGCCTAGCCCTATTTATTCCTTAGGATCCAAACAGGGATGAATTTAGAAGCCACCAAACACTTCCATGTTTTCCTTATTTAAAGAGTGTTACATGAGTAGTATGGTGGCACAAAATAAAACAAATAAAAATGAGAACTATATAGTATGGCGAGAGAAAATTCCTTTTAAAATCCTAGTAATCCAGATTTGCTAATCTGAAAAAGTGTGTATCAGTATCAGGGTGATCCAATACAATTTTCCCTTTAAAAACCAGGAAAAAAGTGAGATGGTTTACCTGATCCTGAATAGCAAAACATGGTATTTCCAGTTAAAACTTTTTGAACAACTGGCCCCTGACTTTATTATTGCAATTCACATTTATTTGTATAACGCTATTCGCAGTTTACACTATTGCAAAGCAGCTTTACAAAAGGACACAATGTAGAATACACACAAAACACAACAATTCAGAAAATTATAAATCAGTTTATAGTCCAGAGCTGGCGTTGTCTGAAGTCCTTGCAAAGGCCGGTGTCATTTTTTTTAAATTTGTGTTTGGTCATCTGATGGAGGCAGGATCCAGACTGGAGCTGGCGTAATCGCTAGAAACAGAAAAGCAAATAGAGAAAATTAGCGTTATTACTGTTCATAGCTTTTTAGGTCGAAAATAGTTATGAGTTATAGACAGTTTCAGCAGTAACAACATAAACAAGCGGCTGTCGCGGTCCGCACGTAACTTCCGGTAAACTCCGCTAAGAATAAATAACAACAAAGTTCTTTAAACGTAGTTTATTTATATAACAAGCAAAAAACAACACATAGATTACCTAGGAAACCAAAAAATTTTCGACGAGGCATTTGTTCAAGAGATCAGTTTAGTAACTAGTCAGACAATTAAAAAGACAAAACCGAAAGTAATGTTCGGATCCAGACGTGTATCACGTGCGCCGATGAAACCGTCTATTTTAAAGGTGCAATTTCAGGGCTCCAGACTGCAACAAAATAGTGACATTTTGCCACCAAAATTTGAGAGTGTGCCACTGAATTTTACATCGTCGCACATGTGCGACCAGTAAATTTGTCCTTTTTTTGTGATGTGACACTGAATTTGAAACAGCACATTGTACTTTCTGCATCTATCATCAAAGTATTAATTAGTAATACAGTGGAAATAAGTTGAAATGTGAATATTTGGTTAGCATGTTGATTTACGGTGTGTGCCCCTACATTTTCTGGTTGTGCTCCTAAAATTTTCAGTTGGGGGCCACTGTGCTCCTAGTGAAAAAAGTTAGTCTGGAGACCTGAATTTGTAAGATATTTGCAGTAAAATGTCCAAAAACCACTCGGCCAGTGTTATATATTTTGTCCAGCTGATTACTATCAATATCTGTAATGTTTTCAACTACTTGTAAATCGTGAGAAAATTTCCATTCAAAACATTGACACGGGGCAGTGCAGTCTCCTGTCAATGACGTTAATATCCATGTGACCCTTTGTCACCGCCTTTACTGACGTAAAAACCACATGACAACAGTGGTCAAGTTCGAAAAAATTAAATGGTGGCCAAGGAAGCGATTGGAGCACAAATTTAGTGTAAATAAACGTATATTTTCACTTTTTACACATTTTAATTGCATTTCTAGCTAGAAATTAGTATTGTAGTTTTCAAATATGTGATTAGTTATCACAAAGGCGCTCTCTGTTTATATTTCAAACACGCTGCTTTTGAAGTGCGTCGGAAAGCCTTTCTCTGAGCTGCCTTCATGCCTCCGAAGTCATGTCCTCATGAGGCAGCGAGGCAACAAGTCCTCACTGCCTTGAGTTTTCGGACCCAGCCAGTGTCGTGGACAAATGCGGAACTATGCGTTAGCGCCTGTCAGGCTACGCGCTTGCTTATGGGACTTATGGATTAAGTTACTCTTAACCGTCTGCCGCTGGTTGTGTCAGCTCCTGTTAGCGTACGGGCCAACCAAACGACCCAAGAAGAGTTTGGAACAAAACGAGAAAGGATCAATTTGTTGTTGCATTATCTGGATGGAGAGAGCTTCACGACAACATTTAACTAGACAGAGATTCTGATCCTGCTTGTGTTTTACGCGATGGGTGAGTTGTTTTGATTCGTAGCCCTTCTAAAAACGTATGCTATTATATTGATCACAACATTAGTGTGTAGATTGTAATCAGCGTGTCTTCCCGCGGACGATATGCACATCAAAAGGTATTGTACAGCAATATAAATGGTTATTTTAAGACCCTTCACAATAAGATTTGTACTGTCAATACGTTATGTGAAAAATCATTGTAGATTGTAAGTTAAAAACTTAATTCTGTGCTGTGTTAACCATCGAATTTGGACTAATAGTGTAACATCTATGACTAACAATTTTGTTTTGAACATCACAAATAAACTTACATAATGAAATAAACGATGTCATCAAACGCAACATTTATAAGACTTGATTACCTTATCCACCAACGTGATTTCTCGTTCGCGTCTGATTGATGGCCATCAGCGGTTGAGTTAAAGACTACAAATCCCATAATTCCACACTGCTTCAGAGCGTCATTAAACAACATCATTGTTATTGATTTGATCTGGCGCCATCTAGCGGCGCAGATAATACAAATTGCATCTTTAAGCCTTGTCATTGGTTATGGGATATGTTTAATTATATTTTTCAATATACGCACACCTGACCTGTCAAATATCTTAAAATAACCACCAGAGCAATGTCTGTAGTAATGTGCAGAATAATTGACTTCGGTCCTTCTTAAAGGGGCGGTGAATTTGTCGATTTTATTGTTTTATACTGTTGCCTGATGTCTACTTCTGATGTCCGCGTGGTTTTTACATTCAAAAACATCAAAAACAATAAGTAATAGGCTATTTTGTAACATAGATTAGTGGCTGTCTGGAGAAATGGTTCGTTTGAAGGGGCGGGCCGCATTGAAGACCTGGACGTAAACACCCACTGCTATGATTGGACGTCTTCGTTCCCCGTCATTACATGTGGGGAAATGTTTTAAAAACATTAATGTGATAAAAATAGCAGCCGAACACAAATATGTTTGAGCCACAAAAGATTCTGGGTGCTAAATATGATACGCATAAATGACAATACGTATATTAAAGTAGAAACAAAACTCGACGTGACTAAATTACCGTATACAACACAGTAAGCGCGCATCAGAATCTAAACTGCGGCTAATAAATCCTTATCAATAACTTTGTATAATTCGATTGTGCTTGTGAGGTTGCTTTTACATTCACGTAATGTTAAATACCACCGTTATATGATAAACAATAAGCTTTGTTGAGTGTTTGACCTTTCAAACGTAACTCGCCTAAATTACCGTATAAAACACAGTAAACGGGCATCAGAATCTAAACTGCGGCTGATAAATCCTTCTTTATAAATAACACTGTATATTTCTACCGTTAAATTACAGTCGTGTTGTTAAGTGGTGTATCTTTATTAATCGTTTAATGTTTTTAGTACATTAAAACGGTCAAACATACGTGTTTAGACACGGATGTTACAACAGACATATCAAGCGATCTCTTCTAACAAAGCAATAGTGAAACGCAGTAACTTAAATAAAGTAAAATGTCTTACTGTGTATAATGCTGTGTCATTGTTGTCAGATCCAATATAAGTGGTGCTTTTAATCACAGTCTCTCTTCAAATCCAGCATCGACTTCTTTCCAAATAAATCCGTGTACACAAAGTTAACAAACACTCCCCACACGAGCTGGAACTTCTTAAAAAGCAAACTTTTTCCAGGCATTTAATGTTATGTTCCAAGCCTCTGAATTAAAGTATTTAGCTTCTGTGTTGTTCCCACGCGGTTCTTCCACAACCGAAAATGCGTTTCCAGTCTTTCATAACAGATCACCGCGTCAAAATAAAAGTCTCTCAGAAAAAATGTATTTAAAAGTCAAGGTTACATTTGTCAATCTTTAAAGACATATTTACTTGTTGAGACACACGTGTGTGACGCGAAGCTGTGGGCGGGACTTCAAAAGTGGTCCTTGTATTTGGCTATGGGGCGGTACTTCAATTCTACTTTGACGTCATAGATTTCCGAATTCCACACTGGCTTGTTTTACTGGCTTGGTGCCAAAAACGGTTATATTTCAGTAGCACGGACGTTTTCAGTTCTGAAACTTGCAGGATGTTCATTTAAGTACGATGACCTCTTATATAACAAATTATCAAGTTAAAATTGAGTATTTGATTCACTGCTCCTTTAATTATTTGAAAATAAGGCACACCTGCGGTATAACAGCAAGACCTGAATTGGAGTGACGTTACATTGCGGATGTGCATTATGTAAGGAATAACTGATGACGGGCTGTTAATTTATTAGAAAATAATGCACACCCAAGGTGGTAATGCGGCTCGAGGCGAATCGGGTGTGCATTACTTTCAAATAATTCAAAGGACCGGAGTCAATTATTCGTCTTATATCACGCTTACCACAAATATTGCTCTGGTGATTATTTTAAGACATTTGACAGATTAGGTGTGTGGTTTACAGAAAAATAATCGACACTCGTGGAACCAATCAGAATAAAGCATTCAACAGCCCTGTGGTATAATTTCAAATAATTCAAAGGACCGAAGTCAATTATTCCTGATCTGTTTATAAGAAACGAGAATTATTCAAAATTTGGAAGTCACAAGGATTTAGTTTTTGTGTTCAATCATTTCTTTACATTTAATGGAAATTCCCAGGTTTACGATGTATAGGTGTAACATTGACCGGTTGTATTTTCACAAAGTTTTTGATTTGTTGAATACAGCTGAGTTCTGGGAACTTCAGGTCCACTGTCTTCTAAAAAAAAACCCAGAAAGAATTGACGTTAACACTCAAGGTATTTTTTTTAGCAGTAAAATAAACCATGAGAACTAAAGAGAATGACTTTTACAAGGGTGAAGGATTATTCTCAAGTTTCCAAGTTTGACTCTTATTCCCTCCAGTAAAAAATACAGAGATGCTTAAATCCTGAATTGTGTATGCAATCACGCATACAAGTTTTCCTGCCGATACCATATCTTTACGTCTCTGCGGTTTGATGGATATGCATAGAAGATACCGGATAAGTTGGTAAGACTTGCATATTTGATGGCGCATTTGCTCTCTGAGCGAGTGGGAGGGCAAGATCTTCAGATCCGGTTTTAATCGCCACGGCAGATTTTTCGTCAGAGCAAAATCCCCGTGTAAAGCAAGCCGAGCTTTAAATACTGAAGCAGATGGAAGAGGAGCACGAGTACTAGCAGGGTGAAAAAGGTATAAATATTGCATGGGTTGGGCCTGGAGAGAGAGTTTGATGAAAAGGATGCGAACAGGATCTCCTGCCTTGTTCCTCCCCGCCACGTTGATCCCCCTCCAGCACCCACCAACCAACACCACCAAGCCTGTCTTGCTACTCCAGCACGTCTTCAGAGCTTGGGTTGTCCTTTCCCTGGCAGCCGCTGGCAGTGTTGTGCTGTCAGCTCACACCTAGTCTCCACACTGCTGCCACCCCGTCCTCCGTCATTCTCTACCTCCTATCTCACGTTCCTTGTCATGGCGCATTTCTCTTTTACACTTGTGTCACCAGCGGCCAACCCTCCATCCTTTACTGTTGCTCCTGTGATGTGTTGTCCCTTTGAGTTATTACCCAGCATGCTTTACTGCAGCTACCATTCTAGTCTATCGCATGCTTTTTTTTTAACCGAAGCACATGCATCATTTGTCGAAACAAATTTTTTATGTGAATGCTTAAAGTTGGCAACTTTAGGTATATTTGGTGGCTGCATAAAAAGCACCTCCGCTTTCCTCGACCTGTTTCCCAGCGTTTTCTCCTTTTGCCAAAACAGGCCCTTGAGCTCTCGCCCCAGCCGCAAGCCGTGATATGTACAAACCGCGTCACGCCGTTGTCGAGATCCTCGGCTGCTGCGGTTCATCGTGTGTCAGCTCGGCGCTCTAAATTGTGTGACAGCGCACAGCCACGGATGAGACAAGCTGTCAGTCAGGGCGCCCCTACTGCCCTTTGAAGGCGAGGCCAGGGGGCAAAAAGGTGCCGCAAATGGCCTGTGAAGTTTACATACACTGCCCACTGCTAAACAGATTACCTCTAATGAAGTGTCTGGAGCTCAGGCCGCGTCAGGCCTAATCCTGGCTGGCAGTGCGTCCCTTCGGCTGCCAAAAAAGCCGCCACCCTCTGGCCTCATCCCGCCGCTATGCCGTTCGCCCTTGCGTTGGGAGGTGCCCGTCGTTAATCAGGCCGGACAGTGTGCGAGCTGACATGCAAATGTAGGTCATTGCATATGTAAATGTGTGATTAGCGAGCCGCATGCCAGAACACATTAGCTCGACTTTGCTCTCAGCATGCGCTTGTCATGCTGCTTTAGAGGCTCATGCTAACATTTGTCAAGCGACCATGCGGGGAGTGAAAGCAATGCCTTGCCCCTGTGTTGACCATGCATCGCTGACCAAACCCTTATTAACACAACACATACATTCTATATATATATATATATATATATATATTTAAATATGTATATGTGTGTGAGCCCATGTATATAGTGTATGTATAATCACATATTTCATGGTACTACTGCAGTTTATCTATGCGTTTTGGATTTCAAAATTCTCTGTGTTACACTGCATGTATGTTACTAACTTTTTTTTCATGTAAAGCTAGACAATGCAGCATTGTAAAAAAGCTCTCTAAATAAATTTTACTTATTGTAACTTCAAGGTGTCATGAACTGTAAAAAAAAAATGTAAATAGTTAGTAAGTAATAGGTTTTTTCGACCCTGTTTTTGAGCCTCTATTTTAACTCTTTCCCCACCATTGACGAGTTAACTAGTTTTTTCAGCAATCAATATTTCCACTATTATCCACCAGGTGGCGCTCTTACCAAACTTATAAAACCCGGAAGCAACCCCTTATGCTGAGTTTACACCAACCACGTTTCGGCTGATTGGTTAACGCGGCGCAAAATTCCGCTAAAGTTTAAATTTTTCAACTCGGGCGTCAGCCGCAAATTCGAGTGAACCGCAAAATGCACAAAAAGCACCATTCGCGCGTACCGCTCAATTTGCGCAAGCTTCACATGCGAAAGAGGCGGAAACGCGTCTTCCGTGCCGCGCCGAACGCCTCTTCCGCGCCACGGGACCTCTTGAAGCGCGTCAACGCGTCTTCACATTGACTTAACATTGAAATCACTCGCGTTGTTCTTTCATTTGATATATTGTATGTTTATATATTTCAAGAATAACATTTTCTGAAAGGCATTAAACTTTTTGTGAAAATCCATAAAAATTACTGTTGCTGCCTGGCAACTTTTTTAGAAACGCTGGCGGGGAAAGAGTTACACCACTCTGTTTTCGTGGGAGTGCCGCATAAAAAACTTGAAAGTAACCGCTGCTATTAACAGGGTAACAGTTTTGCAAAAGTTTTGACACCCCCATCTGTGCATGTGTCGAATTGCACGTTGTAATTATTTTAACTCTTTCACCGCCAGCATTTTTAAAAAAAGTTGCCAGCCAGCGTTTTTCATGATTTTCACCAAAGTTTAATGCCTTCCAGAAAATGTTCTTCTTTAAATAAATAAACATACAATATACCAAATGAAAGAACAGACCCTCTGCTTTCAAAAAAAAAAAAACGTTTCATCCTACCTTTAGTGGTTCTTTTGCAATCAGCTTTTGAATATGGGTAGGTTTTTGCAAAAACACCATATTTTGAGCAAAAAGCAGAGATAATTCCATTTTTATGACGGACTTTTCATAGAGATCCCATTCAGAGCGATCTTTAAAACAGACACGGACATGCAGCAGCTTGCCATAGGGCAATACTTCCGGTTTTAAAAAGTTGCGGAAGGGCGCCACCTGGTGGATAATAGCGGTATTGCGGAAAGACGGAAAATCTCGTCATTGGCGGGGAAGCGTTTTCTCTTAATTGACGAGATATCTCGTCAATGGCGGGGAAAGAGTTAAAAAAGTGTGGATATTATCTTGCCGAGGCGGTCTTTTGCATTACTATTAGGGGTGTAGCGGTACACAAAATGTATAATTCGGTACGTGACCCGGTTTTTAAAGTCACAATTTGCTTCCGTTTAGTGACAGTTAGGGGGAACATCAACATTTGTAAATGTCAACAGTTTACATAAAGAAAAAACAGTTTAAAATGTTTAAAAAAATGCTTTGTTTAAATAAAAGAAATGAAAAAAGAGAATAATTAAAACAGGACGGAATAACGGATATTGGCATGCAACGTTTGTCCCGCCTCCGGGGTTTCCTGATTGGTCCAGTGTACTGGACCTGACATTGATGAGCTGCACAGCCTGCAAAATTTGAAATTCTTTTAACTTGACACAGCGTCTTAAAGGGACACTCCACTTTTATTGAAAATATGCTCACTTTCCAGCTCCCCTAGAGTTAAACATTTGATTTTTACTGTTTTGGAATCCATTCAGCCGATCTCCAGGAAAAATTAAAAGTTGCGATTTTCTAGGCAGATATGGCTAAGAACTATACTCTCATTCTGGCGTAATAATCAAGGATTTCCTGCTGTAACATGGCTGCAGCAGGCGTATTGATATTACACAGCACCTGAAATAGTCCCCTACTATTGAAAGTAACCAATGGGACTATTTTCAAGCAGTGGGTAATATCACTACGCCTCCTGCAGCCATGTTACAGAAGCAAAGTCCTTGATTATCAGTCCAGAATGAGAATATAGATCCTAGCCATATCGGCCTAGAAAATCGCAACTTTTAATTTTCTGAAGGTCTTAGTACACAATGTAACTATAGAAGAGTCAAGTTTTAAAAAGGAAATATATCGAAACTCTCTGGTTATTTTTGAGCACGATGCTAATGGTCTAATCAGATTCAATGGATTATGCTAAGCTATGCTAAAAGTGGTAGCACCAGACCCGGAGATCAGCTGAATGGATTCCAAAATGGTAAGAATCAAATGTTTACCTTTACGGGAGCTGGAAAATGAGCATATTTTCAAAAAAAGTGTAGTGTCCCTTTAAAATGTAACGCTCATGCACGGTACACTGCAAAAGATACGAGATGTGCGTGTAACGTCCAAAGATGTCTATCTAGCGTCTGTTAACATGCAAAAGCAATGGAAAAGTAATGCATTGGAATGTAAAATTGAAGTATGTTCTAGAGTTGATGATGGTCAGACATAACGTAACTTGGCATATGGCCAGACATATGCTATGTATATACTTTTATAGTATAATGACCTCTTTACTGTCGAAAGATCAAGAAGAAATTAAATTCTCAGTTCACAACCCCGTTAATGTAAGATTTATTATATTTAAATATTACAAAACATGGAAAAAATTACACCTCACATATTTTTCCTTTCCATTAAATATCTAAAATATTTCTGGAGTTATTCAGCTAACCAAATGCAAATGTCTTTTTTCAGTTTCGTTTTTTTGTATTTGACACAAAGTAGTGTTGCTGGGAAACGTGGCATCTTAGATATTAGGTTTATATGACTAAATGTAGTCTGATCCAGCTTTCTCTCTTCACTGTTGAGTTCTTCTGCTGCACCAGATGTGTCCCTAGAAGAAGAGGCTGAGAGCGTGTTGTCACATGGAAAAACAAGCTACCTCAGTGTGTTAATTGGATGGGGCAATTCTTTGGCTCACACCTTTTTTTCCCCTTAAAGCTGTCAAGTTAGAAAACAATGAAATTCTTAAATTGGTCGCCCTTTGATCCACATCCGCCCCTCCAGCATCTAGCCAAGTTTCTCTGAATTCATTCTGTGTGTGTTTATATCTCAGACAATAATAATAATGTTGACGGATGTGACAGATTGTCCGTACAGTATATTGCAAGAAAGACGCTGATGCACCTCATTCAAATTGAGCTGTTTTTGTTAAAAAAATGAACATTTCAAGTTGTTTGGAAAAGTTTAAACCAGAATATAAACAACATAAAAATAAATTATAATTTTATAAGAACCTGTGCCAGGCCTAAGAGTCTTCACTTCATACTATCAGATGTAAACGTTATCTAACCTTTCACATGGTATAACAAGGATGCTATTTTTTTCCTATTCATTCTATTTATTTTGCCTTTAAGGATTTCTTATGGCCATCTCCAAGTAGTTCGTCACGAAATGATGTTGCGCTCCACTATCTGTCACCTTCGGTTGCCAGAGCGTTTTTGGGATTTACACCATAAAAGCCTCTAAAGGTCAACCTGTTAATTTATTTATTTGCTTGCACCATTTCCGTAGGGCTTATTGCGGGTTTTGTTTAGATTTTTAATTTTAGAGCGCAAGTGTCAAGGCGCCACAAGAATTCTTAAGAACACCCCAGGCACTTTGTCACTAACTGGTGCAGCATAAGTCACTTCAAAAGCAGAAATGTCACACAGGTCTGATTCATCTAGACAGTATATGGCAAAGACTCATATTGTGCTTGGGATCCAGCATGGATGCTTAATGTTGATTTGTTCTCACACTCTCTTGTCCTGACATATCGCCCTAATGCCACCTATCGCGAATGCCCCCGAGAGCTTGGTTCCTTCTGTTGGCACATCAACAAAAACAAACACAATGGCCGATCTGTGGAGACACTTTAAATTTAAGACAAATCAAAAAGCTTGAAACGAATGCGTCTGATGTGCATTTCTTTTTTTTCCAGAAAATCCAACAGGATATGGGCTATAATAATTTAGCCAATTTTGCCATTGGAAAGAAGATTGGAAGAGGACAGTTCAGCGAGGTTTATCGTGCCACATATATACAAGATCATACTCCAGTAGCTCTGAAGAAAGTACAGGTAAGAAATCATTTCTTTAACATTTCATTTTTATAAAGATTCACAGAAATTAATCAGATTTCGAATTGCATTGTAATTTAGAGTAAATATGCGACCCTGCCAGTGAAAACCCAGCTAAAGTTATTTTTACTTTACGGTTTTCTATATAATGCCATCCTACATAATGTAAAGAACATTCTGTAAAAATGTAAACTTGATATCTTTTGAAATCAATCTAGATTTGAAATCCGTGAAAGAAAGCAAACTTTGATGCTCCTTATCTCAAAATAAGATTATCAAACTTAAGGGACATTGACATTATAACGATAACGTTAACTATAACAACAACTTTTTGGCGTCCACATCACCGGACGTTAACGATAACTTTATGCTAATTTGCGCAAATCACTTGCCTTTCATGGCATTAACTAATATTGCATATTTCTTGTAATTAAAACTTTTGCAATTGTTAACTTGTCACTAAACATGTAAATATGCTGTTCTTGTCGCATTTAGACAGCGGATAACCAGCAGGTTTCCTCAACACGCTGTGTTTCACGTAACTTTAAAGTGTGAATCTAGTAGCAGGGGTGTAAACTTGTCACCTTTTGGCAAAATTAGCAGTTTTTAATCCATAATAGGTAATTCTTCTGATTCGTCTAGATCCGATGAGTTTTTGAAAATGAGGGGTGAGGGGGGTCTGCGTCAGGGTCGCAGTGAATGACATTATAAAAATCATGTCCAGCTATTGTGGTAACAATGTCAAATCGATGTTAAATCAGCCTGGGAAAACGAGCGTGTCGCACCGTGTGCGCTTCGCGATGCGTCTCTTCCATTATGAGCGCGCATTCCATGCACCTACATTTGAAATAACGAACTTAAGCGCACAAAAGACGTGAAATGTGAATTGCCCGAAAGAGGAGCGTGCAATAATTATTTGTTTATGTGTACAGTGTGTGTACTGTTTATGTGCCAAAAATGATATTAAACCCATGATTTACTCACCCCCAAGCTGTCCGAGTTGCATATGTCCATCGTTTCAGACAAACACATTTTCGGATATTTTAGAAAATGTTTTAGATCTTTCTGTTGATTAAATGTAATGTTACGGGGTCCACGACCTTCAAGTCCAAAAAAAGTGCGTCCATCCTTCACAAATTAAATCCAAACGGCTCCAGGATGATAAACAAAGGTCTTCTGAGGGTAATCCGCACGGTGTTGTTGTAGAAATATCCATATTTAAAGTTTTATTAAGGTAATTAACTACCTTCCGGTAGCGCCGCCATCTTAGTCGCGTCCGCATTCAGGATGAGAGCTTACGCAGCCTACGGAGGCTACTCTGCCGCTGCTCCGTGCCCCCGCCCTCCGAATTTGTCATACGTCACTAAGAAAAGTGCATACACTTTGCTAATACTCTCTCCTGAATACAGAGGAGTCTAAGATGGCGGCGCCTCCGGAAGGTAGTTATTTATGTTAATAAAGTTTTAAATATGGAAATTTCTACAACAACACCGCACGGATTATTCTCAGAAGACCTTTGTTTATCATCCTGGAGCCGTTTGGATTTAATTTGTGAAGGATGGACGCACTTTTTTTGGACTTGAAGGTCGTGGACTATGGGTGGACCCCGTAACATTACATTTAATCAACTGAAAGATCTAAAATATCCGAAAATGTTTGTCTGAAAAACGATGGACATATGCAACTCGGACAGCTTGGGGTTGAGTAAATCATGGGTTTAAAGGCATTCCATGCAGTTTGATGTTTTTGTCAAACAGCGACCCCTAGAGTCACTGGGGAAAACTTGCAACTGTCGTAATTTCGCACGCCCACTCTGTACGTACCTGTTAGGATAGTGTTGGGCGTGAGATGGACTTCGAAGATAATGACCAGGGAATGTTTCACAGTTTCATACAAATATTAGGCTACTGCATGTCTACTAAACTACAGATGATGGTAATAGGATAATATGAAGTTTATGCCAAGTGTAGAGTAGGCATATAATAATAAAAGTAGCCTACCGCGTTTGCTGGCTTATTACGTTTTTACAAGATTGCAGCTTAATCACAAGTAAACAGTCTATAGTCTAACGTTATGTCTACTGTATAATTTCATTTGTTTTTTAATTGTAATGTAAACATTACAAAATGTATTGACAAAGTTAATTGTATACGTTGCATTATTTCATAACATTGGCCGTTATTCGTTGGCCATAAGCAATCGAAATTAGACAAATGACTACGTACACATCACAACACAACACTTGAGTTTAGATGGCCAAAAAAAACATGTAAGAGAAACGAGTGTTTGTTAGCAAGTCTGCTAAATGCTCTTATGATCGTAAGCTAGCTAGACCCTTGTTGAAGTTATTTTACTGGTCTAATTATCAACACTGGATGAATGAACAGCTTAGTAAAAAAATACACACTACAAGCAAGCGCAACCACATACAACATAGACCGCAAACAAATTTACAAATAAAAGATTTACTTACTTGTCCATCAACAAGATCGCCAGATCAGCATCCCTTTTGCATCCAGGGCTGTCTATTAGCTCACGCCAACGAGTAAAAACCTGACCGCGTGGGACTCTTGTCCGGTTCCTAACTCGGTCAGATTCTCTTTTTCGCTTTCTACTCTCTTCCGAACGGATTTTCTTAGCTGTTTCCCTCATCGAGCATCACGTCTCAAATGCGCGCGTGCAGTTGTTGTTACAGGCTTGTTGTTACAGGCTTGTTTGACTTCGTGCAGCGCTGCAGGAACCAACAGCCGGATGACGTCAAAGTGCCGTCTCGGATCATTCTCGCGGTACTTTTACGTCATCCGACTGCCGGTTCTTGCAGCGCTGCACGAAGTTGAACAAGCCTAACGTGTGTGACGTCGTTGCCGTAAAGCAAGTCGTAATTCTCGCGAGATTTGTCAGGGGCGGTTCTCTCAAGCTTGCATTGCTGGTTTTGGTAGCGGCGTCCTTCCCGAGCTTCAACAGGGGGATGATTCGCCATACTATGACTTCGTTTACCATCGAAATGACTTTGAAGCTGTTATATTAAGGTAAAATAACTGCATAGTGTGTCTTTAATATCATTTTTGGCCGAACTTCCCCTTTAAAAAAAAAGTTGTATTTGTTCTCATTAGTAAATGCATTATTTACTAACAAAAAATAAACAATATATTGTATATAAGCATTTATTAATTCTTGTTTATGTCATTACAGAAATTGATGTTAATTTGAGGTGCATTAACTAATGCTAACAGTTTAAAATTTTATTTAAAAAATGTATTAGTAAATGCTAAAATTAATTAGATTTACAATTAATAAATAATTAATACAAATATTCAAATGAAAATACAAATAATTGCACCACTGTAGTACTTTTTGTAATCTGATATCTTAACTTTTGGCGTAGTCAATGTGGTAGGAAAAAAGGATTATGTAGTGAATTACAGTAACTGCATCAGCGCTGGATACTTAAGGTAATTTGATGTTATAGACCTCAGCAATGAAATTCTCCACTGTCATTTCAAGTTCAAATAGATTTGATTGGCTGTCAATGGATTTTTAGTTATCAGGTGGAAAAAAATCGCCCAGAAAGTGATCCCAACGATATCATTCATTGTATCTTTAACGTTATAGTTGGCGTCTATTCTATTCTATAAAGTCTCTTTAGTTTATTCCATAATTTTTCTTATGTAAGTAAACTTTAGTTAAAAACACCTAATATAACGTGGGACCCAAAATTGAGTTGACCAACTAAGAAAGTTTAAAAACACAAATAGCTGCGTTTCCATAAAAGATTTGCGCATTTTCTAAATGTCGATTAAAAACTGTTTTAAAATTATGCAGTTTCCATAAACCAATGTTTGCAACTTGAATTTAATTAAATATGAATAAGTCTATCCCAAAATCATGGTGATGGGTGTATTCGACTTAATACGGTATCGCACAGACCGACATGTTGATGACATCAAAATACCACAATAGCGACTCGAAAGCGCACAGAGCAGTAGACTCCTGAATCGCTCTTGCGGTATTTTATCACCGTACCATGATTGATTAAAAGAATTATCATGTATACAAGCCAAGTGACCTGTAAATATGAGAAAGAAAATGCAGTTTACATTGCCATTGAGATGCATTCTTTTTTGGAATTGCCTTAAAAAATACCTCACCTTAGTGTAAAAAAAGTTTTTTTGCGATATATGGAAGTTTATTCAAAATTGACGTGTTTTCAATTTGAAGGGTTATGGAAACGCAGCAAATGTTTGTTGGGATTTTGTGCATAATGCAGCCGTCAGATTGTTTGCATGTCTTTAGCTTTAACAGAAGCAAGCATCTGATTGGCTCTGCAAGTGTGATAATTAAGATTGAATCTGTTGCTTGTCTCACCACACGCACACATCCATAAACACAGCTATCAGAAAAAAGCTCCAGTGCTTCCTCCGGATGTGCAAAGCAGAAGTGCCGAAAGAAATAATTGGCAAGCTCTAGATTAAAAGAATGGTGCCTGGTTACCATAGCTGCTGCTTTTCTAAGATGCAACGCACCATCTTCAACACAGTGGTCTGCTCCCTCACAACCACTGGCTTTATCCACACTAATGAGGAGCCGAGGACCAGTTGGTATTTTTGTATGTGACATTAAAAAAAATGACAGGTTGTAACACATTTAACTCCGTGAATATTTCCCATAATGCAGTTTGTTTTACATGCCAGTCACATCCCTTAATGGTGCGCGTTGAATTTAAATACCACTACTTGTTGTGATCTGTAGTATTGTCTAGAAAATGTACAATTTGCTGCAAAATGGACCGAATCTGGTATTTCAAGCACATTTCAACTCAGATTGTATTTTTATTACAGTAGTGGAAAGATCAAAAGTTAAATCCCTCCATGATGCTGTACACATTGTTTATAGCTTTCAGGGTAGAAATTGTCTACAATGTCACCACATTTTATGGTTGTGAATTGAGCATAAATGCAGTGTTTTTTGATTTAAATGTTTATTTCTGATAGCAAGAATTGATCAAATATTTCCGTTATGAATATTTATCACTACTATTTTATTAGATTTAAAGGAAAACACCACTGTTTTTCAATATTTTACTATGTTCTTACCTCAACTTAGATGAATTAATACATACCTATCTTTTTTTGATGCGTGCACTTAATCTTTGGAAAGCATGTCGTGAATGTATTAGCATTTAGCCTAGCCCCATTCATTCCTTAGGATCCAAACAGGGATGAATTTAGAAGCCACCAAACACTTCCATGTTTTCCCTATTTAAAGACTGTAACATGAGTAGTTACACAAGTAAGTATGGTGGCACAAAATAAAATGTGATTTTTTTTTTAAGCGGATAAAAATTAGAACTATATTGTATTGTGGAAGAGCACTTGGTTTGCAGCACTTCGACATCAGGGCGCAATAATATTGACAGAATTTTGAGCGAGAGGGGGAGTAGTCAGGAGTGATGATGTTATTGCGTGCCGAGGTCGAAGTGCTGCAAACTAAGTGCTCTTCCGCCATACAATATAGTTCTAATTTTTATTGCTTAAAAAATCGCCACGTTTTATTTTGTGCCACCATACTTACTCGTGTAACTACTCATGTCACAGTCTTTAAATGGGGAAAAAAAGAAAGTGTTTGGTGGCTTCTAAATTCATCCCTGTTTGGATCCTAAGGAATGAATGGGGCTAGGCTAAATGCTAACACATCCACAATGCGCTGTACAAAGATTAAGTACACTCATTGAAAAAAGATAGGTGTGTATTAAGTCAGCTACGTTGAGGTAAGAACATAGTAAAATATTGAAAAAATGGTGGTGTTTTCCTTTAAGACTTTGTGCCTCAGGTGCTAAAAACGTTTCTTCAATTCTGTTTGATGTTGGGCAGTGTTTTGTTAAAATGCATATAATTTATTGATTGTGCGTTCTTACAGTAGATGGAATAAACTACGTACAGTCAGCTGTGTTTTATTCAACAAAAAATTATTGACATACCATGTGTAGTTTTGGTCAAAAATTGCACAAATGTTCATTTCACGAAATGTTTTAGCACATTATTTCAAATAGTACATGGCTATAAATTATTTTAATATTTATATTGATATAAATGATTGAAATATTTTAACCCTTTCCCCCGCCAATGATGAGTTTACTCGTCAATTAAGAAAAAACGCTTCCCTGCCAATGATGGGAATTTCCGTCAATCTGCAATACCGCGCACTTAGAATCTTCCGCAACTTATAAAACCCAAAAGGATCGCCCTAGGGAAAACAGCTGTATGTCCGTGTATTTTTTTGAGGATCACTCTTCATCTGATCTCTATCAAAAGTCTTTCACAAAAATTTTATTATCTAAGCTTTTTTACCAATATTTCGTGTTTTTGAAGAAACCTACCCATATTTGAATGGTGATGAAAAGAGAACCAGGTAGGATGAACGTTTTTTTTTTAAGCAGAGGGTCTGTTCTTTTATTTGATATATTGTATGTTTATATATAAAAAAAAAATTCTGAAAGACATAAAATTTTTGAAATTTGTGAAAATCATGAAAAATTCTGGCAACTTTTTGAAAAAAAAAAAAAATGCTGGTGGGGAAAGAGTTCATTTTAAAAACAGGTTTAACTTTATTTTAAGGTGTGCTTGTTACAGTGTAATTATACATTTTAAGTAAATTTATTAAAAAACATTTACTCACTATAGAGCTAGGGTTAGGTTTTGGATTAGTTGCATATAATTATGCATAATTTACTGTTAGTACTATAATAAGTATATGTAATGTGTAGCAAAGACACTGCACAAAAAACCTAATGTTATGGATTTATTTATCATGTAATAATGATTGCATAAAATACACCCAAGTCTTACCAAGAGCTGTTCTCACCTGTGAGTACAGCTGAATGTGCGAAAACAGAGACATTTGAAGCAGCAGGCGGGTGGATGCGGTGAGGCAAAAAGTCTGGGGGTCCAGAGGTTTTCTGCGCCTAACAGCACCTCCCCTCCTTCTTGCCCCACCAGCTTCTGCCACTACTGTTTTTTACTTGTTTTTCCTTCTGTATGGCATAACTCCCTTTCTCTTTCCTTTTTCCTTCTCCCTTTTGATCTTTTGATAGATATTCGACTTGATGGATGCCAAAGCTCGGCAAGATTGCATCAAAGAAATAGATCTCCTGAAGGTAAGAAACCAGAGAAACGAGAGACCGACACCATGTGCCGCTATTAGGCTCTGTAAAGGTGCCTATGCCGAGACCTGATACCAGAGAAAGAGAGAGAGAGAGAGAAAACAATTGATCTAAATCAGACCTACAGCTCTTTCTCTCTCCCTCCTTCTCCTCTTCCTCTCCGTTTCTGAACACGGTCCTCTTTCTGTCATTCCTTTAGGCCAAGATTGACTCTGTTTTCAATGCCACAAAATATATTTTTTATCTCGCCAGTAATACTTAGCAAATGGGGGATTTATTCCCCCATGGATCTTTTGATGTTCCCGCATCATTTTTCGTTTTTGTTGTTTTTTAAATGCACCGCTTGCGTTCATCAAACCACCCTAAACAGACCGCGGCTCGCTGTAGCACGCACTAACTAACAAGTTAATGACAGCTCCAATA
Organism: Paramisgurnus dabryanus; assembly: GCF_030506205.2. Lineage (NCBI taxonomy): Eukaryota > Metazoa > Chordata > Actinopteri > Cypriniformes > Cobitidae > Paramisgurnus > Paramisgurnus dabryanus. Next base: position 23,230,591 of record NC_133360.1, read on the forward strand.
AGAGCTGACGTCTAGCTGATCTGAGGTGTCTCTGTTTTGTTTTAGTATCGGTTGTTGGATAAACCTCCCCTTAACACGCGCACACACAATTCTCGCTCCGTTATCATGTTAATTGCTTCACCCCAATTGCTGTCCATTGCCGAGCCTACTCGCTTGTAGACGTCTGCTTTGAAGAACTAGTTTTAGTTGCTGCTTTGTATATAATAAATAAACTTAACGGCCTTTCATATGAGACGATCGGCGGGAGTTAACGAAAGTCACTTATTATTACTATATCAATAAAAACGTGGTCACGTGACCTGCCTTCGAGATTGTAATGTTTATGCTACTGTAATCAATTTTAAATTAATTTTGTTTTTTTATTAGGAAGAAATTGTCAAAATAAAATATAAAAGTCTTATTCCTTTCAAATTGTAGTTCACTGATTATATAAGGTCACCCAGAGGTAGAAATGCCTGCTAACAGCGCAGCGACCCGGTGACCTCCAGCGATACAAACCCTGCATGCGTGAACGGGGTGAAGTGTAGCTCGTTGAAAATTTGGGCCTCCTGAGATATCGTCATTCCCATGGGAGGAAGGGAGGAGGATGCGGAGGTGCCGGGTGAAAAGGTCATGTTGCGGGCGTCAGGGGCGCTGTCACGCTCCTTAACGACACTTTGCCAGGCGAACGCTCCTCTGCGCTGAGGTCAGAGGGTGCTAAAACACCGAAACATCTTCTTTCTACCATACGTTTCATCTACCTTACAAAATAATTTTTAGTCCGCAGCAAATGAAATCATATAACCAGCTCACCTCAAGCCGCTAATAAGCCATTTGCATGGAACAGAGAATCATGCCTTCTACCTCAGTGGACAAAGCTGGAGAAAAATACGAAAGAATCGCAAATCAAAATAATGAGGGAGACTGGCAGTAGCCCCCCTTTCATCCGTGCATCTGCCTATTTGTTTTTCTGTCAGTTTAAGACACCCCCCATTTCCCACTGTAAACAAAATGATGCTGTTATGCGGAAATGTTTCGCCGTCTACAGAAAACGCTTCTATCCTGTTTCTTCTTGTAACCATTATGTATCCCATTAGTTGATTTTTTTGTAACGGAATTAAAAAGCAACCCTTTAATATATTAACAGCTCTAGACACGAACAGGATTACGAAATTGCTCGCCGAACCCACGAGCAATCTTGAATGTTTTGAGTTAGCATAATATAATTGTCACTGTAATCTACCTTGTCATAAACAGAGGGTTGACTTAATATCATTCCCAACAGAAAGGAGGCTAATATAACAGCATGTAACGTGATTAAAGTAAATGTTGTGATGGTGTCGCGTTTCATATCACCATTGGATGTGGCAGCTCAGGGGTTTGAGAGAAAAGAAGAGTGGGTCTGACACAGCCGGCTGCAGCTGTGTGATCCAAAAATACATCTAACGGAAGTCACAGGATGGCGACAGAGACGCTCCCGTTCTCCCCTGTATCAGCGCGGGCTATGAACATTTCTTTAATAACCTCCCTCTGCTGTGTCACAGCTCATCGCGGTGCCCGACACCCTCCCGTACGCGAGGTCCCTCGCCTGTCTCGCTTCTCATTGATACACTTGTTTTCTTTTATTTTACATCCCCCAACACTCGCCTGTGCTGTTACGAACTCGCACACGTTGACCAACCAACAGGAAAAAAATGACAAAAAGCTGAAGGCTTGGGACCTTTCACCTAACAGTAAGCAAATATACAGAATGCCCAAGTATCCACCGAACAAACACCATAGCTAGGGCTTTCACAATGATTAAATAATAGGGATGCTCCACCTTAAATACGTGGCCGATCACTATTCTGAATCGGACAGCCGATCTTATTCACAGCTATTTCATGTACTACGGCTTTTGGTCAGTAAGTCCTTATCGATCTTAAAACACTGTTAGTTTGAGTCGTTTATAACATGCATTTGAAAAAGCAACACTCGTCAAACATAATTATTAAACATATTCTTTATTATCATGAAAAGGTTTGAAGAACAGCAATATAAATATATCCTTAAGACATTTCCTGGAGCTGCGTGTCATCATAGCTGCGTGTGTATTGTTCTTCGTCTACAGCGCATTTTGAGTCTCTGCACAAGAGCGCCCCCTGGCTTTTGGATGTAGCGGCATTTTGCCGTAATTCATTGAGAAGCATAGCAAGCATTTAGAGCTATTCCCTATTAACTCTTTCCCCGCCATTGACGAGATATCTCGTCAATCTGCAATACCGCTCTTCCGCAACTTATAAAAAACGGAAGTATTGCCCTAGGGAAAACAGCTGTATGTCCGTGTATGTTTTAAAGATCGCTCTGCATCTGATCTCTATCAAAAGTCCTTCACAAAAATTGAATTATCTCAGCTTTTTGCTCAAAATTTGGTGTTTTTGATGAAACCTACACATATTTGAGAGGTGATAAAAACAGAACACATTAAGGTAGGATGAAACGGATTTTTTTTATTTGAAAGCAGAGGGTCTGTTCTTTTATTTCATGTATGTTTATATATTTAAAAAGGAGCATTTTCTGGAAGACATTAAACTTTTGTGAAAATCATGAAAAATGCTGGCGGTGAAAGAGTTAAATAATCGTCTTTTCGCGAATGTTTGACTTGACCGCGATGATTTCAGATCACCGCAATGATTGCACATCTCTCTAAAAAACACAAGGGGGAGCTGCAGCACATGTATAAACGAGGCCGTACACTGCAAAAAATGACTTTCTTACACTGCAAAAAATTATGAAAAAAATTTCTTAGGATTTTTGTCTTGTTTTCAGTAAAAATATCAAAAAATTCTTAAATTAATATGCTTTTTCTTGATGAGCAAAACGACCCAAGAAAAGTCTAGTTTGGGGTAAGCAAAAAATCTTAACAATTTTTCTTAAACACTAAATTCAAGAAAAATGTAATAAAAATGTGCTTACCCCATTGGCAGATTTGTTTTGCTTGTTTTATGCACAAAATCACTTAAATTTGAAATTTTTGGTCTAAAAACTAGACTTATTTCCTTGGGTTGTTTTGCTTATCAAGAAAAAGCATCTTAATTTAAACAAGACAAAAATACTAAGATTTTTTTCTTAAATCATTTTTTTGCAGTGTATTTTTTGTTTTGTTTTCAGTAAAAATTTCTAAAAACTCTTAAATCAAGATGTATTTTCTTGATGAGCAAAATGACATAGGAAAATAAGTCTAGTTTTTAGACAAAAAATATAAAATGTAAACAAATTTGTGCTTAACACAAGCAAAAAATATTTTTCTTGAATTAAGTGTTAATGAAAAAGTAAACTTATTTCAAAAACATTTTTCTTATTCCATTGGCAGTTTTTTTGCTTGTTTTAAACACTTATTTACTTAAATTTGATATTTTTTGTCTAAAAACTAGACTTATTTTTCTAGGTCATTTTGCTCATCAAGAAAAAGCATCTTACTTTAAGAATTTTTTGATATTTTTACTGAAAACAAGACAAAAATACTAAGTAAGAAAGTCATTTTTTGCAGTGTATCAGATTACGTTTAAATATGTGTTATGCACTGCAAAAAATGATTTTCAAGAAAAAAAATCTTAGTATTTTAATCTTGTTTTCAGTAAAAATATCTAAAAATTCTTAAATTAAGATGCTTTTTCTTGATGAGCAAAACGACCCAAGAAAATAATACATTTTTCTTGAATTAAGTGTTTAAGAAAAATGTTCAAGATTTTTTGCTTACCCCAATGGCAGATTTTTTTGCTTGTTTTATGCACAAAATCACTGAAATTTGATATTTTGGGTCTAAAAACTAGACTTATTTTCTTGGGTCGTTTTGCCCATCAAGACAAAGCATCTTAATTTAAGAATTTTTAGATCTTTTTACTGAAAACAAGGCAAAAATACTAAATAATTTTTTCTTAAATAATTTTTTGCAGTGTGCGTATTAATATTTACTGCCAGGTAAACCTTGCAAAAGATTTAATTTAAATAATCACAAAATGATTTCATAAACAAGCAAAAAAATGTATGAGAATTAAATGTCAAAGCAATAAAACAGCCAATTAATCATCATAATTGTCACAATTTATTAGACAATTAACCATCAGCCAAATTTCATAATTGTGACTTGTAGTTAGTGGTAAAACAGTGCTCTCAAATAATAGTACCGTACAAGAATAATTGTTTACATTGCAATCCATTCCTTTGTTATTTCTAAAGGTTCCCTTTGGTCTTTAAGACAGCAGGGTAGCTTGGACAGTAGATGATAATGTCATGTTTACCTTCATACAAGCATCTGCTTTGGTTTCCACCACCTTCCTGTTTGCAAGCTCTCCTGACCCACAGAGTCTTGTTAATATTTAAACAGTCACTGATACTCTGCCTCTCTCTCTCTTGCCTTTTCCTCTCTTCCACAGCAATTGAACCACCCCAATGTAATTAAATACCACGCGTCATTCATCGAAGAAAACGAGCTAAATATAGTACTGGAACTCGCAGACGCCGGGGACCTCTCACAAATGATAAAGGTATGGGACATGTGCCGATTTGTCAGCAATTTTTCCTTTTCTCTTTTCTCTTACATGGTATTTTCTACATCCAGGCTGTTGGATGGATACGTGAATGCAGATTTATGTCTTTGAATGACTTTTGATTAATGCATATGGTCATCACTCAATGAGCAAAGTGTTGCTTTTTTCTAAGTAAAATCAAATATTAAATAAGAATAACATTTTTGTTGGGACTTGATTTTATGCATGAATTCACATGATTATGAAAAGTTGTCTTAATATGATATGGTTGGAAAGGAGGGATCAGTGCATGGTGATGTCACCTTAAAGGCCTCATACACACTGCAAACTTATGGGGGTGACAACCGCATTTAAATGCGGGAGTGAATCCCCTAAATGTTCGTACAGAACAAGACTCCCAAAAATGTGATGATTGACACAGAGATAACATTCTGCCGCTCCGCCTGCTTATCACTCACAGCTTTGACCAAAATAATTTAACAGCATTATGTTTTGCAATAAACCTTCGTCTTGCCATTGTGTATTGTACGCTTTTGTGAGGCGCGTGGTCTTGTAGTGTTGCCAGGTCCTCGTCTTTTTTGTACTTGCATACCGTTTTGGCGCTTAACCGTTTCTGGCTTTTGGCTCATGAAGCGATCAAGTTTTTGGTGTTATAAAAGTGTGAAGATGTCAGTCCCAATATTTTGGTCTTTGAGGTAAAGCATTTGGATTTATTTCGGTTTATTATTAGATTTTTCTTGTTCGCTGTTTTTTTTCGTGCAAGATCTGGCAACACTAGCAATTTTCTGGACCAAAGATCAAACATAAAAACATAAGTTATTTCATTGAAATAGCAAACACCAATAAATCATCCAAAAGAAGACCAGGAACATGTGTTACTCTACCTGCACACCACCAGCGACGCCCGTCCCTTTCAGTGAGGTCATTAGGAGGCATTCCTAATTCTAGTTGTCACAAATTAGTAACTGTACGCTTACACCAACGTTGACCAGAGTTTAAAAAAATGCCCTGGCTGCCCTGGCTGCCCTGGCCAACGACGCTATAGAAAAAGAGTAATGGACACTTTGATGCTTGAATGCATTCTCTGGAATTCTTTAAAGAGCACCTATTATCCGATTCACGTTTTTACATTTCCTTTGGTGTGTAAGTGTGTATTAGTACATGTTAACGATATGCAAAAGGTACAAATGCCAAAGTAAACAATGACGCGAGTTATCGTCTCCACCGTAAATCTCTTTTTTTGGACAACAACGAATACTTTCTGCGATTGGTGATGTAGCAAAGACCGACATTATCAAAATTCCTCCTTAGCCTGTAAGTTAACTCCTGTTAGCAACCGAATCTTTCAAACATGGTAAGGAGCGTCACATTTCCGGCTGACGTGAGGTATTCAGCCCAACCGCAACGTACAGATTATCTGGCCAATCAGGGACACAGAGCTTTTCAAATCCGTGTGTTTCAGGTACACAAAAATGTACGGTATGTGGAAAATGATGTGTTTTTTAACCATAAACCACGCAAACACATTGTATTATACCAAATACACAAAATAACGCTTTTTTTTAGCAATGAAATGGATGCTCTTTAAGGCAGAATACTTCTATAGGTTTCTGCCATCTGATTGTTTGCTGCCAACTGTTTCCGCGTCATAGCTCATTACCATAAAGTTGAGCTGATTTCAACTCTCCTCGACGCTCACACCATCCAAGATACGCCGCTGCTTGCCACCGGCTCTCATTGAAAAAAAATAACTTCCAGCCAGTTTGATGCTCTCGCCACGCTGTTGTGAATGCACAGTAACGTCCTATCAGTAAATGAAGAAAGACGGATGAAGTGAACTCCACTGCTTCACTCTCATTGGTAGTTGCTCCCGAAAGTCCTAAAACTGATTTCACCTTTGTCACATAGCTGGACACTTGTCGCTAACAGTCCCTGTCGCTCGTGTTGTCGAGGTTGCCAAGCCTCTATTGTAATGAACAAGATCGCATTGGTCCGCAGTTGTTGGTCGCTGGCGGTGTGCATGTAGCATTAACAAAGCAAATAGATTAATTTTGATGTAATGTTTACTTTTTACAACCTTTTTGTTACATTAAAAAGCACAAATTTCATTGCTAAAAACAATGTTATTTTGTGTATTTGGTATAATATAATATGTTTGCGTGGTTTATAATAAAAAAAAAACGCATTATTTTCCACATACCGTACATTTTACTCTCTTCCTGAAATGCACGGATTTTGTACAAAACTCATAGATTTGAAAAGCGTTGTGTCCCTGATTGGCCAGCTAATCTGTACATTGTGATTGGCCTAAATACCTCTGATGTCAGCAGGAAATGTGACGCTCCTTACCATGTTTGAAAGATTCGCGTTCAATGCAATGCTAACAGGAGTTAAATTACAGGCTGTGAGTCCAAAGTGGGATGAATTATGATAATGTCGGTCTTTACTACATCACCAATCGCAGGAAGTAAACTGTTGCCTACAATCCGTGGGTTTGTTGTAGTCCAAAAAAAAAGAGATTTACGTTGGAGATGTTACCTTGCGTCATAGTTTACTTTGGGGTTTGTACCATTTGCATATTGTTAACATGTACTAATGCACACTTACACACCAAAGGAAATGTACAAACTTTTTTTTTGCCTGTCACGGATTGCATTGAGTCTTCAATTGATTTTGCAGTTTGCTTTTATTACCAGTATAGTTCACGGCAGCCCAGTTTTTATATACTGTCGCATTTCTTTGATTTTATTATGAGAATCCTATTAATAAGTAGGATGGTGTAGCTTTATACTGTTGCTTTGATTCCTTTCCATTTTCTCCAGTCCTGACATCCCTACAGCTCACGTTTACAACCTGATGCTTCAAATTTAATGGTCTGCATGTTAATATTCCCCTCACCAAATCTCTCCCCGCATAAATAATTCTCACCGCAAACAAAACCTCCCAGACCAAGCTTTTCTTTGCGTTTGCGTCGGTAAATGAGCAACAGTGAGGATTAGTATGACTACAACTTCGACAAGACCGCCTTTAACAGGCATCATAACGCTTACTTATATCCTGACCGTCAGCTACTTCTGTTTGCTCTACCGCACCGCCAGATTTGCGCGTCTCGCCCTCCCTTTTTCCCTATCGCTGCTCTGTAGCACTTTAATTAGTATCATTTTTTTATTTAACAATATCACTCCAAAGGTATATATTAGTGCTAATCCCCCCAGCATTGTTAAGTGAATACAATCAAACATTGAGCCATATGTAAAACAGAAGCTCTGAATGCATAAATTCAACATTTTTTATTCTTTTTGATTTTTCCCATCTTTTCAGTCCCCTTCCCAATTCTCTGCGTCCATCTCGGAATTCAAATGAAATCAAATGGTCCCTTCATTTGCATGCACTTACAGAATATTGCATGTGCCGTGTTTGCTTTTTAAAGGCACAGAGGGGCTGCCTCTCTCCCTCATTGACATCAAACAGCCCTCTGATATGCAAATAGAAAGGCAGGGGAAGAATAGATCCACCGACTTTATTTGGCTGTGGTCCAAGGTTTCTGGCGCTCAAGACTGCTCGACGCCAATCTGATCATTTCTATGAAGAGGTGTACGGGTGGAGCCAGGGCTCAAAATTGGCAAAGTGAACAATCGTGCAACGCAATAATACGTCGCCCTAAAATAACCTGCAGATCTCTTTTTTTGTTCTGCTAATAGATTCCCTACCCCATTTAACTCCTTTGATAAGCAGGTTTACCACATTGCCGGTGATTCAATTATTGAGACAGCATGTTAAAAGGTCATATAATTACAGTGTCATTTTGACCAAGCAAGCTTTATTCTGTCTTAATTAATAATGTAACGTCATATTAATTCACGCTTTGAAGCGAGGTCATGCACTCGCAGACCCCATCCAGAACGAACCGACTGCTCTGGACGACATGGTGCTAAAAGCTTTGCAAACTTTTGTGAAAATGATCTGTTGTAAAATTTCAAGTATAACGTGTGGAAAGTGTGGTCCAGAATTGTCGCCAAAAGTTACATCAAAGCAAATGTTGCACTTTGATGTAAAATGGGTCAAATACAACATCACACACACTTCAAAACCGTTTAACCCTCAAATGGGTTTACCGTTGGAGTCTATATGATCCCATAATTGTAAGAAAAATATACATTTTCAATAATACAAATAATATATCTTTTTTTTTTATTAACTTCTCATCTATGCAATAAAGCTGTGTGATTTTAAGTTCTTTTGTACCCATTTACCACAAAAATCCTCAACTACGCCATTAGCTTGCATGTGAAATATACAGGGGTGCAAACTTGTCACCTTTCGGCGAAATTCGCCGTTTTTGATCCAAAATAGGTCATTCTTGTGATTCGTCTAGATCCGATGAGTTTTTGAAAATGAGGGGTCGCAGTAAATGAAATTATGAAAATCATGTCCAGCTATTGTGGTAACTGTCAAATCACTAGCCAGTTTGGCGGGTCATGTTTTACAATTTATAGTCACCTTATTTGTTGCCAAAGTTTAAGCAGTCTGTGCAGATTGAGCGCACACGCTTAACTTCTAGTATTTTCTCATTGGCGGTTACGCGCCCACATCACGTTGCTGTGCGCGTGGTCACAAAAGCTTAAAATTTGTTCACGTATTTAAAGGGACACTTCACCCATTTGCATAAAGCTTTGTATAGTTAGAACCCCAGTCATATTCTGAAAATGGTCAAGCATAATTTCCTCAGTTGCCGCTGAGACAGGAGAAATACAGATTTCAGTGTTGCACTTCCTGCTTTCAAGTATGTAAAAATCATCGTTTTGCATCATTGAAAGCAGGAAGTCCAATATATTTGTTGAGGGGATAAGACAACAAACACCCATTTTCTTGGTCAAATAGGCACCAAATTCGAAATGTATGTTACATTTCAACAACAAATATGACGCACTTTCACGGCTTTTGCAAGTATCCCCATAAACGCGACCATTTAGATCTTAAGAGAAAATAAAGCTAAAAGAGAAAACGCATGTGTAACCGTATATTAACCGTATAAATGCATTATGAACAAAAAATGAACAATATATTGTATATAGGGATTTATTAATTCTTGTTTATGTCATTACAGTAATTGATGTTAGTTTGAGGTGCATTAAAGGTGACATAGAATGATTGAACGGACTATTGTTCTGTGATGTGACATGTAGACAAAAATTGTTTTGTTTGGGTCTGTAATGCCTTAGAAGCTTCCTAAAAACCTCTCTCAGATAGCTCTATTAGGGTGGGGGATTTTAAACAAGTGGTTTTGCACCTATTTGGCTCCCCCTACTGGCTTAACTTGCAATCTCATTACTGATTGGCTGACTTTGCTGCCACTCAAAAAATGTAGCCAATTATTTTAAAGTGGAGGGGCAGTGAGATGCCTGTGATGTCATGAGCATCAGTTTTTCAGATTGGGCCGTTTTCTGGCTGACATTTCTAAAAGAGGAATTACTATGAGACTGAGATGTTTAGCATGTTTAGCACTTTTTGTATGTTTGTGAATGCGGGTAGACTACCATTATTCAACAAAGACAAGGTAAACATGGTTTTTCATTCTCTGTCCCCTTTAACTAATGCTAACATTAAAAAAAAAAAATTCAAATTTTATTTGATTTGAAAATTAAGATGCTAAACTTAATAATGTATAAAATAAATAAATAAATGTGCTATGATCGCGGCGAGACGTGCAGACTTTTATAAATAAAATAAATAAAATACAAATTATAATTGATATATAAACTGTTATATTATTTATTTATTTATTTATTTGAACGCTTGTGTCTTTGTCATTTTTTTCACCCCTGAATATAGATTTTTTTATGAAAAAAATCACTTAAATGATTATCTTAATTTAATTTGTTTCTGTATTTTTTTAATATAAATATCGTTTAAGAAAGAAATAGCTTTGACCAGCAGAGGGCCATAGAAAGCCATTCATTTTACTGAATATGGCCAACTGCTCACATCACTACTTTAGTGATACATTTTGTGAATTTTTGTATAAAGAAACATTAGAAAGGACATTAAAAATAAATATTATATTAAATAGTCCAATTTTTTTGTAATTTTTGATGCATTTTTGTCGGTTTTTACAAAATGCCACAGAAATTTGACTGAATGTAAGTGTGTATGTGTTTGTTTTCCTTGGGGTCATATTGACATATTTGGGTCATATTGTCCCCAAGGACCATATTAATATTTTTTTTACATACCTTTGGAACAACCGAATTATGCCCATTTTTTGGTGTATGTATAGATAGATAGATTATTAAGGAAAAGTCACAAAATTGTATATCTCTGAGATGAAGGGAACCACTTTTTTTAACTAATGAAATGTCGGACCAGTTGAGGGGTAAGGAATAAACCGTCAAATAGATAGATATTAAATTTAGATGCACAAATAAACTCAAAGTTCAATAGTGCCGGTTGTTGACCCTTCCCTAGTTTCCCTAGTAATTTTAAAATAGTTTTTTTTTTATGTTGGTACAGTCTTGCTGGCTATATCTAGTTACATTCTGTTACTTTCATCGAGTCGACCGTTTCTCAAAGCTTGTATACACTTAATCCTCTAAAGCATGTGTGCATTTGAAAGCCCCTAAATGTTTGTTTCCCCATGAGGCTTCGGCTATGTTCACAAACGTCAGATGGTTTCCATTCCAGTTGCTTCAAACGAAATGGAAATAAAAGTTTATTGAAGATGGTTTGCAATGTAGAGCCTGCATCAGATTATAGCAGCAGGGCATAACTATAAGGTGGCCGCTACCTTTTCACGATCTGCTGTTTTGTCATGCTCTGATCGGACAGGTTTGACTGCGTACTAAATATGGTCCACGTTGAGCCCCGAGTTCTAAATGAAAACGTTGACGTTTCGGGGTTAGCGGGCATCGCGTGCATCTCCGAAAATGAAAAGTCTGCACGTCTCGCCGCGATCACAGCGCGTTTATTTATTTATTTATTTGTTTATTGCCTGCAGCATTTCAAGAAACAAAGACGGCTGATTCCAGAGAAGACGGTGTGGAAGTACTTTGTTCAGCTGTGTAGTGCACTGGAGCACATGCACTCTCGCCGTGTCATGCACAGAGGTACACACACACATACACAGTTACACAAGTACACACTAGAATAACGTATGTCTTTATACATAGACTATAAAGGATCATTTCTTGTATCTAAGTTTTATGTTTTCATCAAGTTAACTCACTTACCGATCAGTATACAGGTTAACAAGCTATATGAAGGTTATCTCTTTTATAATAACTGCCAAACTGCACATAGACAAGCATCAGGATAGGCTGGGTTGCTCAGGATTGGCTCACATTAAGTAGGTGCTAATATAAAACGCCTGTTGTTGTGATGTGATCATGCATTGGTGACATCGTTGAGCCTTCACTGCAACACTCGTCGCTTTATTCAAAACCATGCAGGACTCATTCGACTTAGAAGCATCTGCTTCTCATCAGCTCTGAGACAGAGTCTTACGGTCTTTGCTATGTACAAGCTTGACCAGACACACTGCTGGGTTCATTGCATCATCCCATTGCCATTTGAAAACAAGCGAGATGACGCAACTGTCCATAGCGACCTGAGACTGCTCCCCAGTCTTCATGTATTTATGCAACACTCGGCGAACTAATGTAACATGCCAGACGTTCACTTGAGGAGGGCGAATTAGACGCCTTATACACTTTCTGAAAAAAAAAAAATGGTCAAAATATGTACCATGGTTTTCAAAAAGTACAGCTTTGCACCATATTAGTATCTCATAGGTACATATTGGTACCAAATGTATACATATCTGTACCTAATGGTACGTATTAGGATATTTTTAAAAGGTACTGCCCCAGTGACAGCTGTATGTCAGCAATTTACCCAATGTTGAGATGTTTATAGGGTGATATTATGCATTTTGCATTTGAGATCTTGTTCTTTACCAAGAATATCGCCTTCGTATCTGTCAGCTGTATGTATTTGTTATCATTAGGAAAGTTTATGTCCAAAAGGAGTTGACATCGATTAGAAGTGTGTCAACATTTGACTGGTATCTCGAAAAGGGCCAGCTGTCACGTAAAATAGCTTGCTAATAGTAACTTTTTCCCTGCCAGTTTATTTTTTTTGCTAGCCAGCATTTTCAATGATTTTTACAAAAGTTTAATGCCTTCCAGTAAATCGTCTTCTTTAACTCTTTCATCGCCAGCGTTTTTAAAAAAAGTTGCCAGCCAGCGCCAGCGTTTTTCATGATTTTCACCAAAGTTTAATGCCTTCCAGAAAATGTTCTTCTTTAAAAATATAAACATACAATATACCAAATGAAAGAACAGACCCTCTGCTTTCAAACAAAAAAAACTGTTTCATCCTACCTTTAGTGGTTCTTTTGCAATCAGCAAAAACACCATATTTTGATAATTCCATTTTTGTGACGGACTTTTCATAGAGATCCCATTCAGAGCGATCTTTAAAACAGACACGGACATGCAGCAGGTTGCCATAGGGCAATACTTCCGGGTTTAAAAAGTTGTGGAAGGGCGCCACCTGGTGGATAATAGCGGTATTGCGGAAAGACGGAAAATCTCGTCATTTGCGGGGAAGCGTTTTCTCTTAATTTACGAGAGATCTCGTCAATGGCGGGGAAAGAGTTAAAGGCGGAGTGCACAATGTTTGAAAGCCAATGTTGACATTTGAAATCACCTAAACAAACACACCCCTACCCCAATAGAATCGGGACCTTCTTTTGATAGACCCGCCCCACACATACAACATCCCGGCAAGGATGTTTAAATATACTCCGCACTCCGCCTTTAAATATATAAATATACATTTTTTTTAAAAGACTTTTGTTAGAGATTAGATTCAAAACAATAATCAAGCATATATAGAGTTTTTACTGTTTTTAGATCAGTGGATGCATCAGTGTTTTATAAGTAGGGTAAGAGCACCACCTAGTGGGTAATAGTGGAAATATGGATTGTCGTAAAAACTTCAATATTTTACTATGTTCTTACCTCAACTTAGACAAATTAATACATACCCATCTTTTTTAATGCGTGCACTTAATTTTTGTACAGCGCGTTGTGAATGTGTTAACATTTAGCCTAGCCCCATTCATTCTTTATGCAGGGTTATACAATACGCGGGAAGCGCGAGTGATTTACATGTTAAGTCAATGAAAAGACGCGATTAGGCATCCTGCGGCACAGTACACCCGGTAAGCGTCGCGCGAATGGCAAGGTGTGGATGGCGCGTTCCGCGTGAATTGAGCGTTGCCGCAGGAAACGCGCGAGTTGAAAGATCTGAACTTTGGTGGATTTCCGCGCCGCGTTAACCAATCACAACCTTGCTGTAGTAGTGACGTGATTACAGGAAGCGAGCGGAGTCTTAGCAGAGTTGCAGAAGCCCCTCCCATGACACGAATTTCCACGTGAATGTCTCGACTGACTAGAATTTATCGCGTGGCTTTCACGCGCGAATGAAGCCAGTGAACTCTCACGTTCAAGCGTCCAACTACGTGAGAATAGCACGTTTTGCCGCCTCTACCGCGGCTGGTGGGAAAGCACCATTAGGATCCAGACAGAGATGAATTTAGAAGTCACCAAACACTTCCATGTTTTCCCTATTTATAAACTGTTACATGAGTAGTTACACGAGTAAGTATGGTGGCACAAAATAAAACATGGCTATATTGAGAACTATATTGTAAAACAGAATTTTAAGCGAGATGTGGAGCTGTCAGGAGTGATGGTGTTACTGCGCGCCGAGGTCAAAGTGCTGCAAACATAAGTGCTCTTCCGCCATACAATATAGTTCTCATTTTTTATCCTCTTAAAAAAATCGCCACGTTTATTTTGTGCCACCATACTTACTTGTGTAACTACTCATGTAATAGTCTTTATATAGGGCTACTAAATTCATCCCTGTTTGAATCTTAAGGAATGAATGGGGCTAGGCTAAATGCTAACACATTCACAACGCGCTGAACAAAGATTAAGTGCACGCGTTGCAAAAAGATAGGTGCCATAAATGTGTAGCTTTTTTCATGTGTCATATACGTTACTACAGCATGTGTTTATTCTGCTATAGATATTAAGCCGGCGAACGTCTTCATCACAGCCACTGGAGTGGTAAAACTGGGCGACCTGGGCTTGGGACGCTTCTTCAGTTCCAAAACCACTGCTGCTCATTCCCTAGGTAATCACTTCCTCTCTTTTATCTCTTCTTTTTTCTTGACTGTCCATCTGTTTGTCTCCTTTCCCTGAATACAGCAAGTTCCTCTGATTGCTCAGTAGGGCCTGGATGTGTTTCATTAGGGCTGCCTGCGAGCAAAACCATGTGTCTTATAAAAATCTCCTTCCCTTTGGCCCCTGGGGCCAGTTGAAAGTCAAGTGTGTCAGTTGCTGTAACCATTTCATGGGTTCTTCTGTTGCCTTGACCTCTTGACTTTTGAAGTTTAGGTGGGGAGGAGATCTTTGCATTACTGTCACAGATGACACCCCAAGGTGTCCACACACCATGACAGAGTAACTTTTGATAAAAGTCACCGCGTTTTGGGAAAGCATAAAGGATGATGAGGTGTTGATTATTCTGCCACGTTCAGTTAAAAGAGTCATGCCGAACATTTAGGCCCACGCGCTGTTTTAACACCGCTTATATGCAAGATGATCTCACTTTAGCAGTTTATAAATTGTTAACAGCTTGTCTTCTGCTCGGTAGTCATTTGTATTGTAATAAAAAGGTTTTCTGGATATCAGGGTCAGATTTGCATATTTGGGAAAGCTCTTTGACTTCATGTATATTGTAATATCATTTTAGTTTAGTATTTTGCATTTACAAAAGCTCCTATGGACATAAATGATTTTAAGTTATCTGGCATATTTAAAAGAGATGTGATTAACTTTTTTTACGTGGTCGATAAATTGTGAAAACTTCTATTTTAAAGGCACACTCCACTTTTTTTTGGAAAATATTTTCATTTTCCAGCTCCCGTAGAGTTAAACATTTGATTCTTACCATTTTGGAATCCATTCAGCCGAACTCAGGGTTTGGCGCTAGCACTTTTAGCATAGCTTAGCATAATCCATTGAATCTGATTAGACCATTAGCATCACGCACAAAAAAACCCAAAGAGTTTCGATATTTTTTTCTATTTAAAACTTGACTCTTTTGTAGTGACATCGTGTACTAAGACTGACAGAAAATTAAAAGTTGCGTTTTTTCTAGGCCAATATGGCTAGGAACTATACTCTCATTCTGGAGTAATAATCAAGGACTTTGCTGCCGTAACATGGCTGTATATCGTAAAATATCGAAACTCTTGAGCGTGATGCTAATGGTCTAATCAGATTCAATGGATTGTGCTAAGCTATGCTAAAAGTGGTACAGCCAGACCCAGAGATCAGCTGAATGGATTCAAAAACGGTAAAAATCAAATATTTAACTTTAGGGGAGCTGGAAAATGAGAATATTTTCCCAAAAAAGTGGTGTGTCCCTTTAAAGAAAAGATTCAGAGTGAGAGAAATTTAAAATCGAGAATATCATAGTGACTTTGGGTTGAGCTTCTTTGGAGTAATAACAATGCCACCGATACCAGAAATGTAGTTTTAATATAAAAATTGTATGTTTTAATCAAAATCTGTACATTAGGTTACATTATAAATTTGATTTATGAGAAATTTGACCAAACATAGATCTAAGAGAGTTAAGATATAATGAAAAGAAAGTGTGTATATAATAGTATTTTTTTTTTGTTTGTCTTATATTTGCATATTTCATATTATATCACATTATTTAATTATTTCATCGAGACATACATCTATGTGGACAGTAAGGTGTGTAAGAATAAAAAATTATCTTTCATGTCAGCGTGATGATAAATACAATATCGGTGCAAATAGCTGTAAAGCATCTAGAAATAACCTCCAAATTTCACACTTTGTGTTTGCCTCAGACCGCAAGCCTGTAGCATTCACCTCAACACAAAACAACACTGAGTCAGGGAATGCATGTGACTACAATATTAAAAACTTGAGCTCACAGCGCCCTCTACAGGATACCTCGCTCTCTTCATTCAGAACCGCAGCGATTCATCCAAGGTTGGGGATGAGCTACAGTCTCAGTAAGAGCTTAATCGGGGCTCTCCTTAATCATGTCTTAATGGTGTCTGCGTCACCAGGGGACCGTCTTCGTTGGAGCCAGTGGCTCCGTGCAACCACATCATCCATTCGCACCTGCTCCCGTAGCTCGTGCTGCACGGTATCATTTACACACTGCTATGTTAGGGAGCAATTTTTTTGGACCCTAACATGATTTATAACAGTTTATGGATCAGGGTTATATCGTACCACCACAGTCGCAGTGGTCTTTTGCAGTTCTACCTCGCTTACCTATGCATCCAAAATGTTTTTTTTTTTTTTGTATAGACAAAACAAGCACAAAAAGGTGCAAGGCAGGTTCACCAAGAAAATCTTCAACACAACGCCATGTCACCTGTCCCATAGGCTTGGGCTTTCCATACGAAGGCTGAATGGTATGAAATTCATGAGTCTCTACATGGCAGGTTAAATTCACCCATGGGCAAAGAGACCTTCGATCTGTGCCTCCCCCAGGGCGGGCAGACCAAAGCTTCCTGCTCGCACGATCTTTCTAGCGTTCTCCCACTCCATCTCTCTTTCTTTTTCTGCACGAGGGCGGTTTAGGGTGGAGGGGTGTTTCGGTAAGGTTTGGGGGTTGACAGTTCAGTCTGTAATGAGACAAACCACCGTGGTAGAACTCCGGGACGCGGGTTGGATGGAGGTCCGGGAAGCACCGTTCCACGGCTGTCAATTTTTTTCCTCTGAAGCCGAGCCCTCGCCTTTTAACTTTATCTCTGAGCGGCTCCGCAGCCCACAGATACAAACAAAGCGAAAGATTGAAAGAAAGAAAAGATAGCTCTTCTTTACATTTCCCGCCAGAGGCTTGCTAGACTTTAAATTAAGGAGAGTGGAAGGTTTTCTGAGGGGAAATCGGAACAAAGGAATTTGGTGAGGGAAACAAAAACGCTAGAAATGATTCAAATGAAAAGGAAAGCAAATCCTCGTATTATGCAATTTATCTGTGCTAATTATGTGCTAGCATCTCATTCGAAGGGGAAAGGTGACGAAAAAAGCTGTTCTTATTCGGAGGTTTGAAAAGCCAATGGGACAGAACGTTTTTTTTTTCTTTTGTAATTAAACATTTCTGTAAATACCCCGCCATAATCTTTTTCGTTTTTTCTCAAAAATGCATCATAATGTCATAACAATTCATAACAATAGTTACGAATCTCAACACGGTTTACAATTTATTTGCATGAATAAGTAATGCGCTCTTAATTTGACATGCTGCTGGAATAGTTGCTCTGTACCACGCTAAGCCTTTACGAAACTATTAGCATAAGAGAAGACGAATATTTTCAAGTGTCTAACGATGGATGTCAAAGCTCTCGAACTGACAGAGGCACAAGTGTGATGACCAATTAATAAATGGCATCAGCCAATAAAGGGTTAATTGCTATTTAATTCTTCATTTTAGAGTAACTTTTTGCCTTATTCTTGGCTATTGACCAATAAAATTCCACTCAATTTTGTCAAATTGAAAAACCGATCCCAGTAACGTTGATGGGTCTGACATGCATGCACATTGCATCACAGGGCGAGTCGGTAGGGATGATTCTCAGCAAGTGTTTCAACCTCAGCCCAGCCGTTCTGACACAACGTTTGGTGTCGAAACGTTTCGCTTTGGCTCTTGTTCTCGCCACCTGAGACATCTTAACGGTTTGTCAGATCTGAGCTGTTTGCGGCAAGGCTAAACTTTTGTAAACTGCAAGCATTTGTCAGAATGTTTTTTCTTTTAGATTTTACTCAGTTTTTTACCCTGACTTCCTTCCATCATCAATCTTTGACGGCGGTTGGCTGGTCGGCTACAGTCGATGAGCAGTAAGAAGCTTGTGATGGCTTTAGGGAGTTTGACTGGCCTCTTGGGTACCGCTCTTGTGTCTGATAGCTATTAGTCACTGCCAATTACCCACACTTCTCTGCAGGGCCACAGACTAAATGACCTGACGGTCTTTTTAGTCTCGCTTTTGTTGTGCCTCGAGTCTCAAAGCCTTTTGACATGTGCGACGTCACGCTGCGTAAACATGCCGTTTACCTTTGTCTTGAAAAGCCTTTTGGGCACATGCTGATCAATTGAAACATGAAATGTGGAATTTTTATAAGACGGGTAAAGGGTCCAAATATTACTGTTCAGGTTGTGGTTGGACTTTTTTGCCACAGCGGCTTTACAGTTTTGCCAATTTCAAAGAAAGTCCTATGTACACTACCGTCCTGTGTAGAGGGAAAGACGTTTTATTTGGCTAGCTTGAATGTCTCCTGTTGTAAATCATTCAGGTCCTTTTGTAATGAGAGGTGAATGAGAATGAATCCGCTCTTATGTAAGCGGAGATTTTGATTTCCCAGTGCTCGTACTTATAGACAGTCTGAAACCAGTCCCGCAGACTCTCTAAGCCACCCACCTATATGCGTTCACGAACATTTACAGCGCTTGACTCCCATCTGGAAAAGTTGTTGTACAACTTCAATGTCAAAACTACAACTGTTCCCAAATTATAGATTTTTCTATCCCGAATGAATGCTGTTTTATTTCATGGCTCTTTTTCTGGTAAAACTGTATTATCAGGTGACTTTGGATGGCGAATGGCATGTTTTGATTTTATGGGCCAGATTTACAGCATTTTCAGAGCGCAATTTCAATAAAGCGAAATTTCTGACAAGGTGCAGGTTAAAGAACAGAGGCGCAGAAACAAATAAGTGTATAAGTGTACCTAAAACAAGCTTTTTTAGGTGTTAAATTATGGAGCAAATACGAGCGGAAACTAGGGCTGGGTATTGGCAACGGCCTCACGATACGATACATATCACGATACATGCACCATAATTTAATACAGCGTGCTGCATGTTGCGATACATTGCAATACTTTATTGTAAAAAAATAGAGCTAAATTAAAAAAATTAAAGCCAAAGTGCATCCACACGGCGGCTTTGAAAGCTGCAGGTGTTTTTACATTTTTTGCCATTTTCTCAATCTCGCTAACTTCTGAGACATTGGCCGAATGGCCGTATATGACAGACAACTGTGGACAGTGAGGGGTTGTGTACACCAAAACTTGTGTTTTCAATTGTTTCCAATGGAAGCTCGGCGTTTTTCAAATAAGCCAGCCGCAAGCGGGTTTTTTCCGCGCTGAAAACCGGCGCTCAGCGGTTTTTCCGCGCTCGGAGCTGAGCGTCGAAAGTTGAAAGAGATTCAACTTTGGGAGAAAAGCTCCGCTCGTCAATGTCAGTTCTCACACGGCCGCCCAATCACAGTGGAGGAGGGGCGGGACATTACCACAGCAACCAACCGGCTCGCAGCTGAAGTATCACAGCTATCAAAGCGCTCAGCTGAAGAAAGCTGGCACTCAGCTGAAAAACAGCTGGCATTCGGCGTCCTCAAGGCGTTTTCAGCCGCGTTTAAAAGTTTTGGTGTACACAACCCCTGACACTACAGCGGTGGAGGAGGTCGTTTGAAGCACACAGAGGGATTTTTTTTTTTTAAGTAGAGATTGAAATATCGATACACTATCGGGGGAAATGTATCACGATAGTTAGCAGTATCGATATTTTTGCACACCCCTAGCGGAAACCTTAGTGAATTGAGTTACGAGAATCATTTAAATACTCTTCTCTCATAAATTTTGTGTCTAAAATGTAAACTTCTACAAATGCATTGCAAAAACATTTGGTAACACTTTATTTTAAGGTGCCTTTGTTACACATGTTACATGTAATTATTATATTAATAACAGTTAATTATGCATAATTACATGTAACTAACCCTAAACCAAACCCTAATCCTTACCCCAACCCTATAGTAAGTACATGTTATTAATGATTATTACTTAGTACTTAAATGTATAATTACACTGTAACAGTAATACCATAAAATAAAGTGTGACCAAACATTTTGATAAGATTTTATTATAGACACACAGTGAGTTTTTTTTTGACGGCAAAAGAGTCGTTTGCGCAAACTGTGAATAAATCTGGCTGTAAATATTTAAAGGTCGTGTGTGTAAATTTTATCGGCATCTAGTGGTGAGGTTATAAATTACAACTAACAGCTCACCCCTCAATTTCAAAACGTGAGACAACGTAGTGATGAAAGGTGACGATGACTTTCATGTAAGGGAACCCACGGTTTATGTAGATAAAAATGGCTTATTCTAAGGTAATTAAAATAATACGGTTCATTATGTAAAGTCTTTATATACCCCTGATAATATAGGTATGTAAATTATATTGCATTTTTGTCAAGAGATCCTTCTGAAAGTTATACAATGCACCTTTAGCAAATTTTAGTTTTACACTTATTTTTTAGTTTAAAGTAATATAGTTAAATGGTTTCATTTAGTGAAAAACTAAAATTGATTTTGCCGATTTTACAGTATCTTACTTAATACATGAAACATTTAGAATGTAATGGGCAAAGCTAATGGCTGTTTAGTTAAAAGTATAGCGGAAGATTTTCCAAGACTTTTTAAAAGGATCGCCAATCATAGCTTACATCAACTTTTACTAGCAGTGATTTTAAATGGATTTCTCCAAATAGCACGCCAAACTTTACCCGTCTAGTAGAAACTTTGCGTGGGAAGCCTAACCTGTGTTTTTAGCGCACACCAGCGCGTGAAATATTCTCCCAAAAACACTCTGGTCTTGTTTTTTTTTCTTCAGATGCCTTTCTCGTCTTGTCATACAATTAGTAGACACTTTTTCTCTTGCGACCCTCAGACATTTTGATAAAAACGGTAAGAACGCAAACTTCAATGAATGGTTGAAACCGTAGCCCACCACACATATACACCTGAAAGTGTGCATGTGAAGAAAGCGTACCATGGCACGCACGACGGCTTTACATCAACAGAATGATTGACAACTGGGATGACCAATAGTCTAGATGATCCATCTGGAAAGCCGTTTTAACAATCTGCTGATAACGAATAGTGGGGAAAAATGCTTTATCTGCCGATACTGATTATAGATATTTCTGAAACTGCCGTTATTTATAAAGGAGCTTTTTAGATCTGTCCATGGTCCACTGTTTAAGGTTGGCGTTATTCGATTGTGCACTTGACCATCAATATATAAATGGTTAGTATGTGTTTTGACCCTTACTACAGGCACGCATCATTGAGTTCATGTGTATCTCTCTGTTGTTAGTAACCTCCTCTTTGTCATCTAAAACTCTTCAGTCTGAATCCTTTGTCAATGAAGCATCCATGGATGAACTCCTCGCATTGTAAATCAGACATAGCCTAACTCTCTGTCTCTCTCTCTCCCTTTCTCTCTCTCTTTGTGTTCCAGTGGGCACCCCATATTACATGTCTCCCGAGCGGATACACGAAAACGGATATAACTTCAAATCTGACATCTGGTCGCTA
Source organism: Paramisgurnus dabryanus (assembly GCF_030506205.2). Classification (NCBI taxonomy): domain Eukaryota; kingdom Metazoa; phylum Chordata; class Actinopteri; order Cypriniformes; family Cobitidae; genus Paramisgurnus; species Paramisgurnus dabryanus. Next base: position 23,252,602 of record NC_133360.1, read on the forward strand.
GGCTGCCTGCTCTATGAGGTAAAGTATAAAAAGCAATCCCATCACCCCCCCACCACCCGCAATCTTCAGCACTGTTCCTCTTCTTTTGTGAGACGCAATCAGACACCCCGACTTCAACCACGCAGCCTGTCGTGAAAATTACAGCATGGGTTTGTAGTCGGAGGTAAATGTTTCCTGCATAGGAAACCTGGAGTGTGTCGCGAAGCCGACGGGGAAATTCGCTTGACGTTTACATGTGTTTTAGATAACATGCGCTACTCGCAATCCAAAATGATACTGACTGCCTCGATGAGCCTTTAATAACGTACACTTCCCGAAGACACAGTGCACTTAGATCCAATACGATCCTAACGTTTCTCTTTAAAACTCAGTCCAAATTTAAAATGAAGCTTGCAATGCTTATTTGGTCCTAAAGTGCATCTTTTCACCTATACGCCTAAAATCTTTTCAGGATTTACTTTACTAGGTTACCCATAACCTTAACCTTTAGATAATGCAGGTTCTTACGTAACAACGAAAGCATTTTCATGCTTTAACCCGAAACGAGGGCCACCTGGAATCGTCCGCAGCAATCTGTAAATGACACAATGCTTAAACCCACGGGACGTGCTTGCTACCAAAAACTGGTGTATAAACACACACGCGTGCAGGCACAGATTCACACTCACGCTGTGCGGAAATAGACACATTGTTAGTCCAGCACTCGTTCTATCCCATGAATCCCCCTGAGTGTTTTTCCTTTTTTTTTTGGCGAGGGGGGCAGCTTACCAGTAGCTACACCTCCCACAGTGCCTGGGGCTGAAAAACAACCATCTGAGTTCACCGCTGCTTGGAGACAGTGTTTCTTGGCACTAATTAGTCTCCCATAATGCACCAGGCCCATCAGTGTGATCAGGCCGCCCTGCTTAGCAGTGGCCACGGGTCAGCCAAGTGTGGGGAGAAGGCAAACGGGGAACAGTTGTGATCTCTTAAGCTTCTGTCGAAGCCAGGCCCGGCCTCGGCCTCGAACAGATCTCTGCTGTCGCCCTGTGGTACACGAAGACTTTCATCTTGTCTCGCTGCCAGCGGGTCACGTGACCTGTGGGGGGTGGTTGGGAAGGTGATGAATTGACATCTGTTTGAGTGACAGATCTGATAATCGGCAAACCCGCCGGCGGTTGGTGTGATGTTGCAACCCGGAGGAAAAATTCATTGCTTAGAAACCTTTCTTTATTAGCTTGGGATACTTAATGAAGTTCTCAGGTTTTGGCATCAACTTTGTCTTTTAAATGAGACAGTTGATATACATTACAGCAGTGGTTCTCAAACAGGGGTTGCCAAAAAGTGCTGGGGGGCCCCAGTTTTATAAAAAAACAATTTATTAAAAGTTCAACCCCAATATTGCTACCAACCAACAGCTCTACATTGTATAATTAAATATGTTTTGTTTAATTAAAATTTTAAGTTTGAGATTGTGTTATTTCATGAATTGACCATGGATGTACCCCTTCCAAAAGGGGTGGGGTTGGGCACACGTCGAAATGTTTGAAAACCACTGCATAACAGGGACAGTGCTATAAAATAAAGGAATAGTTCCACCAATTATGATATTTAACCCATGATTTACTCACCCCCAAGCTGTGCGAGTTGTAGTCCATCGTTTTTCAGACAAACACATTTTTGGATATTTTAGAAAATGTTTTAGATCTTTCAGTTAATTAAATGTGAAGTTATGGGGTCCACGACCTTCAAGTCCAGAAAAAGTGCGTCCATCCTTCACAAAATAAATCCAAACGGCTTCAGGATGATAAACAAAGGTCTTCTGAGGGTAATCCTCGTGGTGTTGTTGTAGAAATATCCATATTTAAAACTTTATAAACTAAAATAACTATCTTCCGGTAGCGCCGCCATCTTAGTCGTGTCCGCATTCAGGATGAGAGCTTACACAGTCTACGGAGGCTACTCTGCTGCTGCTCTGTCCCCCCGCCCTTCGAATTTGTCACTAAGAAAAGTGCGTACACTACGCTAAAACTCTCTCCTGAATACAGAGGAGTCTAAGATGGCGGTGCTACCGGAAGGTATTTATTTTCGTTAATAAAGTTTTAAACATGGATATTTCTACAACAACACCGCGCGGATTACCCTCAGAAGACCTTTGTTTATCATCCTGGAGCCGTTTGGATTTATTTTGTGAAGGATGGACGCACTTTTTTTGGACTTGAAGGTTGTGGACCCCGTAACATTACATTTAATCAACTGAAAGATCTAAAACATTTTCTAAAATATCCGAAAATGTGTTTGTCTGAAAAACGATGGACATATGCAACTCGGACACTTGGGGGTGAGTAAATCATGGGTTTAATATAATTTTTAGGCAGCATATCTTAGATAATTCTGTAAAATGTATTAGAAAAATTATTTAAAATTCATATTAAAATCTTTGGATTGCAGAATTTGGCTTTACTCTCAAAGTCGAATTAGAATTAGCTAATGATTTAAGATATAGATACGTGTGTGTATAAAGATTGCACGTTTTTCATAATTTATTTCGTTGTCGGACAGTCGAAAGCTAGCTGCAATGCTCCACCGCACACTCTTGCCATCTTGCATTGATCTCCATTGATCTATTTTGCGCGAAAGGTCTATAGGTGTGCATGTAATTCCTTTATTCTGAGAGCATGAATCTTTTAGTCGATCTGTTGTGGGGGTCACGGGGCCTCGATTGAAAATCATCAATACCTGTGCATTCTTCTCCATCTGCATCTGCCATTCTGTTTGATGCCCACACTCTCGGTTGGAGCTCATCTGGTCAGCTGATGGGGCCGCCCGCCTCGCGATAAAGAGCAGGGGTGCGGGACAAGGCCAGAGACGGGGTGGGATCCCAAACGGCCCTCGCGGCAGACGGGACACACGCTCTCCGCGTGCATCTGTCAATAATACCGCATTGTACTTCGTGGTTCATCTGCATTATTGACAGCTCTCTACACCGCAGAGGAAATGTGTGGTTGTGTTTTTTTAACTGAGGGTCTTGTTTACGTGTTGAGTAAGATTTTGGTTATTCAGCAGAGCTGTAGCAAGTAAATGAAATTTGGAACATCTGAAATTTTAAAGCAATGATATTACGCACTGCCCGAAAATAGTCCCCTTGGTAACTTTCAATAGCTGGGGACTATTTTCAAGTGCTGTGTAATATCATTGCGCCTGCTGAAGCCATGTTATGGAAGCAAAGTCATTGATTATTACACCAGAATGAAAGGATAGTTCCCAGCCATTTTGGCCTACAAAATCACAACTTTTTAATTTTCCGTCCGTTCTAGTACACAATGTAACTACAAAAGAGTCAAGTTTTAAATAGGAAAATATTGAAAAAATTTTTTACGCGATGCTAGTGGTCTAATCAGATTCAATGGATTATGCGAAGCTATTTTGAAAGTCATACCCCCTGAATGGATTCCAAAACTGTAAAAATCAAATGTTTAACTCTAGGGGAGCTAAAAAATTAGCATATTTTAAAAAAAGTGGAGTGTCCCTTTAAAAAGATTTTTTGTAGGTCTATTAATCTCGCGCTAGGACAGTTAGTTTTGGTGTTAAGTTTTATGACGCTGAAAATGAAAGCGTTGTCTCGGGTGACCCAAATGGCCCTCACGGTGTCCTCACCGTTTCCTCCCCGCACTGTCTCCAGTCTCTATTAAAGACAGACAGAGTTCATATTGGTGGATCTCTGAGCTCTAGGTCTGGCCTGGCCTTTTGAAGTCCTCCTAAACCCCTTCTTAATAGCCGTTCTTGAAGGTGTTTCGGATTTATGTCTGCATAAATAAGAGGCAGAGACCGTTGCATCTGCCTTCATCACAAAAACACGATGCCTGGCTTCCTGCTCAACGTTTTACAATTAAAACCGTGAAGTCACAGTCGCCGTTTACGACCATGTGTTTCGAGTATAGCCGACAACGAGAGGAGATGAGAAGCGAATCGGCTCTGTGATAGATTAACACGAGAGCTAAAAGTAAACAGATTAGTATGCATCACAAGGCGTTGCATTTTTGATACGTGCCACAAATGATATTCTGTCATGAAAAAAGAATGCTTAGTGTACAGTGTGAGAGATACAATTTTTTTTTTTAGATTGGGAAGTTGTTTATATATTTAATTCGTGCAGGTTTTTTCATCCCGCACCTGAATAGCAAGCATCCTTCCAGACGTTTCAACTCGCTTATTCAAATATAGATTACCTAGTATACCTTGGTGTTGTCTCACTACGCATCTCAGATTTTAATTTGATAGCTTAGTGAATTAATTCGGCCCAGACGTGTACAGCTGCGGAATACTCATGTTCTTTAAAGACGCTGCGTACGAGAACGCCGGAGTCTCCGAAGGACTCTTAACATTCCGACGAGCTACCTCGCCCGTGTTTTGCTAATGATGCATAAAACCGAGCAGCGTCTGCACACTCATTCAGCAAATTTACAAACATAACACGCGTCTGAAACTTTTCGGCTTGGAGTTTCGATTCACAGAGAGGCGATTTTGTCTTTTTTGTTGTTGTTGAAGAGAAAAACCCAGCTTAATCATCACTGTCTGTGTGAATCTCTCTCTCTGTGTGTGTTTTTGTCTCGGATATGTGTGTGAGTGCGCCAGTTTGTGACACTTTTCAAGTCGTAGAATATGGATTCATATTTAATTGTGTTCCCTCCTTTTGCCTGTGCCTCCATTTGATTAATATATCATTAAAGAAGAGTGCAAGAAAGATGAGTGAGATGAAATAATGATGGTTCTCTTGCGCTTGAACACCAGACGCCCTCTATATCGACTCCCGAGAGTTACGCGGGACCTCTGTTATAAATTACCATGCAAAGAGTTTGACGAAGAAGAAAGCTCAATAATAATTACGCTAATAGATAGCTCTTCTCTACGGATTGAGACATTCAGGCCTGAAGTGATTGAATACAGTTTTTGCTTTGCAAGTTTGCGTATGAATTGCATTTGGAGACATTCGTTTTTTTAGGTTTGGCTTTTCAACTACCGTCATAGTGGAGTGAAAACTCCAAGAGTGAGCTATTAAAGGGACACTCCACTTTTATTAAAAATATAATTTTCCAGCTCCCCTAGAGTTAAACATTTGATTTTTGTTGTTTTTAAATCCATCCAACTGATCTCCAGGTCTGGGGCTACCACTTTTAGCATAGCTTAGCATAATCCATTGAATCTAATTAGACCATTAGCATCGCGCTCAAAAATAACCAAAGTTTCGATATTTTTCCTATTTAAAACTTGACTCTTCTGTAGTTACATCGTGTACTAAGACCAACACAAATTTTAAAGTTGTGATTTTCTAGGCCGATATGGCTAGGACTACACTCTCTTTCCGGTCGTAACATGGCTGCAGCAGGCGCAATGATATTACACAGTGCCTGAAAATAGTCCCCTGGCATTGAAAGTTACCAAGGGGACTATTTTCGGCTGCTGCGTAATATCATTTTCCGTAAGGTCTTAGTACACGATGTAACTACAGAAGAGTCAAGTTTTAAATAGGAAAAATATCGAAACTCTTTGGTTATTTTTTTAGCGCGATGCTAATGGTCTAATCAGATTCAATGGATTATGCTAAGCTATGCTAAAAGTGGTAGCGCCAGACCCGGAGATTGGCTGAATGGATTCCAAAACGGCAAAAATCAAATGTTTAACTCTAGGGGAGCTGAAAAAGGAGCAAGTGGAGTGTCCCTTTAATAATCCGATAGATATTTGAACATATGTGACCCTGCCTGTGAAATCCAGGCTAACGTCTCAAAATCTAATGATGAGATTAGGAGCATCAAAATTCACATTGATTTCAATCTTTGACATGAACTTAGTCAGTATTAAAGATATCAAGGTTATATTTTTACATATGACAGGGTCACATATACACGCATGTTGTCCCTCGCTTCTGTGTTTGTATACTAGTGTGGAGTACGTTTCTGGTCTAACACATACAATACATACATCTAGTAACAAGCCATAGCTGTGCGCTACTGTGTTTTCCCTTCCTGTCTGGGCGACAATACGTGTTTACGACTTCTTAGTCGTTTTCTGTGGCTGCATGCGTAAGTGATTGCTATGGGTGTCTGTGTCAGCACACTTATGTGTTTGTGGTCGAGATTCTGTTTAAGTATGTTCCCCCTGAGCTCCCATGTCTGTGTGTGCGTTTTTCTTTTGTGTGTGCATGCGAGTGTGTAAACGCGCGTGTCTTTTGCCACCGTTGCACCGGTAGTCGGAGCCCCGCAGACAGACAGCAGGCCAGCGTGGTGCTGGGTGGACTCCTCTGGAATACCAATGAGGAGAGCTGCTGGGCTCCGGGGGTCAGGGAGCAAGTCAATCATCTTGCCCATCGCCTGGGCGCCCCGAATCAAATTAGCCTGAAAAATTCAGGGGCCGGGAGCACGGGGCGAGCAGCTGTCAGGGCCAAGAGCGCCCAGGCACTAATGAACCAGATGAATAGTGCAAAAACTCCAAAATAAAAACAGGACAGTTGACATTTTTCATATGTCAGAAGCAGAAGATGCATGAAAATATGGTGGTCCTTGTTTAACCCTTTGCTGGCTACAGATGCTTCCCACCCCTGACCCCCCTCTGCGGCCCTACACACACACACACACACACACACACACACACACACACACACACACACACACACACACACACATACACATATAAACCAGACAGCCCATCCCTCCTCCATCCACAGGTACATGAGACATAAACAATCAAAGCCACAGTTACATTTGCATTTTGCTAAGTGGCTTGGTATGGTAGTGCGTCACAATTATCCCAGGGAAGTCTTCGCAAGAGCAACGGCACGCTGCAGAGACAGATGTTGCCATGAAACTACACTATAGATACATGATTTTGGTAAAGAAACAAAGAACTTCCCATCATTGTTAAGCTTTGATTTTTTTCCCATTGTGAGTATGTGAAAGGGCATAAAATACACGTACAATAAGCAGTGTGACCGAACCATACTCGTTCATAGCGCCCATTGCTGTCACACACCCATGCTTCCCATCATTTTAACTGATGGAGAAATAACGAATATGAAGTCAGTTTTTTATTGCTTTATCATAATCCTATAACATTATCAAAGCATCACTTTCAAGACTGAATTGGAAGACTTAGCATCCAGTTGACCATGATGTACCGTGTTCATTTGTTTTCAAGGATCCATCTTCTTTGGTCCTGTATAGTGCATTGCGTTAGCAGTGCAAAAGGTCATGGGTTCGTACTTCGAACCCAGGGAACAAATTTGGTGATAAAAAATTGATAAATCCTTATACTGCACTGCAAATAATGATTTTCAAGAAAACATTAAATGAAGATGCTTTTTCTTGATGAGCAAAACGACCCAAGAAAATAAGTCTAGTTTTTAAAACAAAAATATCAAATTGAAGTGATTTTGTGCATAAAGCAAGCAAAAAAATCTGCCAATGGGGTAAGCAAAAAAATCTTGAACATTTTTCTTAAACACTGAATTCAAGAAAAATTCAAGAAAAATTTGCTTACCCCATTGGCAGATTTTTTTTTCTTGTTTTATGCACAAAATCACTTAAATTTGATATTTTTGGTCTAAAAACTACACTTTTTTTCTTGGGTCGTTTTGATCATCAAGAAAAAGCATCTTCATTTAAGGATTTTTAGATATTTTTACTGAAAACAAGACAAAAATACTAAGAATTTTTTTTTCTTGAAAATAATTTCTTTTTTAGTATTTTTCAAAAAATTCTTAAATTAAGATATATTTTCTTAAGGAGCAAAATTGCCTAGGAAAATCTAGTCTAGTCTAGTTTTAAGACAAAAATATAACATTTAAGCGAATTTGGAATAAGAATTTTTTTTTAAATAAGTGTTTATGAAAAAAGTTAACTTATTTCATGAAAAATGTTCTTATTCCATTGGCAGATTTTTTGCTTGTTTTGAGCACTAATTTACTTAAAGTTCATATTTGTTAGTCTAAAAACTAGACTTATTTTCCATATCAAGAAAATTCATCTTAATTTAAGAATTTTTTAATATTTTTACTGAAAACAAGACAAAAATACTAAGTAATTTTTTGCAGTGTGTCATTCACTCTGTATAAAAGTGTCTGCCAAATGCAAAAATGTAAATATAAATGTACCCCCATGATTAATGTCCCAATGTGTGACGTTGAGGATATGTTAGTTTTATTTGGCAAAACATGCTCTGAAATGCTGAAACATCATAGTCCCTTTTAAAGCTTAGTTGTTCGTTTTTTGTTGTTTTGCCTTCTTTAGACAGGACATCCATCATTTTTCTTTGCACTTGCTGTCGTGGCCAATTTTTTTGTTGTCGCAAGTGAATCAGCCCAGATTCAGGAATCTAATTGAGATGGTGAATATGACTAAGTATTGTGAGGAAATGGATGGTTTCAGATGGTTTCCAGCCTCAATGCACACTGACACTAAGCAAGTCTTAGCTAATATAGCATATTTTCAGTAGCAGAATTTGTGCATGTCCATCTCCACCTGTGGTAGGAAATTGACATATTTTGGGGGAAAACTGTGCTATATTGCGCAATTGTCTTTCTAGTAAATGGCCTTTTTTGCAAATTAAAGTCCCCCTGTTGTGAAAATTACGTTTTTATAGTTGTTTATATGACTATGTGGTGTTTTTAATATGCTTTAAGACAAACCATGTGAAAAGTCATGAGTATTTATAAAATTTGAGTTTTTCCCAATGTTTGAAATCATTCCTGTCACATACATGTAACCAATCACATCAACACAGTTGAATGAGTGGATCAGTAGTTTGTAGGGGTGTAACGGTACGCAAAAAATCACGGTTCGGTGCATACCTCGGTTTTGAAGCCACGGTTCGGTTCATTTTCAGTACAGTAAGGGAAAAAATGCAAACATTAAACTGCAGGTTGTTTATTACTATAAACTCTTTTTTACAATTTGTTTACACTTTTTAAACACATTTTATTAAAATATAATATATAAAATATATATAAAATAAAAAAAGAATAAATAAAATACTACTGCAAAGTTTTCCACTAAATAACATACTTTTGTACATTTTTTTATAACACTCTTTTCTTAACCTTTTATTAAACTTTTTCTACTAAAAACTTGCACTAAACAAATTCAATTCCTGAATACATTTATGAACTATTAGCCTACATTTTTGCCAGCAAATTTTTTTTCTGTTTTGGTTTATTTTGGATTGTTTAACAGAATTGAATTGGCTATGTACCATCTCTGCATAAAAATACTATTACGGTACATTCACATGGGGCGTAAGCGTTAACGCTTAACGGAAGGCTTGTCTGAAGCGTGGCCAACAGCCAATCACTGTGGCTGCAACACAAGCTCCGGTCTTCCATAAACGTAATTGGCTGGCTTTGCCTAGGTTATTTGCATAAGGCGATATGATTGGCTGACGCACGCGTTGCCGCTTGAAAAGTTGAGAAATGTTCAACTTCTGCCACGAGCAACGGCACTGACGCGGCGCAGTCTCATGATTGCGTAGCAACGAAAGACACGCAACCTCTCACGCACTTTTGAAAGAACAAAACACGCGCTTTTTGACGCAACACGTAAACGTTTACATCAATAATCAAACGAATATACAACTAAGTAAATAAAAATCTTTCTGCGGGCTGAATTATGTTATATGTTTGACAGAAGACTTGCGCTGAACGCGGAGACTTCCGCCACTTAATATGTTCGTGTGGAAACGCACACAGCATTTTATGTTCGACCTATGTTCCGCACACAAAAGATTGCATTCGGCCATTCGGTGCACATGTGCCAAAAGCCCTGTACCGAAATGGTCTGGTACGAATAGACGTACCATTACACCCCTAGTAGTTTGAGTCATGGATATTATGTATGGATGCCGGATAGATTCAGCTCTGAAACAATCGCATCACGGCTGCTTCAGCTCTGCTTCTGTGATGCTCACATATGCAATTTGAATGCCATATTGAGCCAAAAATAGTGATGTAAACACACATTTCACACATGCCAAACTGCTAAATGTAGCATCCTCCAATATGTACATATATATATCTATGGTCCGAGGTGGTGCGAAAGAATGAAAGCGGGTACTAATTTGCATATTCATAGATCTGCGTATACTAAATGAGGCAAGGGTGTAAAGTACATACTGTGAAGGTAAAACTTTTATGTTTCTCAAAGATGAGTTTTAAAGAGCACCTATTGTTCGATTCACGATTTTACATTTTCTCTGGTGTGTATTAGTACTTGTTAACGATATGCAAAAGGTACACAAGTTGTCATTTCCAACAAAATACACGGATTGTAGGCAACAGTTTACCTCCTGGATTGGTGACCAACATTATCATAATTCCTCCCGCTTTGGACTCACACCCTGTAAGTTAACTCCTGTTAGCATTGCATTGTGACCGAATCTTTCAAACATGATAATGAGCGTCACATTTCCGGCTGACGTCAGAGGTATTTTAGTCCAATCACAACGTTCAAATTAGCTGGCCGATCAGGAACACAGCGCTTTGCAAATCGATGAGTTTTGTACTAAATCCATGCGTTTTAGAAAGACAGGGATATCTGGAGCTACAAAAATGTACGATATGTGAAAAATAATTTTGAACCATAAACCATGCAAACACATTGTATTACACCAAATACACAAAAAAGATTATTTTAGCAATGAAATAGGTGCACTTAAAAAGGGGGACTTTAAAAATTCTAAGAACGCAAAGCTTTTTTGTACAGATGTACATATGTGTTACACATATGTTGTTTACTGTTACTTTGCGACTCCCACAATGAGCATCATGCATTTAAGATGCCATATCAATTTAAAAATAACTTTAAAAAAAAACACTTCAAGACTGCAGTGCTCATTTCTATTTTATTGCATTTTAGGGGTGTGTGAATGGTCTTACAGTTGTATAATGGTGTTTCTGACCTCGATTAAAAGTCATTGTGTACAACGTTAATGCAAATAATTGTGTGTCAGAATTAAAAGACATTACTTTTAAACAGTTTTCTTGAGAGAAACTAATGACATTTCTAAACAAGCATAACCTTGCCAGTTCACATCACAAGAACTCAAAACCCATTTTTTTAAGATAACAATTTCTCTCATATTTCTTTTCTTCACACGTAGATGGCTGCCTTGCAGAGTCCGTTCTACGGGGACAAAATGAACCTGTACTCGCTGTGTAAAAAGATTGAGCAGTGTGACTACCCTCCACTACCATCTGACCATTACTCTGAAGAGGTATGTTTCAAACTCAAGATTTCCAAAAGCGTTCTCACTCTTCGCCATCTTCAGCGTTTCATTCTTACAAAACACACACCCGCATACAACATTTCTCAGAATCTGTTCTGGTCATCTTTTACTAAATTAATTCACTCAAAAATCGAAATTCTGTCCCCATTTACCTTCTATTTCTTCCAAATCAGTATGATTTTCTCTAAACATGTTCAGTTGCAAAACATTAAAGCTGCTCTTTTCCATTCAATATAGTAATCAAATTTATATATCCATACGATAGACTCTATTAAATTTAAGTTGTTTCTATTATGCATGCACTCTTTTAAACCATCACAAACCAAAACGTAACAAACATGTGGTTTGGAATGACAAGAAAGGGGACAGAATTTTCTTTTTGGGTGAATTCCTGCTAGTTGCATGTCCTCACCAGGCTTCTTAAACTCTTTAACCAGCAAAACCTTCTTGCCTTGGCTGGTTGATGGTGGACAACAGTGTTGGGGACACATCAAGGTTGCAGTTAAAATACAGTAAAGCTGCTCTTTAGTTAAGCTAGGGCCACACCAAAAGATTTTTTAAATATGATTAGATTTTCAAAATGTATGAGACCACAAACAAAACAAAAAACAATCAACGATTTGACAAGTTTGTTTGACGGCACACCACGCACCATCAGAATAACTTCACAAACAACACCAGTCTCAAGGGGGTCGCACACCGGACACTCAGCGCCGCACCGCGACATGAATCTTAAAACAGAATACATTATTTTCTATGAGTTTATGCAAACCGGCGGCGCCTGGCGGTAGCTGTTCGCTATGATTCAGGATTCTGCGCAAGTCGCGCCACTCACATAATTGAACATTAAATAACTTAATATTTGTCTCAAATCGTTAGCGATTAACATTGGCTGCTAACATATATTTTGTATTTTGAAGTAGACACTATCTGACTAAGCTTGCGCTATTTAATGTGTACGATACCTCCGAGTTGTCCTAGACGTGACGTGGCACGGCGCTTCACGTCCGGCGTGCGACCCCCTTCAGCTAAGAACACAGGAAATCTCACGGAGATCTTGCGATGTCTCTCGCGGCAAAACGCGACTTTACAGTAAACAAACATGGCGAACAACGGGCATAAAGAGATTGCATTAATACAATAGACTGCTTTTTTACATTTCTAATGGACATCTCCCTTTGTACTGTACCTGCTGTGCCATGTAGTTGTTATGGTTTCATCTTTTATCAGCTTGCTTTCTGATTGGGTATCGGCTGTTTTACGTGATAATCTACAGTGTGTGTGTGCGTTAGTCCTCGGGGGTTTACCCTACACAACAAGATTTCTGATTTGCGATCCTAACGACCCTGATGCGCTCCCCAACAGATTCAGACGCTCTTAAAGCTGACATAACGCAAGACGTTTTTGCCAATCTAATGTTAATCTTGCTTATATATAGACTAGTATTTCATCATTCATATGTCCAAAGAGTCTTTCGTTTAGTCAGATTTATAAAAGAAAAACAGCCTTTCCGATTTTTGGAGTAAAAGGTCGAACACTTGAAGGCGTGCGGTAGGCGGAGCTGAAGAGTTACGAGTACGCGCAGCTTCGGATACTACTTTTGGATTTACAGCCGACATAGATTAAAAATCAAACTTTAAAAAAACTTTTTTTTTAAATAACCAGCCTTATATTATAAATATGATCCAGAATCGGATACTTAGTCAGTAATGGACGAACAGGAACAATAGCAGCAACGATTACACCAGGACGTCTCTATCAGGTAATTAATCCTTGCTTGTTTATCCACTATTTTAATAAAAAAAGATCACTCCAATAGTTGTAAAAAAGTGGAAAATTCGGCGTCAAACTGAGCCTTGTTTGTAAAGCAGTCCTCTCTGAAATGCAGCCAGGGAACAAACAAACTCATTCGCAATTACATTGCTGTCCGGGAAAAACAAACTATCCACTGTTGTCTTACGACAGGGAAAGCTAAATAAGATTTTCTTCTCCTTACATCCAAAAACACACTTCTTTTGTCGAACTATCTTGCTAAAACTAAGTCGTTGCGTGCTGTGCAATGATACCGGTGACTTCTACTCGACGGAGCAATGCTAATGCGCGTTCGCACTCTCACTTGACGTGCTGGGCAGGCGTGCTTTTCTGGGGGTAAAGGCCCATAAAAGGAATATGGGGTCAATCAGTCGTAACGGATACCCCAATTTGAAAAAAACTTTCCGAAACTTGTAGGAAAAAAGGCGGCGTGAGTTTGGCTCAGAAATACTCTGTTACAAGCTCAACTGCTTTTTTGACACTTTGCTTATGTTTAGCATGAGGACTACAACTCCTAAACAGTGTTAATAAGTCAGAATGCATGAAATAGCATTAAACCTCCCCTTAAAATCTCATACCGGCCCATGCTTACTTCCAACAATCTAATAAATTCTCTAAAAAGCTCAGCCCTACCTTTTTTATTTCAAAAGCCATTTCACTTGGGTAAACGGTACCACTGGGAAAATAAGACAATCGCTATTTCCGTATAATTGTGACTTTAAAGTTATAAAATAATGTAAATATAATTTTGTAAAAAGCACAAAAATACTGGGTTAGTTAGTTACTCCCCAACACGTGTAGCACGGCTATACCAGTCCGTCATTCAGACCAACAATAACCACGGCAAGTAAAGGCCGTCTGTTTTCGTAACGTCCCATCACTCTAATGTCAGCTAGAGGAGGACCCTGTGAAATCCTCCGATAGATCCGGCAAGATCCAACCAAAGCTGCCATTATTATTATTATTTACAAGCCCAACACAACTCATCCTCCATTCACCAGTTCCACCGCCGCAGGAAGACCTGCTTCCCTCCCTGTCTGAGTGTAAACAATGCACCTGAAGGCGAAAGGGAAAAAACTGTCAGCCGTTCATCTTTGGAGTGTCATTTACCATCTCCTTGCATCTCACCTGACAGGCAGCTCCTTTTCAAAAAACGCGACCATCTAACGCCTGCATGAATATTTTACATATCTGCATTATTTCTAACCCCGCCCCCTCCCTCCAACACAACCACCATCACCCCTCATTTCTTCTCCACTAATTCTCAGACTATGCCTGCATTTGCATTTCACATGCCGGGCTGATTAGGAGACGCGGCGCCATGCAACAGCAGCCAGGGCCCGGCAAGAGAGAGGCGGTTGCCATGGCGATCCGACACGGGGGCATCTTCTTTCCTTCCGCTTTCCTTAATGATGCTTCTGGTTGTCTGGGCTGGGTTTGTTTCTCAGTGTAGCTACACCTCTCTCAATCCTGCTCCTGCTCTGCTCGGGTGCGACTTAAGGGGACTGCGCTTGTGTGCGTTTGTTTTCCTTTTTCTACATGCCGAATGTTTGTTGCAGAGAATTAACAAATATTCGCAGGGCCAGAGGGCATCTTGCTGGAAGTTACATTGCTTCCAGCTTATCCCTCGGCTGTTGGAAGAAACTCTCCGCACGATGAGTTCTGAGACGCTTGCCATTTTACTTTGTCAGTCAACTTGTTCGTCTTATTTAACCTAGCAGGGCTGCACAATTTGGCCTGAAACAAATCACTTTTGGTTATTTTGCCAAAAATTTAGATAATGTGTGAAATGTGTGTGTATATATATATATATATGATAAAAGCAAAAACAAGAAAAATTCAATAATGCTGAAACTGCTTTCATGTTTAACAGCATATAAAATGACAAATAAGTAAGCCATGTCTTTTGTTTCCATGTTTGATTCATATTATGATGCCAGAAAGAAAAGAGATTCGAGTGATCATATAAGAATTATTTGGACTTAATTGGATCGATTGTTATAAAATTAAAACTTAATTAAAAGAATGACTCTTATTCAAGACTTTATTGTGCCAAAAATCCTTTACCTTGTTTAATCATGATTACAAAACTTAAATATTCATACAAATCTGGTGATATTCTGTGAATGCACTCAAAAAAAGTATTATTTTTGGTTCAACTTAAAAGGTTACCTGGTTGCCTTAAAATTTTTTGTTAATTCAACTTTAACTCATTCCCCGCCAGCCATTTTTTGATAGTTACTGTACCCACCAGCATTTTTTGTGATTTTCACAAAAGTTTCACAAAATGCCTTACAGGACAATTTTATTCTAAAAATATATAAACATACTACTATATCAAATGAAAAAAAACAGACTTTTTAATATAGGTATTTTTCTTCAAAATTATTTTTTTTTGCAAAAGGCTGAAATAATTGCATTTTTGTAAAGGAATTTTGTTAGAGATCAGACTCCGAGATAGTAAAAAAAATTTTGCTTCATTTTTTTAAATAAATTTGATAATCGAGTGGTTTATCGCGGTATTCCATATTAATATAAAACCTCAATCCACAATTTTTTTTTATTAACTCAAAACATTTTTAAGGCAACCACACTGTAAAAAATCTGATGTCAAATCAACATATATTTTTATGTTACTTTAATTTAACAAACTAAAGGATTAGTCCATTTTCTTAAAAAAAATTCAGATAATTTACTCACCACCATGTCATTCAAAATGTCTTTCTTTGTTTAGTCGAGAAGAAATTATGTTTTTTGAGGAAAACGTTCCAGGATTATTCTCATTTTAATGGACTTTAATGGACCCCAACACTTAACAGTTTTAATGCTGTTTAAAATTGCAGTTTCTAAGGACTCTAAACGATCCCAAACGAGGCATAAGGGTCTTAACTAGCGAAACGATTGTCATTTTTGGCAAGGAAAAAAAAATGCAATTTCAAACCACAACTTCTCGTGTTCCTCCGGTCCTGTGACGCACCAGCGAGACCTCACGTAATATGTCATCATGTCAAGAGGTCATGGATGACGTATACGAAACTACGCCCCACTGTTTACAAGTGTGGAGAAAGAGGACCGTTCTGACGTTGTTGTATGTGGAAAGATACTAATTAATGTCTTTGTGTCAGTTTATTGTTTAAAATGGTCCGCAAATGTGCGTTTCATTTATGTAACGCGTGACCTTTCAACGTCATTACGCAATTACGTGAGGTCGGGCTGGCGTGTCACACAGCCGCAGGAAGACGAGAAGTTATGGTTTAAAAGTGCATATTTTTTTGCCAAAAATGACAATCGTTTCTCTAGATAAGACCCTTATGCCTCGTTTGAGATCATTTAGAGTCCTTTGAAACTGCGATTTTAAACTGCATTAAATCTGTTAAGTGTTGGGGTCCATTAAAGTCCATTAAAATGAGAAAAATCCTGGAATGTTACCATAAATTCTTCTCGAATAAACAAAGAAAGACATCAACATTTTGAATGACATGGTAGTGAATAAATTATCTAGATTTTTTAAAAGAAAATTGACTAATCCTTTAAGTTAAACAATTGTAACTTCTTATAAGTTATGCCAACTTATCACAATCAAAACTTAAAGTATTAGGTTGAATTGACTTGCAAAGTTGTTTTAACTTGCTACATTTGTTTTTTTCAGTTGAACCATCTTTAAATTAATTGAACCCAATTCACATTATTAGTGAACCATAACAAAATTTCTTAGCCGAGTATATGCAGGAAACAGTAGTGCTCCTTCACTTTGAAGCATGCAACATATGCAGACCATATATATTTATATAAATCATGGCCATCTGCGCTAAGCCATTCTGAGAACTTGCTTTTATAAGATTAATTGTGCAGCCCTACCCAGTCGAGGACTTATTGTAAAATAAATTCAACCTGAAATCTTAACTCTTTTATTTTTCTCCTCCCAAGCTGAGAAAACTGGTAGATATGTGCATCAACCCCGACCCAGAGAAAAGGCCAGACATCACCTACGTATACGGCATCGCCAAGCACATGCACGCCCTGACCATCGCAAACTGAGTCTGCCACCCACTTCTTCTTGCTCCTTATTCCGAAGGCATCCATCCGGCCCAGCCCTTCCCACGATTGTCATTTAATATGCTTGTTTCGCTCCGACATAACGCAATATGACTTAAAAGTAAGAGCGAGGCATCGTAAACGTCACAATATTGTAAATACAGCACAAAGCCCTTGATTTATTATTATCAGTGGTATTTCAGCAGTAGATGTAAATGAAATGCATGAGATGACCAAGAAGAATGGGGAAAATCAGCAGTGTTGTAAACTGGTTTGACTTGAGTTTAATTTTTGAGATGTTGGTACAATGCATATATATTTATATATATATGCATATATACTTCTATATGCATATATATATACCTCCTGTATTTAACTTCTTTCACCACATTAGCACAAAATTAAATTAGATATGTTTTTACGACCCCATAATTCCCCTTTGTAAAACTATATAAGACAGCACATTTCTGCATTTAAAGTTTTGTCATTTCATGCATGGACTAAATACGTAGTCCATCTCTAAACCTATTCAGCAGACTTCACTTCAGATGTGTCGACTTGCAAAATATGCATTTACTCAAAGTATTCAAAGTTGTTGGGAGAAACATAGATTGTGCATTTAATAGTTTTTATGTTCCCCCCCCCACTGCCCCTCTCACACATGTATATTTATTGCAATGCATCCTGGGACTGTTTCCTTAAAGAAACGTCAATGAAATACAGACCTTTTTACTTCTCACTCCATTGATTTATAGTTTTTGTACAAAGTCTATCAAATAAGTGCACTATAAAGAATTTATACTACCGTTTATCATAACGAGTAAAACAATACAGTGCATATTCAATACGGATATCATCACAATGCATCCGTTTTTTAACGGCGAATTCTTCCCACGTCAGCACCTCGGTGGCTGCTACTTGAACTTCAATAAATGATTAATGCAAAGCTCTTGCATACAATGCAGTAACTTATAAATATTCACATATCCTCCGTGCCTTCAGACTTTCGAGAGTGCCTTGTTTTTCTGCACAAAAGGAAAGGGGTGCCTTTCCTGTAAACCAAATAGTTCGATTTACGAAATGTGTTTCTATTGGGACATACAACAACTACATAATTCAATGGGTTTACAAGTGACGACGTACGTTTACAAACAAGTTTGCGGAAATTTTTATTTTAGCGATCACATGAACGCAATGCAATGTATGTCTTTTTGGCCTTGTACAATTCTGCTATGTTCACTTTTTAAAAAAACATTTTGACCTCTTCCAGACTGTAATGTGTGTGTGCTCTTGTACGGCTTGTGATCGTCGGCAGACTCGGTTACACAAGCGTATGAAGTTATACTATACAGACAGCAGCTATTATGCGGCACCTTTTGATCATGCAGTATGATTTGCTGTGATAGTACCAAATATAAAATGGTATTTGTTTTAAAACTTTAGTCGAGAGCATTAGTGTTTACCTTTTTATTTTGCAATAATCACATGCATAACTTTTTGTTACCACGATAACGGATTATGCTTGTTGCGGCAAAGACATTAGTATGTGAGGCTTAAGGATCATTTGTTTAAGCCGTGGCGATGAAGATCGTTCAAAATCAGATTTTGTATCTACTACAGTTGTTTTGAGGATTGTACAGCACCCGGATCGGACACTGACTGTCTACCAGACTATTTTTTCTCTGCTTTCACCCATATCAGTTGGATGGTGAAGGAAAGGCAACTTTTATTTATTTGTTTGTTTCTTTTTTTGACCGTTTTTTTGTTTAACATTCAAGATGCACATTTATTCTTTACATGCTAACTGAAATGAAAAAAATTAAAAAGAAATACTATGTTAACCTTTTTCACTCTGGTCTTTTGGTTATTTGATGTTTGAAATTAAATGTATATACTTTTTTTGCACTATTTCATGTGATAAATAAACATAACATTAGTACTATGTTTTTAAGTCACCTTTAACTCTAAAATGTAAATTCTGTCGTCTTGATTCGTAAGGCTTTGTAATGAAAGTGAATGGGGACCGAGTCTGTCAGTTACTAAAATAAAAACAAAAAGGATTATTAAAGTGTTTTTATATTTGATTTGTCTTGTGTCTTACATTCCAAATCATTCTTACTATTTTAATAGATCGACTGATACATCGACCCAACTAAAACAATCTATGATGTGATATATGGACCACTTAGGACCCCATTCGTCATTCACTTTCATTATATATAAGGCGTAAGGTAACCAGGCTCTTCTACATAATAAATACGTACAGGTTGTACATCTTTCTATTTGCACATGCCAATCAATCCCCTAAAGCCCCGCCCACTCCTATTTGTTAGTGTTTATTTGTGTCTTTTAAACAACTGGCTTCAATAATCTGCGAGCTTTATTAGCTGGTATGTTGCATTGTGTCGCGCTCATGCCCCAGGGTCTCCGTCCGGCTTATTCCCACTAGGAGAAAGATCAGCACGGCAACTATTTTCCTGCATTCTAATGAATTCCTTGAGGAGCGAGGTTCAATTTCATCACTGGAAATTGCTCCCTTGAAACTGCCAGAAACGAAAACAAACTAAAGTAAACATCACAATTGATATCAGGCATATTCTGCATGTTTGCTTCTAAAAGTTGCTGCACTGTTTAAGTAAAGACAATATCTGGGTTAACAATGACGTAAACATCACTTAATGTTTTAGGTTTTCGACATTATACTTAAAAAAATATTGATTTTACTTTTAAGCATATAAAATTCATTTAACTAAAACATTCAAGTGAAATGAACTTAAAATTATCAATACATATAAGGAATGCATTATTTTGAATATTTTGATTATTTATGCTTTTAACTACTTAAATATTTGTTAATAAAATGTCATAGATGTTTGATTTATAATGTTGGTTTGTTGTAAATTATAATTTTGTGAATTGGCACCGTTCAGGTGATTAGTGAACCCTCTTCAGCCCATTTTCCATTTTACACGTTCATGTACCCCATTTACTTCCATAGTATTCTTTATTCCTACTATGGAAGTGAATGGGGTCCATGAAGGGTTTGGTTACAAACATTTCTCAAAATATCTTCCTTTGTGTTTATCAGAAAAAAGTAAATTATACAGGTTTGTAACAACATGAGGGGTGAGTAAATGATGACAGAATTTTCAATTTTGGGTGAACTATTCCTTTAAAATTAAGTTTATTGGATTTGTTAAATTATATAGGAATTACTAGAAATTTTACGTTAAACATACTCTCGTTTTAGTTCACATTACTTAATTTTATAAGGGCAACAATTTTCCTTTTCCTATTTTTTAAGTAAATTCAACTTGTCCGGGTTTACAGCACTCTAAAAATGTCTGCGTTATTTTTGACCCATAATGGGTAAATATTGTACAGAACACATGATTGGTTAAAAATGTCCAAATGTTGGGTTCTTTTATGCAACCATGGGTTGTAATAACCTAGCAGTTGGGTTAAAACAACCCAGCTTTGGGTCAACCCAGAAGTGTGTTCTGTCCAATATTTACCCATTATGAGTCAAAAATAACCCAGCTATTTTTAAACGTGAGTGTGTCTTTACCCAGTCTGGTGAC
Organism: Paramisgurnus dabryanus; assembly: GCF_030506205.2. Classification (NCBI taxonomy): domain Eukaryota; kingdom Metazoa; phylum Chordata; class Actinopteri; order Cypriniformes; family Cobitidae; genus Paramisgurnus; species Paramisgurnus dabryanus. The sequence goes on from NC_133360.1 coordinate 23,273,280, forward strand.
ATAGTGTTGATACTGGAGATGAAAATGGGGTTTGGCGTTTCAATTGTCTGTGCACTTATGACACCGGAAAACAGATGCAGGTATCCATCTAGTGGTGATAAAGTCTAACTGCACTACTCTGAGTACATCAGCCCAATCTGGACGTCTTTCTGTTATACCACAGGCAATCTTTATGGAATCAAGTGAACCGCAAACAAAATGAAAATCCTCTTGTTACAATATTTAACCATGCACTGCATCATTGAAGTCTCAAGGCATTGACATTTGTCAAAAACCATTTTGAGTTGAGTTAATGTAGAACTGTGGATCCATGTACACTTTGTCGGCAGCCGGCACAGGCACCGAAATATGTCAGTGCAGATGAACTGAGTCAGATGTTTCTACATTTTGCACCAAGCCCAAATATATTCCATCTTCTGAAGATCCAGGTGCTTGGTTCAGCTTCCCATATCTGTCTGTTGCCAGAGGGACCGGCACTTGTAACGTGTCCCTTCTGCTCTGCCAGCAGATTCAGCGGCTGGCAGCATTTTCATTGATTTTTTTCGGCAAGAGAAACACGCCGCTTCACTTTAGGTCTGGTGCTTGATGCGAATTCTGCCTTGAAGTCGGCGGAAAGCTGACATTTGATTGGCCGATCGTGTGGTCAGCAGACAGAGTTGCTCTTTGAGCAAAACTTTGTCCAAGTTCGGAGCTACAGTACAGTACAGGTTCAGCTGGGACGACAAAAAATAAAAGGCCAAAATAAGGGCAAATATAAAAAACTCAGACAGAGTTCTTTACCCAACGGACGTGCATGGTGGAAACCGCTAGATGTTTCTTTTATTTAAAGGATCTCTGCTTTAAAACTAAAATATCAATGGGTTTGAAATGGCTGGTGGCGCATGCTTGGCAACTTTAAACCAATTAGTTAGCAAGGGACCAGGAATCATCAAGGGATGGTCTCCAAATCCACCATTCAAACCGTTGCTTTCTTTTACATAATGCTGCATCTGGCAATATTTCAGACCTTGAGTTTCTAAGCAATCAAAACAGCTAGGAATTAAATTTGCTTTATGGACTGCTGTTCAGCGTTGCATTACTTCCAGTCATTTGTGTTGCAGTAATCAGTGACATTTTTAAGCTTGCTATGCACACATTCGTTTGTGTATTATATATTTATATACATATAGTCTTTGTGTAAGGAAGCATAAGGAAACGCTACTTTGTGGTAAACCTTAAAACAGGCAACCAGTAAAGGTTTTAATGAAAATTGTCTCATTTTGTTACAATCCTGTATACATTTCTTTGTTCTGATGAACACGAAGGAAGATATTTTAAGGAATATTTGAAGAGTTTGGTTCCAAAATGCAATAAATCCATTTAAATTTAAATGTGTTTTCTATACCAAGTAAGTGACATAATGAAAACAACTATTTTATGTAACAAACTTTCACATAGCATCTTTCAGTTATAATAACATTAAAAAATTTGATCCATAATTTCATTTTTAAAGATTTATTATAAAAACTGATTATTTTTTCCGCAAAATGCGGAAGTTTTTTCAAATGCTATAAATCTATTGAATCAATATATAAATGTGCATTCATCTTTGCCATGTTATATTCATTTAGTTGACTAGTGGTATACACTGATTAATAAAAGAAACATTAATGGCATTAATCAAAACACTTATTTTGTCATATTAAGAACACTGTCATTGCTGCTGTCATCCTTGGGACGTCGTCGCTGAACGTTATTGACAGCGATAGTCTGTAAAAATTTTTGATCCTGCACGATTTTCATTGAGTTTGACTAAAATAATGGAAAGTTTTTCATAAGATCCTCTGGGGTCAATGTGTTAGCATGACAAAAGCTCGATGCTGTTTGGAGAACTAGCAACAGCCGGCATTTTTCCGTCGCCCGAGTGCCTCTCGCGTAAATTATTCGATTTAGATAGCTTACGTTTCTTCCCCGCTCGAAAATCACCACAGGTTTATCCATTCCAAAAAAAGGTATTATTTTGTTTTTGTTTGTTTGTTGATCATAAAGCACAAAGTAGATGAGGAAAACTATCTGTGTGTATTCAACGCGGCAGCATTGTTGTTTACAATGTGTGGAATGGTTCGCTGTGATTGGTTTAGCGGATTTATTGCATTCTGAAGAGAAAAAGGTTGTTTATCGCATTTTGAAAAAAAAGACAATAATATGGTGCATATCAGATTTTGCGTAAAATTAAGAGTTTACTTTTTAAGACTGACCCGATACAATACTGAGTTTAGTGGTAAATATTTTTTTTAAATAGTGGTGGTTTATCGCGTTTTGGAACCAAACTCTTAATTTGTAACCAAACCAATCATGAGCCCCAATCACACTTCTTTAGTAGGAAAACTAATACTATAGAAGTGAATGGGGCTCATGAACAAAGAAATTTATGCAGGTTTGTTACAACATGAGTGAGTAAATTTTCATTTTTTGATGAACTATCCCTTTAAATAGCATCTCTTGGTATATTAAGCCGCCGACAAAGCATCTCTGAGGCTGTTTACACTTGGCATTAACATGTGTTTTCGTCGATCGGATCACAAGTGGACGACGTTAATGCCAGGTGTAAACGGTGTTCAAAACGTTTTGAGCTCGTCCAGTTTCAACCACATCCAGAGGTAGTCGAAACCACTTTCGATCGGATCGCTTTGGAGTTGCGGAACGCATATGTGGTTGAATGTGTTCGAACAGCCACACGCGACCGCCTTCTCTCCGCCCATTTATCTAATCTGAGGTACTGAACACAAGTTTTACGTCTTTTTTTTGACTTCTGGCGTGAACATACGGTGAACAGCACTATTTTTAGCCTTTCATTTGATAAATCTAAAGCGGCTGATCTCCGTAGTTTCGTTTTGAAAGCGTGTGAAAGTTGCGCAATCCTATTTCATCAATTGCGCTGAAAATTCAGAGAAAGCTCTTACATACTTGCTAAACAAGCAGTGGATAATATTAGTTTGCGTCCATATAAAGTCATATTACTCCCGCTCGGATTTGAATGACAGCAGAGAGACTCGCCCACCGTCTCACAGACCACCCCCTCACAGTATTCAGAACAGAAGCGGTCGAAAGTGGACAAAAGAGATGGATTTAAATACCAGGTGTAAACGTAATGTGTCTCTCTCGTCCACTTGTGATCCGATCGATGAAAACACATCTTAATACCAAGTGTAAACAGCCCCTATACAACCTTTTGTGGTTTTCCGTAAACCAACGATTGGAAACAAAGGCTAGGTTGAGGTTTGTTAAGAAATCAGATGCAGAGAGTCTCTTTACAGGTGGTTCTTTAACCACAGCTGCTTTGAATTCTGAAGTCTTTCCTACCAAAATGTCACATCCCATCCTGTTGCCTCTCTCCATCAGGCTGTGAATTAAAAAAAGGGAATAGACCTGCTTGAGTAAGCATGAAAGAGAGAATGTTTGCTGTTGTTTTCCTTTTGGACTCCAATCTGGAGCGTAAAGAAAGTAATTAAAATCATTCGGAGGCTGAAGAAATAATTAACAGAGAATACACAGGGTTCACATTGTGAGCTAATATGCATCTGTAGAAGTGCGCGCGGATTTAGTACAGTACATTTTTTCCTTTCACAGTATACAAATTAAGGTTGCAATGCATAAAATGATTTGGGCACATTTCATCTTACAGATAAAAAGTTGCTTTTTGGAATATCAGTGGTGTTTGTGAAATATGCAGCATTGTCATAAATATAAACTGTCCCCCCAAAATTTTTGAATCAACATATTCTTCTTACGTTATGGGTATGTGTACAATTTAAAACGTGTGTTTACTCGCAGTATGTTACTCTGGACCACAGAACCAGTCATAAGTTGCATGAGTATATTTGTAGCAATAGCCAACAATACATGGATCAAAATTATCTATTCTTTTTTAAATACCAAAAATCATTAGGATATGTAAAGATCACGTTCTATGCAGATATTTAGTCAATTTTCTACTGGAAAATATAAAATTTTTATTTATAATTAGTAATATGTGTTGTAAGGACTTCATTCGGACAACTTTAAAAGCAATTTTCTCAATATTTAAATTTTTTGCACCCTCAGATTCCAGATTTTCAAACAGTCGGATCTCGACCAAATATCGTCCTATCCTAATAAAACCCCCCATACATCAAAGGAAAGCTTATTTATTCAGTATAAATCTCAATTTCCTAAAATGTCTCTTATGAATGTTTTTGTGGTCCTAGGGTAACAAATGTTTTATGCAGTTAGATTATGATGTTGCAACTAATTAATTTGTTCATTTGATTGATGTTTGAAGTTTCACAAAAGCCTTACAGGAAAATTTTCTTCTAAAAATGTATAAACATACAAATATATAAAATGAAAGAACAGACCCTCTGATAAAAGCAAACAAACAAACAAAACGTGAGAAAAACGTTTCATCCTATATAAACTCTTAAAGGCGCTCTAAGCGAATCCGTGTAACGTCCCTTCTTGTTGACGTTCGAAGTGTTGTCAAACAAAACGGTGCGTAGCTAACTCCTCCCCCTCCCTTCCGTGCTTTCTGAACGAGTCATGAATGCACCCCACTCCCAAATCTCTCTTGTCGTTTATTGGCTGGAACACTTTTGTTATGTTGTGTGGTTTGACCACTTTGTTTTTGTTGCAGTATGGGAAGCCTGGGCTGTCTACAGAGACTGCGTTTTTTTACAGTGTGTTCAGAGGACAGGCAGCTAGCAGATAGTGAGGAGATGTTTACTGTATGAAATAAAAAAAATATGGCCTAAAAAGCATGAATTCGCTTCGAGCACCTTGGTATTTTTCTTCAAACATTTTTTTTTTGCAAAAAGCTGAAATAACTGAATTATTGTGAAGTTTGTTAGAGATCAGACTCAGAACGATTATCAAAACATACACAGAATGTAAAATAAATAATTTTTGCTTAAAGGACAAGTTCGGTATTATAGACTTAAAGCCCTGTTTTCAGATTGTTTATGATGAAATAGAACGGTTTTGACTGAAATTTCGACATATGCGGCTGCCCCAAGAATTTTTGGGTGTTTGTGTTTCAGCTCAGACCTCTACAATGGGTTTAATGGTGCACTGGAACAATCATTCCTAAAATGCATTAAACTTTCGTTTACAAAGACGTGAAACTCACCGAGTGGTCAGGGGTGTTCACTGATATGCTCACACAAAAATCGCTGCAAAAGATGCTTTCCAACAGCTGTTTTAGCATTCGTTGTTAACTTGTGGACCTATTTTTCCAATCGCCTCACACCCGTACATTCTTCCGCTTAGAGCTTGAATAATAAACACTCCAGCCCAGGTGGTGGCGCTAATCTGCCATTGCCAATTGCAAGAATAGAAACAAAGTTCCCGGCGCTGAGTAATACCGTACCTCACAGCACAACTAATACAAGTCAATGAGTTGGCAAAAACTACGATAAAACCTGTTGGAATGCGTCTTTTGCAGCGAATTTTGTGTGAGCATATTTGGTATTTTTGAAGAAACCTACACATGTATGAGAGGAGATAAAAAAGTACAAATAAAGGTTAAAAGCAGTGGGTCTGTTCTTTCATTTGATATATTGTATGTTTATATATTTAAAGAAGAACATTTTCTGAAAGGCATTAAACTTTTGTGAAAATCATAAAAAATGCTGGCACTGGCTGGCAACTTTTTTTTAAAGAGTTAATTGCAGTACCAAAATACCTTATGGTGCATCAAATCAAAATCTTTGTCATTGCTAGTCATTAATTGGACTAGACTCTTTTTGTGTCATCCAAGTGACTTTGCGTGACCTGCTTTATCAGACTATGCAAACCACACCGACCCGACCCACAGTTTGAAACCCCCTGCTAATTTTTCTCAGGAAAGGCAGAGCACTTCTTGATGCCAACCGCTATGATGACCAAATCTCTTAGGACTGTTCGCCTACACACTGGAGCCTTTTGGATTTGGGCTCCCACCGTTTTCCAGTACTGTAATGTTGTGCAGCTCCCTAGTAAATCAAAAACGCTACCAGATGCAGGCTTTGCTCTTCAACCCTACTGAAAGAAATGCAACTCTGTTTTGAGGCTTTGATTTACGCGGCGAGCGTGCGACCACAGACATTCCTGCGTAAACCTGTGGCCTCGCTCCTCGCCGAAGGAAAAGCCTGCATGTGCCTGCACATTCCCACGCTTTCCTCTGCCGGCGAACGCTGGTCTCCGGTCATTATGGGTCTGAAATTGTCAGTAGGCTCTCTGCCGAGATTTTAAAGCCGCATTTTTCATCAACTGATGGCCTTGTGTGTCCTTGGCTGAGGGCACTGGGGAAGTATACGGCTTTGAAATCGCATTTTGAATAATACAACTGCATTATGTTCAAAGCTGTTTTATGTTGACAGTCAGCAGCGCAGCTGGAGATGACTGACGTTTGGACCGACGATGTTTCCGAAAACAAAATTACTTTGTTTTTACTCCATTACAAGCAACGTTGTATATATTTAGAGGTGAAACATCTGTTTTGGACAAATCCTTTTGCTTGAGGAAAACGCTCGGAGCTGTTGTCGACTATTTGTTGACAGCTTTTAACGCAAGAGAAGACATCCTGCGTTTTAAAAGTAGTTTGCTCTGACAGGAACGAAACAACAAAGTGGCATGACCTGCCGTGTCTGGGAAAATGCGTTTTAAATGACAAGTATATGGCATACTAGCGGCGTCTTGGCATGAGGGTGGAGATGTACCGTGTCGGACTATTCTTGAAGCAGGTATCACAGGCGTCTTATCAGAGAAAGAGAGAGCATGTTGAGGACACAAACCCCACCTCCATGTGGCAAGGCCAAGAAAGCATGTGCATGTTGTCCTGTAGTTTTCACATTTCTCCAGTAACGCGATAAACTAGCAGACAGTATTAATTTGGAGGTTGGGTGATGGAAACCGGCAAGGGAAATGGGAGCTGCCTTTTCCTGACAAACGGCTCGGCGTGTTTACAGAGTTTTTTTTCTTAAACAACACCTGTCACACTGTTACTGTAAAGTCCAATTAACACAGTCGTCCTAACTCCCCCTTTCTTCCCCCTGTACCTCGTCTCCGCAGTGTTTCATTTACCTGTTCTTGACAGTCAGACCTCAGGCTTTGTGGTAAGACCGTCCCACCAGGATTATGGATAGCAGTATTGTCAGTTCTTTAATGCAGTTTGTGATACCTGAAGGGTACTTATGGAGGTGTATATATGGAGTAAAATGGTCATGCAACAGTTTGAAGTCTTAACCTTGTTTACACTTTGTTGTTCTTGTGTTGTGTTATGTTGTAAAATTATTTACATAGTATGGAGGCCCACACATGGCATGTGTTAAAAAAATTAATTCCAATATTAATATGTGAGCTCATTTTACTAATTTGTTTTCTCGTTTAAGGCACGTTTTTTTAATTCGTTCCCTCTTTTTAGTTAAACCGTGGGCATGTTTTACCAATGCCTGCCGTCAATTTCATAAATACATCGTTTAACCTCAAATTACGGTAATAAAATGTGCTTGTGCATTAATAAAATGTGGTAAAAATTGACATCTCATGTAATATTTTTTCCTTCATGACGTCTGGGAATAAATTTATTTTTGTAAATAAGTTAAAGCTAATTGAAAGTTAAATATAAACATTTATACTTTAAATATTACATAAAAAATGCTGGGTTATTTTTAATCTAGAGTTGGGTGAAAAAGGGACAACCCCAACACATTGAGTTTTTTACCTTTTTAATTTACCTATATTGAGTTGTTTTAACACACGGTTCTATGTTAAAGGGCACCTATTTCATTGCTACAAAATCTTTATTTTGTGTATTTGGTCTAATTTACTGTGTTTGCGTGGTTTATCGTTAAAAACTAGGGATGCACCGATAGGATTTTTTGGGCCGATACCGATTTAAATAGACAACTTCTGGCCGATACCGATACCAATATTAAACCCTTGTATACAATACTATACAGTTGGTCTATTAGCTAGTTTATTTCTGCATCAAATTATTTTTACTGAACATGGATTGGATCTAATTAACATTCAACTGACCAACATAATAAGAGAGGCACAAATTAAGCTAAAACAAATATAATAAGACAGCATGACAACCTTCAAAGGTGTTTTTTGCTATTCAGCATTTATTTTATTAACAACATTAACTCATTTTTCACATATAATGGATTTCTTTATGCAGTTAATTAATAAACAATCGGTATCTGCCTTTCTCGTGCTATTGGCGATATGCCGATGGTTTCAAATTCATAAAAAATCGGCTGATAAATATCGGCGGCCAATACATCGGTGCATCACTATTAAAAACACATTATTTTCCACATACCGTACATTTTTGTAGCTCCAGATTTTACTCTCTTCCTGAAACCCACAGATTTAAAAAGCACTCTGTCTCTAAATGGCCAGCTAATCTGTACGTTGTGATTGGTCTGAATATCTTTGACGTCAATCGGAAATGTGACGCTCTCTATCATGTTTGAAAGATTCGCTTACAATGCAATGCTAACAGGAGTCCAAAGCGGGAAGAATTATAATAATGTCGGTCTGGTCTACATCACTAATCCTAGTTGGTGAACTGTTGCCTATAATCCGTGTGTTTGTTTTATTCCAAGAAAAGAGATTTACGTTGGAGACGATAACTTAGCGTCATCATTTATTTTGGGGTTTGTACCTTTTGTATATCATTAACATGTACTAATACGGCCATTCCCAAACTGTGGTTCGCGGACCACTAGTGGTCCGTGAGGGTACTGCAGGTGGGCTGTGTAAAGGCAAAATAAAATATAAAATAATATATTTTTTAAGAATATGTATATAAAAACTATTTATATAAGAATATTGATATAAATTTTAAATTAATTAATTAATTAATTAATTAATTAATTAATTCATAGCCTTTTATATGAAACAAAATGTTTATAAATGGAATGAATAAGGCCTGTTATTATTTTAATTTCCAGTTAGTTTTCTGATCTCGCGTTTCTGAAATGTTTTGCAGATGTGCTGTTAAGTGGACTTATAAAACTCTGAAGATGAATAATCCCCTAAAATCGCCAAAGGTTTTGATATGTTGACTATATTCAAGTGTTCTTGTTACTGTATGGATTTTATACTACTCCATTGCTATGGAACAAAAAGCCCGTTGTTCAAATGAACCATGCCAGCAGCGCTTGAGTAAATAAATAAATAAAATATGTGGCAGACATTTTGTGCAGTATACTTTCTTTTAACAAACATGTTGTAGGCCTACTGATGTGATGAACAGTTATAGTTTTAGTGCAAGAAGGCCTATTTAGATGTGCAGATTAATTCAGGACATTGTGTAGACATATTTTATTATGAGTATTATGAGGTGGTCCGCAAAAATTCTTGATTACAAATAGTGGTCCACACACACAAAAAGTTTAAAAACCCCTGTACTAATACACACACCAAAGTAAATGTAAAAACGGTAATCGGACCATAGGTGACCTTTAATTTAACATAAAGACTGGGCTAACCATAGACTGTAAAAAAGATTGACGACGCTCATTCGCTCTCTTCCATTGGTGAAAAGTGAAGCCGCCAGTGTCCCGATATGGCGCTGACATCTTGGGTCTTGAGTCTGCGCAGTATCGATTTCGGGAACAGTCCTGCGCATTAGTGAGCAGAAAGTAAAGCCGCAAAATCACGGCCCCACCCTTGTGCATATCACAGCTGTCAATCATGACGTGCCACCACCGTTTTTATAGCATTAAATAACTAACTAAAAACAAACTTATTTTAAAAACAAACACTTGAATTTACATCAACGTGATAAACACTACAGTAAATGACAGAAACCAGCCTTGGTCAGGGGTACACATCCAATATGAATGTGTACTCTTAACTCATAAAAAACTGCTTTACACAATAAAAATATATTGAGTTAGTCCAATTCAATTTAAAGTAAATGGCAATACTCAATTAGTTGCCTCAACTCAATGTAGTGTAGTCTGAAGAACTCAATTCTGTTATTTTATATAAAACGTTTTTATATCATACTAATTAGCATAAGCACATGTTAGCATGCTAATAATAATACCATATGATACTTTGGATGAGCATGTGTGAAGAGACTGATCTCCAAACAGGCATTAACACCGTTAGTGCTCATTGAGACATCCACGTCACATCCACAACCTAACCACAAGCGCCACTCTTCTGCAAGATGGTAACCAAACAATTTGAAAAAATATAACACAAACGCTTCTAAATCAATAAGATAAACGGACATTAAACACCATTAAGTCTTTCTCTCTACCTAAAAATGCATAAAATAACATTTAATTAAACAAATTACTCTCCAAAAGCAGTTGCATGCAAAGCATGCTGGGAAATTCTTTTTCCAGAACCCAAACTCAAACTAATTGTGTTAACGCAATTAAAAAGAAATCAATAAATTATAGTACATATTTATTTTGTGTTATACTAATTATATATATATACTTATTGCTCGGGATGCACCGATACTGGTATTGGGTATCGGCCGCGATACCACATTTTCTAAAGTACTCGTTAAAAGTCCCCCGATACCTGGAATCGATACCACGGTCTGAGAAATGTCTATGTTTGAGTGGCGTGTAAGGGGTTAATGCCTCTTGTGTTGTCCAAAGAGGCAGAGTTTACAACAAACTGGAAAACTAGTCCTTTGTTTTTTTGTTAAATTATATGACTAAAGCTGTTACCTGTAAATTGAAATAATGTTTTTTTTTATTAAGTACTCTGTATCGGTATCGGCAAGTACTGAAATGCAAGTACTCGTATTCCAAAAAAGTCGTATCGGTGCATCCCTACTTATTCCTCTTAATGAGGTATTTTACATTTATTGAACACAATTTTAATGTGTCATTTCTAAGAAGGGCTTGAATCATTTTTTTTTTTTTTGAGTCAGGCACAGTACTGTTTATGTTTTCTGGGTCCATTTGTGAGTTGATGTGGTAAGTAGTAAATACACTGGAATTCAATTACGATTTGTATCACTCTTTATGACATTTTGAGGTGTTGAGTGGGAAATACATGTAATATGCATTTATGCAAATCCACGAACATGGAAATTATTCCTTGAATTCATTTAAAGGCCAACATTTGCATACAGAGTCATAATTAACTATTTACAACTTCGGTCCCAATGAGCAGTACTGAACGTGAACATTTCTCACCATAGTCCATCAAGCCCTCCAATTAAGTATGCGGCACGGACTCGCTCTCAGCACGGCAGAGATTCGGACTTTCCCTGTTTGTTTGAAATGATCCGGAGAGGGCAAAGTTTGGAGGCGACGCACTCTTGGCGCTTAACCTTTCTGGCGATTTCCCCTGTGTATATGCGAGAAGGGGAAAGTTGCCTTGATTAGTTTAGTTTGCTGAAAAATCAGCATAATAAAGCATGTGAATACGATCAAGAGATCTTACATCTTCTGCTTGTTTACGACTGCTCGGTGGAGATGCCACGTCGCCCCCTCTCTGACCCTGAGGCAGGGAGTCACATAATGCACTTCCCGTGCTCCCATTTGGTGGCAACCAGCCGCACAACAGTTCCCGATGGAGGCTGGATACAGCGCGGCCCCTCCAGGCAGTCCTGGGGTGCCGTTACCCACCAGCACGCATCTGTGCATGGTAATGAATGCGAGACATGCCAATGTGGAAGTCGATGGATTTGCAAGGCATGTTCAGTAAGGACTGACCCGTGGTTTGTGGACTTAAGACACCGGCTCAGTGGGACATCCCCTTCGCTCGCTGATCAGAGGAACTTCTGTTTCGATACAACGCTGAAGGCACAAAAATAAAGTAACTGATTAGATGTCGCCCATGCAGCTAGCTAGAAAGTCTTTTTTTATTCTGGGGCTTGTTTGTTTTTTGCCCCGTCTGAGCCTTTTGTCATCCTCAGACAGCGACGGATGCAAGTACTCTGTGGTGTGGGGCTTTGCTTGTAATTAGCGGAAAGTTCTGAGAGACTCGACAGGAAGAAAGTGCAGTATGAAGCTCAGAATGCCTCGCTTGTTTATTTCAAATCTTTCTCTGAACAAATCAAAAACTCTTTCGCTCAGAGACAGTGAGACTGAGATAAAACTCTTTATTTTATCAGGGTGTGGAGTCTTACGGTTAGGTACTGTATCAAAAGTGAAAAGAAGTTCGGTCCAGAAAACGCATCAACAAACTTTCTCCCCAAAAAACGTTTTTTTTTTTTTTTTTATATAGACACACGGCACAAATTTAATTTGTTATGCATTTTGTGCTAATCATTTTTCGAAGTCAATTTACAAGCAAAGTTTTCATTTGCAAGCGTCTGGGTGATTCTCGCGAAATTATACTTGTGAGGTGTCATGAAACATTTTGATAATAATGTAAATGCTACTAAAATAAGAAGCATACAGTTACAAACATTTCTTCATGTACTATTTTACACATGAAGTGACATCATACAAACCAATTTTGTTGTTTTTTCCACATTTAAGGGAAACATTTTCATTACCGGAACGTGTCCATGAATGGATTTGGGTTCTTTGATGTGGAAAATTTATAATTAAAAAATATAAAAAATAAAAAGCTTCAGTGCGTGTTATACTATAAACATTTACAGTAAAGAAACATGTGGTATTTGGTGATCATTGGTAGATGTAGAGACAATAACAAGGAATATAAATGTGTCCAAGATCAATTTTCTCATCCTCCGCAACAATTTTCAATCATTGTTTAAGCCCTCAAGGAACTAACATTAAAAAAAAAAAATGTTGTAAGGGACATAATTGAATGTGACACTCAAGATGGCTACCAGGTAAGCAGTTCTTATTTTCTCTCCAGATAAAAGTTGAAATTTTGTTTGTCATAGTACCTAGACAACTTGTTAGTTCTCATTACCGAAACATGAGTTTGTAAATGCATATATTTAATGTAATATCATGTTGCGGTAATTATAATTTTTGATGATAATCTAAAAAATGTCAATAATTTATATGAAATATTTTTTAATCCTCTAAAAATAATGATTATAGACGGTTTCATCGGACACACGTGATACACGTCTGGATCCGAACCTTACTTCCGGTTTCGTTTTTTTAATGTTCTGACTAGTTGCTAAACTGATCTATAAAACAAATGCCTCGACGAAAATAACAAATGTTTTGGTTTCCTATGTAATCTATGTGTTGTTTTTTGCTTGTTATATAAATAAACTACGTTTAAAGAACTTTGTTGTTATTTATTCTTAGCGAAGTTTACCGGAAGTTGCGTGCGGACCGCGACAGTGCTTGTTTATGTTGTTACTGCTGAAACGGTCTATAGTAAGTTCAGACCTTCATCTTATATGTGCAAAAAAATTGGCTTCAAGGGCTTTTAAAATGTTTTGATGCTGGACACCTTCTAAATCTAGATTTCATCTGTTACTCTATATCGGCATTTGTTTTTCGGATATTAGATGTTTCAGTGCTGTCAAATTTGTTCATCTCCCCATGTGTCCGTCCTGAATTGTGAGGATGGTTAATGCGGAAAATAGCACCATTGCTTTTTGGTTATGTACAAAGTCTTTGTCCCCCATTCTGGGAGTATACGGTACTGATGCAACATCCTGGTCTTTATGAGTCCATGTTAAAGTGCCCGTGAGGGATAACCTTCCCATCCCCGAATCCAAATCTTGAAAGCAATATTGCTTTCATATTTATAGTCGATGGTAATTTTAAACTCCTCCAAGGCCACATTAAGCAGCCTCGTGTCAAAATAAAAGCCTTGTAGCTCAATAATGCAAGAATTCTAACACTTTGGAGAGAAACGAAGCTCTTACGATGCTTAAACCGGCTATGAAAAATCACCAGTGTTAAATTTCCTTACGCTTTTTGTGGTATAGCTCGGACTACCCCGAGTCTCTAGATATGGCATAGACATCAAGAGTAGAAGGGGTCAGACCTCACCGTGAATGTGTGATATTATGGCCTGGCTCTCGCCCACCAATAGAGGCCAGTCGGTACCCCGACAGCGCGACCTCACGGCACAAAGGATGGTCCTGCCGCAGCTTTCCGGCCCCATTAGCACCGGAGCGTCAAGGCAAAGCTCCAGAACCTCATTCATTATTCATCGGCGCGCAGGCAGAGGCCCTGATAAATTCTCGCTTTAAGTGACAATGAGTGACAGAGCCTGGGTTTTTTATGACCATCCTCTCTCTGCCGCCAGTGGCGCGCTGGCCAAAGGTCCAGCCTGATCCTCCGCTAATGACCGGCATGATGTATGTGCAGTGAAGCGGCGGCTGACACCGGTGCTCTACCGTCCCGCTCCCTTGGTCCCACGCCGAGGGTAAGCTCCAACCCAACCCGGGCGCTCAGCGGGCCACGGAAACTCCTCATTAGCTGGGACACGCAGGGTTAACCTGAATAGTGGGGGAATGGAAGGTGAACGGGGGGGTATTTGGCAATGATGGTGGGACAGTTTATTATTATACACCTCTTGGATTCGAATGGAGACATTTATGAGCTTTAACGCTTACATTTGGCAACCTATGTAGCTGTTTTTATTTTTCAAACAATAGATAAAATTAATTTAATAAGTTAATATTTAAAAATAAGCATTCAAGTCATCATCTAAATTTCTTTTTTTTTGTGTATATCTGTAAGAATACGGTGAGTATTGACTTGCTCAGTGAAACTTCAAAGGCATTTCAACATTTTATTCCGTTTCAACTTTCAGATGGAGAAGGGAGGAGTCCTTAGCCTCTGTTTGTATCTGTACGTCTCTAGTGATATCGATTGAATCGGATTTTAACCCCTCTTCTTTTCGCTACACCGAAGACAAACGCTTTCGGTAGAACAAAGGCTGCCTACCGTGTGTGGCTTTAGCTATAGCCTTCACTGCCAATTCTCTAGGGTGCTACCAATGTATCTGTAGGAAAAATGAGACTTCTCAAGGGAACGTGTACCATTAATGTGTGCCATTCTGAGTTTTAGGGGTACTTGTTCCTCATTGTCTGCAATATTATAATTCAGCCTATAAATACATTGATTCTTTAGTAAACTTATGACACGTAATAAAATAATTGCAAGACCAGACCAGCCTTTTTTGTAAATAAAATCATCCTATAAAATGTTAAGAACATTCAATAAAAATATAACCTTGATATATTTCATATTGACTGAGTAAGGTCATGTCAAAGATTAAATTTAATGATTGAAATCAAACTTACAATTAGATTATAAGACTTTAGCTTGGATTTCACAGACAGGGTCACATATTAACTCTTTCTCCACCATTAACGGGTTATCTCGTCAGTTAAGAGAAAACATTTGCATGAAAATCGTGTTCCTGATTAGTTTTTATGTTTATCTGTAATACCACAATTATCCACTTACCCAATTTATAAAAAAGTGAAGCAAAATTATTTACTTATTTTACACTCCGTTTTGATAATCATTTTGAATCTGATCTCTAACAAAATTCCTTCACAAAAATGCAATTATTTCAACTTTTGTCTAAAAATATTTTTTAAAGAAAAATACCCATATTTAAATTATTAGTCCCTTTTCTTAAAAAAAAAAAAATCTGGATAATTTACTCACCACCATGTCATCCAAAATGTTGATGTCTTTCTTTGTTCAGTCGAGAAGAAATTATGTTTTTTGAGGAAAACATTCCAGGATTTTCACATTTTAATGGACTTTAATGGACCCCAACACTTAACAGTTTTAATGCAGTTTAAAATTGCAGTTTCAAAGGACTCTAAACGATCCCAAACGAGGCATAAGGGTCTTATCTAGCAAAACGATTGTCATTTTTGGCAAGAAAAATAAAAAAATATGCACTTTTAAACAACAAATTCTCTTCTTCCTATGTAATACGTCATAAGGTCACAGAGGACGAATGCGAAACTACGCCCCAGTATTTACAAGTGTGTAGAATGAGGACCGTTCCGACGTTGTTGTATGTGGAATGATACTAATAAATGTCTTTGTGTCAATTTATTGGTTAAAATGGTCCGCAAATGTGCGTTTCATATATGTAACACGTGACCTTTCCACGTCATTACGCAACTACGTGAGGTCGCGCTGGCTCGTCACACAGCCGGAGGAAGAAGAGAAGTTGTGGTTTAAAAGGGAATATATACATATATATATTTTCTTTTGACAATCGTTTTGCTAGATAAGACCCTTATGCCTCTTTTGAGATCGTTTAGAGTCCTTTGAAACTACAATTTTAAACTGCATTAAACTGTTAAGTGTTGGGGTCCATTAAAGTCCATTAAAATGAGAAAAATCCTGGAATGTTTTCCTCAAAAAACATAATTCTTGACTGAAAAAAAGAATGACATCAACATTTTGGATGACATGGTTGCGAGTAAATTCTCTGGATTTTTTTAAGAAAATTGACTTAGTCTTTAAGAGTTTATAAGTAGAGAAAAAATGTAGATAGGATGTAACTTTTTTCCTGTTTTGTTTGTTTGAAAGCAGAGGGTTTGTTCTTTCATTTGATATATTTGTATGTTATTATATTTATAGAAGAACATTTTCTGGAAGGCTTTTTGTGAAACTTAAGTTAACAAACGTAATTGGATTAAACCTAAGCTTAGGCTTGTTTAAAGTTTTAATTTTATTGATCACACTAATAATCAAGCATTGTAAACTTGCAAAGTGGATGTTTTTCAGCAATGACAGAGAGCAAATATGTTAGCTCACTCTGGTCGTTGAAAGCTCCTCAGCTATAGCTCCTCATTAGGTTGGTGTCCGTGTTTCATCTTCGATATGTCATCCAGTCAGAGCATTCAATTACCAAATCCCCCATGGGGAACCTGCCAAGGTCCCCAACCATCCTGCAGTATTTCCTCTTTAACCACTTATTTTGTGAGCTTATGTCCTGTTATTTTTGTCTGATTTAAAATCAGCGTGGTTATTTCCACTGTACATGACAAATGACAGCCAATAGATCGTAAGGAAAGTCTGAAAGGGGCTGCGTGGGGCTCCAACCATCTGCGGGTGCGTAATTTTTGTATCCAGTTTGAGCTTTGGATGCATTAAATAAAATAAACTTGTTCGATTACACCGTATGCATGTGACACGCCGACTAGAAGTGATGTGTTCCAGTCAAAACACTGTGCGCATGGTAGAAATTTTGAATAATTTTTTGTTTAACTTTATCTGAACACTTGAATCTTTTAAAAACGATTTATTACTGATAAATAAATTACTAAGTATTAGGAGTGTAACGATTAATCGTGCAAATGCGCATTTTCTCAATGAATTAATTTAAATGAATTACGGTGAAATCCGAGCACATCCGAACGCCAGGGGGCGCTCTCATGCAGAAGCTCCCTTTGTGCCACAGAAGAAGTAGCATTACAAACGCTGTTCCAAGAAATGTCTACAGGAATATTTATATCACTGTTCTTCAAATTGTTTCAGGTATTTTCATGATAATAAAGAATATTTTGAATGATTTTTATTTAACAAGTGTTGCTTTTTTAAATGCACGTTATAAACGACTCCGACTCATAATGATTTTTGATTGATAAGGATTTCTTACTGACCAAATGCCGTAATACAGGCACAAGCTGTGCATAAAACAAAGAATCGCAGCCTTGCGATTCAGAATCGATTTCAGACAGGCATTTTTAATGAGGACCGCGATTGAATCGTGATTGAATCGTTACATCCCTACTAAGTATAAATATATTTGTAGGTTAAAGGCTTTTGCGCTGGAATGAGCCGCTTTTCTATGTTGACATGGATTTACGAATAAACTGAAATTTCATTACGACTGCCACTAGGGGGCGAACTCCAACTTTAATGTCCAATAGAAAGGAGGTTTAGCCTATATATCTTTAAAATATTAAAAAAGAAAACAATTTTAGTCATTAGGAGAAAACTGGCTGTATGTTGTGAATACTTGAAATTATGAAAAGCAAAACATTTATAAACGAAAGAAACGCAGTACAAAAATACATCTGTTGATTATTTACACTTGCACTTATTTTGTGCAAGGTTCATAGTTGAACGGTTAACATTTGGCTCTTGCAATGTTAAACTGCAATTGTTTTTAAAATATTATAACACAAAAAAAAATGCAGTAATTAAAAGGCAATGTGTGCATCTTTTTTGAAAATGCATGCTTTTAACTCTTTCGCCGCCAGTGATGACTTATCTCTTCAATTAAGAGAAAACGCTTCCCTGCCGATGGCGAGTATTTCCGGCTTTCCGCAATACCGCTATTATCCACCAAGTGGCACACTTCCGCAATTTATCAAACCTGGAAGTGTCGCCCTAGGGCAGTGGTTCTCAAACTTTTTCCGCATGTGGCCCCCCTTGTGTACGGTGCATTCCTTCGTGGCCCCCCCAAAGAAAATTTATGACAAAAAACTGTTCTAAAATGTAACATTTGAATTAAACAAAACATATTAAGTTATACAAAGTAGTGCTGTTGGTTAGTAGCCTTATTTTTTAGGTTTAATTACACAGAATTCATGATAAATGAGTGTATTTTATTAAATGTCATAAAACTGGGGCCCCCCATTTTGAGAACCACTGCCCTAGGGCAAGCAGCTGTATGTCCGTGTATGTTCGCTCTGAATCTGATCTCTATAAAAAGTTTTTCACAAAAATGCAATTATCTCAGCTTTTTGCTCAAAATTTTTATTTTTATTTTGAAGAAACCTACCCATATTTGAGAGGTGATAAAAGAGAACTAATGAAGGTAGGATGAAACTTTTTTTATTTTATTTATTTGAAAGCACCGGGTCTGTTCTTTCATTTTATATATTGTATGTTTATATATTTAAAAAAGATGGAAGGCATTAAACTTTTGTGAAAATCATGAAAAATTCTGGCACTGGCTGGCAACTTTAAAAAAAAAAAAAAACGCTGGCGGCGAAAGATTAAAAATATGACCTATAACAAAAAGTAACAAAAACAAAACAAGATATATATAATAACAAAAATAATTAAATTAAATAATTATATTTATATCATATAAAAAATTATATACCGTAAATATTTAACAAAAAATATTTATCATTAATAATTTGTGGACTTTATTTAGACAAATGTAATGGTGATTTTCTCAATATTCCGATTTTTGGCACCCTCCGGTTTCAGATTTATCTCAGATTTTAAATTGTAACTCGGCCAAATATTGTCTTATTCTAACAAACCATATAGTACATCAATTGAAAGCTTATTCAACTTTCAGATGATGTATAAATCTTAATTTCAACAAATTGACCCTTGTGACTGGTTTTGTGGTCCATATGAGATACTAAAAGATCTCATTTGTATTTTTTACGTATAGATCTTCTGACATATTGGTGATACAGTAATGGTACAAATTGAAAATTTTATAGATAGTCTGTACAGTACAGCCCAAATAAATGTATTATATTCCACATTTACAGAGAAAATTGGATAGCATTGAGCTGTCTTTTTAGACAATATAGTTGGTGAAGATCTCCAGAGAGCCCACTGCTATACCTGCTGTTTGTTTAGGAATAATATAGCACAGCTCAGGAGACAACAAACGTATGTATATATTAAAAAATAGATGTGTACATCAAAGTGCATTCGAGATGTTCGGAGTTCCTTGTGGTTTATTCTTTGGCTCTCTTTCTCATTCAATCACTCCTCGTGTCTTTGGTCCTCATAAAAAGAATTATAAGTTGATGTTTCGGTGTTTTTGTGTAGTGAAGAATCTTGATTGAAGGTCCGTCATTAGTTTGGGCTGAATGCATCCTTTGATCTGGAATTTTAATGATTGTAGTTTTTGTTTAGTCCACGAGGTCCTCTTGGTTTCTGTGTTGAAGCGGTCAGCTATGCATCTCCTATTCATCTCTGTGGTGCTTGTTACCTGGATCTTTGCACTGCAGGTCTCTTAATTCTGTGCTGGGGGATGCGGCATAAAAGTGATTGGACATTTTTTAGCTCTCAATAGCAGGCCATAGCAACCACCTTTGTAAATACATCTCTGTGTTAAAAATATACAATGCTCAAAGATGTGCGCTGATCAGATTCTCATTGCTGAGGAACCAAGGTTTGGAAAATAGAAAAAATATGAAATTGAAAGCAATTGCTTTTAGGACGGTTTTCAGTCATTCTTAGCTTAACTCTTTCCCCGCCATTGACGAGATATCTCGTCAATTAAGAGAAAACGCTTCCCCGCCAATGACGAGATTTTCCGTCTTTCCGCAATACCGCTATTATCCACCAGGTGGCGCCCTTCCGAACTTTTTAAAACCGGAAGTATTGCCCTATGGCAAGCTGCTGCATGTCCGTGTCTGTTTTAAAGATCGCTCTGAATGGGATCTCTATGAAAAGTCCGTCATAAAAATGGAATTATCTCTGCTTTTTGCTCAAAATATGGTGTTTTTGCAAAAACCTGCCCATATTCAAAAGCTGATTGCAAAAGAACCACTAAAGGTAGGATGAAACGGTTTTTTTTGTTTGAAAGCAGAGGGTCTGTTCTTTCATTTGGTATATTGTATGTTTATATATTTAAAGAAGAACATTTTCTGGAAGGCATTAAACTTTGGTGAAAATCATGAAAAACGCTGGCGCTGGCTGGCAACTTTTTTTAAAAATGCTGGCGGTGAAAGAGTTAATGGGTTAGGTCATGCAAAAATTAAAATTATGTTATTATTAAGTTGTTCCAAACCTGTATGAGTTTCTTTATTCTGATAAATACACACATAAAGGTATGTTTGTAACAAATGAGATCTGGGGCACCATTCACTTCTATAGTCGGAACAATAATACTATGGAAGTGAATGGTGCCTCAGATCTGCTTTGTTACAAATATATATATTTTTAATTAAAATTCAATAAAAATATATATTTTTAATATTTAAATAAAATATTTTTATTTTAAATATTGTTTCACATGAAATCTCTTCAAATGTAACTTTTCTAAAACGGTGTTTAACACCTGCTTGTCCATTTGATGACTCGTGCTAAAATCCAAGTGGGTCTAGACTTTACCACACTCTCAGAAATAAAGGTACAAACGTTGTCACTGGGACAGTACCCTTTCAAAAAGGTACACCCTTGTACCCAAAGAGTGCATATTAGTACTTCAAAGTTACATATTGGTAGTTCAAAGATACATATTTGTACCTAAATGGCCCAGTGACAGCTTTTGCACCTTTATTTTTGACAATCAGAGGACAAAAAAGGTATTTCAATGCAATATCCACTGTTATGACAAGCAAAAGTCAAACAAAAGCAAAAGTCCCGTCACATTATACACCTGTGAGTGTATGCGTGGATGCAGGTGAAACAGGACAAAATCAAACAGAGCCCTCTGGCCTGCGGAGCATCATGGGAAAGGTGCGGGGCTGCAGGGCTTAACTCTATGTCACCGCTTTAGGCTGCGCTCATTAGAAATCTGTCAATCAAAAAGAAAAATGTTGTAACCCGATGGGAGAGAAAGAGGAACTACTGGATGTAATATAGTTTTATGAATGTGATACAGTTCAAGCCATTGTGAAATATTTGTACTCTTGAACTTATAATCTGATATGTCATGTCAGTTATTTTTTTAACACTTTAAATAGTCAATGGGGGGGGGGTTAAAGGTTTGTGCAGATATGTAAAAGCACAAGTCGCCCCAAGTCCGTGTTTCAAACTTTTTTTACCATTTGAGCCCCACCTGTCCCCAATCGCCCCCAAAAATATGATAATCAACTAGGCTTTAAGTTTAACTGTTAAAGGAGACATATCATGAAAATCTGACTTTTTTATGTTTAAGTGCTATAATTGGGTCCCCAGTGCTTTTATAAACATAGAAAATGAGAAAAAGATCAACACAGTAACTAAGTTTTGATAAACCATTCTCTGCAAGCATTTGAAAAAAATCGGTCATTGAAATTTGGCTCCCCTTGTGATGTCAGAAGGGGTTAATACCGCCCCTAAATCTGCAAAATACAACCATGGCACTGCCATTTAGTGCATTTATTACCACTTTGAATGAAATAACACTTAATAATAATAAAAATAATGCAACTGTATTTGCATTTTGTCTCTGACAAAAGTCATCATGCTTTCTTTTCGGCTGGCTTTTTGGTTGATTAGGTCCACTGTATGTTTTGGTTTTCTCTGCTGGTGCCGAATCTCCAGTTTTCTTTTCTTTCTTTGTCACAGACGTATCCATTGTTAACATTTATACCCGCTACCACATTAAAGTTTTTGTTCCTTTTTAATTAACATTCCGACGTTAATTCATTCTTGTAAGCTATGAATAAATATATTTCCGCGTGTCCCAGTCTGATGTTGTTTTAAGGCTTATATTTAAGGCTGTCAAAAGATTAATCGTGATTAATCGCAAACAAAATAAAAGTTTGTTTTTGCATAATATATGTGTGTGCACTGTGTTGAATTGTTTTGTATATATAAATACACACACAATGCATGTATACATTTAAGAAACTTTTACAAACACACACATACATATTTACATATACATGTTTAGAGGCTTTTGTACATACTGATGTTTTGATAAATGGATCTCTGGATGAATAAGGAATAATAACATTTAAAAAACATGCAAATGGAATAAGAAAATTTTTTGTCAATTTTTTTTTCATTAATTGTTTATGAAAAAAGTAAACTTATTTCAAGAATTTTTTTTCTTTTTCCATTGGCAGATTTTTTTTGCTTGTTTTATGCACTAATTAACTTAGTCTATATTTTTTGTCTGAAAACTAGACTTATTTTCCTAGGTCATTTTGCTCATCAAAAAATATGCCTAAATTTAAGAATTTTTAGATTTTTTTCTACTGAAAACAAGACAAACATACTAAGTAAGTCATTTTTTTGCAGTGTGTGTTTGTTTATTTATTTATTTTATATTTATTTATTATTTTATATTTAATTATTTATTTTATATTTATTTATTTATATATAGATAATATATATATAGATTATTTATTTATATATAGATTATATATATATATATATATATATATATATATATATATATATACATACAAACATCAAATTTTTCTTAAATGTATACATGTATCGTGTGTATTTATATATACAAAGTAATTACACACTACGCATATATTATGCAAAAACTTATTGTGTATGCGATTAATTTTTTGACATCCCTACTTATATTTAAATGTGTCGTTTTAATGGTAAATAAATACAGGAATTAATAGATATCACAAAAAATGACAAAATTTCCTCCTGTTTGTCACGGCTTACTTGTAATGTTCCTATTCCCCACCAGTGGGGCACGCCCCACACTTTGACAAACATTGCCCGAAGCCAACTTTTTACCCCCCGCCCCACTCCATGTAGGGTGCATCCCATCCCGCTCACCTCCCAAAGAAAATTGATGACATGTTTTGTTTAATTCAAAGATTAAGTTTGTTTTATATTGAAAATATAATGTAGTACTGTTGGTTAGTAGCCTTATTTTTTTTTAATTTATAAAAAAAAAATCCTCCAGCACCATCTCACACCCCCCAGTTTGAGAACCACTGCCCTAAGCTGTGTGCCATGTAATCCATCATGGATGCACACTGCCATCAGGTGGTAAAAGTTGGAACTTCTTTTTACATTTTACACTTGTAAATTTATTTGGGGAGGTCTGATCTCAAGTGTTGATGTTAAATAGACCACCAATTTCACTTTTATATATTTTAGGGTGTGTGGTTTTTTTTCTACATATGCACTCTTAAAAATAAAGATGCTATAAACGGTTCATCACAGCAGCGCCACAGAAGAACCATTTTAGTTCCCCAAAAGAGCATTAACCATGTCTTATCCTTTTTATTAATCTAAAAGGACTTTTTTACACTAAAAAAGCCAAAAGTGGTTCTCCTATGGTATTGTGAAGCTCTTTTATTTTTAAAGGGTGTACTTTTGCTTGTTGTGTGCTTCACATGGTCTGTTTCAGTAATATTGTGAGTATAGGCAGCCCCTTGATACACGATCACATGATTTGTGCGATCCAATCACAGATGCTACACTCCTGTATTTAGTGCCGCTTTTTATTACCTGAGACATGTTAACATCAGGTGTAGTTTATATATCTCGAAACACCATGCAGTAGACTTTCAATAAAGAGTAAATATAACTGTTCACATGCAGGAACTTTTGTTCTTACTAAATAGTTTCTGGAGAGGAAGTGAAACCACATCTTCTGTCCAAGCGTCTAACGAGACTTAAGCACTACTTCATAGTTTTAAATAAAACCTCTGGGTGTGCGGCCTTTTTTACTTCATGTACTGTAGTGGAAAGCGAAAGAAACTTCACACATGTATCTCACACATCTATTTCCTCAACACATATTTCTGGAAGGTCCCGTTTTTATTTGTTACTTTTTAATTACTACGAATGTCAAATCAAGAAAGATTTTACTAGCTGGACGTATCTAAAAGTATTTTCTGTACTTTTATAGCATAAAGAAATACACATTTTCTAACAATATACTGTACAGTTCTGGTATGTTGTTCGGGTTTGTGTGTTGTGTGCACCCGTGACCTGTATTCTTCACATGACCTCATAACCGTATCACCTGCATTGCCAGGAAATTACAGCTGTCTTTTGCAGCTTACTGCACCTACAATAAAGCAACCTGGATTGTTTGTCATAGGATTTTGTATAGTTTCACATGGCTTTACAATGGCAAAATATTCTTTATTATACCTTTTTGATGTACACGCAGTGTATATAATATTAGCTGCACATTTTGTTTAGATTTTCAATACAGATATTTAATCGTCATACAGTAACAGACACATGCCTGTACCTCCCATTCATACAGCGGATGCAGCACACACAAGCCACGCCTCTTTCTCGACAAGTTACTTAAATGCTCAGAAGTTTAAAAATAGAGATTTTACCAGCTTCATGACACACCCGAGATCTTCAAGTTCTTTATTTAAAACTTGTTAAATAGACAAGTGGAAACTTTTTTTTTAATTGAAATTCATATCATGAATGATTGGTTGCTTTCACATGTAGTGCACTAAAAGTTTATACAGAAAATAGGTACTTGTGTGTATTTAGTACACAGTATTACTATTCCATGTAGTTTTAAATGTTGGCTTCTAAGTCATATTAAAAAAATTACGCAAGGGACTGTGAATTTTTTCCTTGCGTATGTGGGCAGCATCCGGATATGATATCACACGCTGAAGTCTTTAGTTTTATTTTCACACATCATGGACACACACGCATTTGCACAGTTATTGTTGCTTTTATTAAAGGAGTAGTCCACTTTAAAGATGGGGTCCATTGACTTTTCATAGTAGGACAAAAATATACTATGGTAAGTCAATGGGCCCCATCTATAAAGTGGACTACTCCTTTATTATTGTACAAAAAATAACCGGAAAATCTCTCACTGTGACGTATCGGTCATTTTTTGGTCTCACATATTCAAGTTATACAAACTCACTTTTTTTTTTTACATGTGCTTGCGTTTCCAGTCTTCCTCATTCATATTCGTATAAATAAATGCCAATGGAATGAATAGTCTAGTATGACCGCTGCAATATTTTCCCATTGTTATTTGCGGTTGCAAATGATTCATCAGCGCACATTTTGTTTTTCCATCAAAATGTAATAATTTCTCCGCCCACTGAAACATCTTCTGATGATATCACCAATGCCCAAATATTCAGTTTTGCTTATTCGTTTGAAATGACATCACATTGCAAAAATAAAATATGTGGGGAAGCGCACTTGTACACCATTGGTTCTCAAACTTTTTCAGCGTGCTGCGGCCCCACTTGTGTACAGTGCAATCCTTCGCACCCCCCCAAAGAAAATTTATGATAAAACAGTTCTAAAATGTTACATTTTAATTAAACAAAACGTATTAAATTATACAAAGTAGTGCTGTTGGTTAGTTTGCTTATTTTTTGGTTTAATTACCCAAAATTCATGATAAATTCATGTATTTTATAAAATGTCATAAAACTGGGGCCCCCCTGGCACAATCTCGCGGCCCCCAGTTTGAGAACCACTGTTGTAACATCCAGGCACCTTTTTGCATACATAAATTTATGCTAGCAAGATTAACATGATGTTAGCATGATTAGCGTGAAGCTAGCATGAAGTTAACATGAAGCTAGTATGAAGCTAACATGATTAGCATGAAGCTAGCATGATAGTAGCATGAAATTAGCATGAAGCTAACATGAAATTAGCATGAAGCTAACATGAAATTAGCATGAAGCTAGTATGAAACTAACATGATTAGCATGAAGCTAGCATGATGGTAGCATGATTAGCATGAAGCTAGCATGAAGTTAACATGAAACTAGCATGATTGGCAAGATTTATTATGAAATTAGCATAAATCTAACCTGAAACTAGCATGAAGCTAGTATGAAACTAACATGATTAGCATGAAGCTAGCATGATGGTAGCATGATTAGCATGAAGTTAACTTGAAACTAGCATTGGCAAGATTTATTATGAAATTAGCATAAATCTAACATGAAGCTAGCATGAAGCTAACATGACCCAAAGACATAGCATAGCAAAGCACACTGTCAGAAAAATGGTCCTAAGCTGTCACTTTGGCAGTACCCTTTAAAAATGTCCTAATATGTACCATTCAGGTACATTTGGTACCAAAATGTATATTTAAAAAGAGACACTCCACTTTTTTTAAATATGTTAATTTTCCAGCTCCCCCAGAGTTAACTATTTGAATTTTATCGTTTTGGAATCCATTCAGCTGATTTACGGGTCTGGCGGTACCACTTTTAGCATAGCTTAGCATAATCCATTGAATCTGATTAGACCATTAGCATCACTCTCAAAAATAACCAAAAAGTTTCAATATTTTTCCAATTTAATACTTGACTTTTCTGTAGTTACATCGTGTACTAAGAACGACTAAAAATTTTAAGTTGCAATTTTCTAGGCCGATATGGCTAGGAACTATACTCTCATTCTGGCGTAATCATCAAGGACTTTGCTGCCGTAACATGGCTGCAGCAGAAGCAATGATATTACACAGTACCTGAAAATAAACACATTGGTAACTTTCATTAACTACAGAAGAGTCAAGTTTTAAATAGGAAAAATATTGAAACTCTGGTTATTTTTAGCGCAATGCTAATGGTCTAATCAGATTCAATGGATTATGCTAAGCTATGCTAAAAGTGGTAGCGCCAGACCCGGAGATCAGCTGAATGGATTCCAAAACTGTAAAAATCAAATGTTTAACTCTAGGGGAGCTGGAAAATTATATTTTCAAAAGAAGTGGAGTGTCCCTTTAGTACTCATTATGTGTAAAGTTTTTTTTTTTTAAAGGATAGCGACCCAGTGACACCTAGGGTTAATTTTTTATGACAGTGCATGGATGGCACATAAATTGGGATTCAGCCATGGTTAACACATGGTACAGTGGCCCTTGAGATGCTTCTGTAACCAAGCGCTACACCACATTGTGGAGCTGTGCCAGACAGCTCAGAAACATAACAAATATACTTACACATGCAAGAAATTTCTTTGAGGTCAAAGGTGCTGCTTTTGCACCGGTGTAAAACAGTCCCTTGATACTGTAGATGGTGGAGTAGGATGAAAAGGTCGGTGATGAACAAGAATCATAATCATGAGTAGTATTAATTACAATGTGTAGTTACAGGATTTTATATTTGCATATTTTAGATAGACTAGCAGGTTTCAGTTTTATGAAGATGTTTCCATGGAGAGACTTTTACATAAGGTAATTTAAGCTAAATGAGACTTTTCCTTTGCTTCATTAAACGTTTCAGCTCACTGTTAAAAATTGACTAGTGATAAGTTTCAACTTGGTGTTATTATAAAACTTACAGTGGCAAGGAAAAGTATGTGAACTCCTACAAATGAACTGGTTAAAATGTGATCTGATTCTCGTCTAGGTCACAACTATATACAAACAAAATGTGCATAAATTTACAACACACAAATAATACTAGTTTATTGTGTCTTTTTTGAAAACACCCATTAAACATTCACAGTGCGTCCGCCTGGCGTTTAGCCGCGTTTAAAAGCTTTGGTGTGCGCACCCCTTAAAGGATATTTCCGGTATTTAACACTTTGAGTCTCATTTCTGGTTTGTTTTGGATGAACTACAGTGATGGACACTGACATTTTGACAATGGGTCGTGTCTTGACTTTTTGACTTGTTTAGAAGCATCTCTTGACTGCTTCAGAATGTAAGTCAATGGCCATGCACAAACATGTCATTAAAACAACACTTAACGTTCATTTTCAAAACTGTGCTACTCACCGAGTGATTTGTAGTGTTCATGGATGATTAAAAACAAGTAGTGTAGCGAAATACAGTTTCTGTCGTGTTTTATTTGGCATTTTGTAAAATTCCATTGACTTCTCTTGGAAGACTCATTGCTCGCTGATATATCACTCCGCCATCGGGAAACAGAAAAGGGTCTGTTTACATGTGGTTGTAGTTTTTTCGCTCAGTTTCTCTCAGAAGAAATTTTTCCCATATTTGATGGCTCAGTGACCACCTTTAGGTTTGAAGTTGAGCTCGATTGTGACTGTCTATACGCTAGACACCGAGCGTACTTGTATGGCAAAGTGGTTGTCGCCATCAAGTGGTCGGGAGTGTACTGACGCTTCAGACTCAAATATAGAGCGGAAGTATATACGCGGTTGTGAGGTATCTGAACAAATAGTTCCACTATAGCAAATAACACGAATTGAAAATATACGTTGCGCTGATATATTTGTTTTTAATCATCAACGAACACCACGAACCACTCGGTGAGTAGCACAGTTTTGAAAATGAACATTAAGTGTTGTTTTAATGACATGTTTGTGCATGGTAATAGACTTCCATTCTGAAGCAGTCAAGAGACGCTTCTAAATGAATCAAAAAGTCAAGACACGACCCATTGTCAAAATTTCAGTGTCCATCACTGTAGTTCATCCAAAACAAACCAGATATTAGACTCAAAGTGTTAAATACCGGAATTATCCTTTAAGCATAGAAGTAAATCCACCACAGACTGGCTTAAGATAAACAAAATGCACCATTTGGAGTGGCCTAGTAAAAACCCAGACCTTAACCTCATAAAAATGACCTCAAGAGAGCGGTTCACACTAGAAATCGTCTCTGTAACCTCGATTCCCTGAAATAGGGAACGAGGCGCTGCGTCATGAAGTGAAACGCCACAGCGTTGAGCATGTCTGATTCAGAACTACTGAAAGCACTTGCTTGTAGTAATTGCTGCCAAAAGAGGTTCAACAAGCTATAAAGAGCAGGTATTAGGATAAACCACTCGAAGTATAGAAAAATAATGTAGGAACTGTATTGTATATAATTATATAAGTCGTTCTTGTAAGGAAATTTTAGTCCCGCCTATAAAAAAACACCAAACCAGAAGTGATGCGAATGGAGGCAGAGTGGTCAATTCAATCAGTAGGTAAACAATGGATCGCAATGACAGTTCAGACACTGAGAAAATATAATAAATGTTTATTTAAACTCGTATGATGGACCATAGCAATACAATTATAAGTCTGCTAAGAGTACAGGGACAGGTCAGGATTAAACAGAACGGTCAGAAGAGACAAATTGAGGTGTAATGTGAGAGATCAGGGTTTATAGAGACATACAAGATGTAACACTGGGCTCAGATCACAACATTTTACATATCATGCAAGAACAAAGATAGTATTAATACTTATAAGTGTTAAGCAGATGTAATGTCACACGTTAATATGCATCCACACTTACGTGATACAGCTGTTTCTCATCACCGCAGGAGAGGTGAGCTGTCTGAACCCATGTGTGCCATAGGCCATGCAAGCAGAAATGAGTATATTTATGCCAGAGATAATTTATTACTCATTTATTTAATACCTGTATACATAAATGAATATTAAATTAAAGATTTGAATGAATTTGTTTTAATAATAAGTTGCCTATAGGTCATTATGTCACACTAAGTCACACTTTTTGATGACACTAGTCAATATTCACTCAATATTGATATTTTGTCCCCCATCTCCAGTTATTGCTGACTCATCATAGTCTGACTAACTTAATGATATTTATGAAATAACTGAAACGGCTTATGGTGGTGGTTGTTCCATCGCAGGGCGGACTACACAGCCAACTTTGCAGAACCTTGGGTAGCGCAATACCGCATAACACACCTCAACATAGTTTGGACATCTATCTTTGTTGGCATTGTGGTTGAAATGCAGTGTTGCCGTGAGAAGTCTGTAGAATTAGTGTCATTTCTACCCAATACAAGTTGTACATGTGTACCCAGAAGTACAAATCCACATACAGAAAGTTTTGAAAACCCTTATATAGTGAGAGGTTTCTTTTATAGTGATTAAGGGGGCATGCACAACAAAGCTTTTATGCTGGCGGCCGGCTTATGTTTTCAGTTGTTTCCAGTGGAAGTGTGGCGTTTATTTAAAAAGCCAGCAGCTAGCGGGGTTTTTTTCTGCGCTGAAATCCGGCGCTCTGTGGTTTTTTCGCGCTAAGTGCCAAGAGTTGAAAAATATTCAACTTTGGGTGAAAAGCTCCGCTCGTCAATGTCAGTTCTCTCACGGCCGTCCAATCACAGTGGAGGAGAGGTGGGACAAATATTACAACAACCAACCGGCGCATCGTACAACAACTGATAAACAAAGCAGAAATATCAAAGCAACCAAAGCGTTCAGCTGAAATCGACTGAAAAAACCCTGCATTGCGGTGCCAAACCACTGATCTATATAAATGATTGGACTGCGCATGACGTCACAATTGTGAAGCCACAGTGCCGCCATATTGGTATGCACAAACATTTTATTAAATCAATGGACGTTATCAGATTTGAATGATAAAACATCACTTTAATAGTCTCCGTTTTTATATCAATGTCTTTCTGTATATTTTTACAATGCAAACGTCTGAAGCATGTGCATAGTTATTTACTTAATGTTGAACATTTTGCTTTTTAAACAGTAAGTTACTATACATTCAACGTCTAAATAAATAATCATGCTTTTAAAGGGACACTCCACTTTTTTGGAAAATATGCTCATTTTCCAGCTCCCCTAGAGTTAAACATTTAATTTTTACAGTTTTGGAATCCATTCCACTTTTAGCATAGCTTAGCATAATCCATTGAATCTGATTAGACCATTAGCATCGCGCTAACAAATAACCAAAGAGTTTCAATATTTTTCCTATTTAAAACTTGACTCTCTTTTGTAGTTACATCGTGTACTAAGACAGAATGAAAATTAAAAGTTTTTCATGCAGAAACTCTTTGGCTATTTTTGAGCGTGATGCTAATGGTCTAATCCGATTCAATGGATTGTGCTAAGCTATGCTAAAAGTGGTACCACCAGACCCAGAGATCAGCTGAATCATAGATATGTATAAAGGCTAGATGTCACGCCCTCGCTGCTGGCTAATTGATTGGAACGTCTGCATTTTGGCGGCCATCTTACCACAGGGTGCTCGCTCACTCGTAGAATTAAGTTTTAATGATGCAGGTACTTTTAAATGACCATAACTTGCAAAAAAGTTTACCGATTTTCAAACGGTTTGGTTAGTTATAAACGTCAAAGATGTACCTATGGCACTGCATACTTATACTAAAAAAAAAAAAATTAATGAAACATGTTAAAGCATCCATAATTATAGCCACGTTAATAAAGTTTGCAAAATACCAAATCGTTTGAATATCGGTTGAAAATTTTGCAAGTTATGGTTATTTAAAAGTACCTGCACCATTAAACTCAATGCTACGAGTGAGCGAGCTGTCTGATGTAAGATGGCCACCAGGTGATGCCGTTTGAGACTCCGCCGTAAGACATCTAGCCTTTATACATATCCATAATAATAATAATAATAATTCCTTACATTTATATAGCGCTTTTCTCAGTACTCAAAGCGCTTTACATATGAATGGGGGAATCTCCTCAACCACCACCAATGTGCAGCATCCACCTGGATGATGCGACGGCAGCCATATTGCGCCAGAACGCCCACCACACACCAGCTTATTAGTGGAGAGGAAATGAGCTGAATGGATTTCAAAACGCTAAAAATCAAATGTTTAAAGGTGCAGTGTGTAAATTTTAGAAGCATCTAGTGGTGAGGTTGCAAATTGCAACTAACGGCTCAATACACTGCTCACCCCTCGCTTTTGAAACACATAGAGAAGCTAAAGTAGCCGTCACCGGTAAAACATGTCATCGTCAGAGACAACTTAGTAAAAAAAAGATTGTCTGTTAAAGGTTTCTGTAGAAACATGGCGGCACAAAATGGCGACCTCCACGTAAGGGGACCCTCTGTGTATGTAGATAAAAACGTCTCATTCTAATGTAATAAAAACATAACGGTTCACTATAAAAAGGTCTTTATACACCCCTGATAATATAGTTTTGTATATTATTTTGCATTTCTGTCAAGAGATCCTTCTAAAAATTACACACTGCACCTTTAACTCTAGGGGACCTGGAAAATTAGCAAATAAAAAAAGGACATGTCCCTTTAAGTACCATATGTGCATGCAATAATTAGCTGGTTTTGTAATGATGTTATATTTACAAGTTACCTAAACTTCAGAGAAATAACGCTGACCGCTGAATGTCAAAAAAACTTTATTTATACCCGTGTTATTAACAGAAAGCAGCAGAAACACTCACCTTAACATTTTTATAAATCCCTTATCCTGTCAGATTAAAACATAAACATTGCAAAAGCACCAGAAGTAACAATTCATTTATGTAAAAAAGTATCTATTGTATCTATCAAATGAATAAGAAATTGTGTACAATTATTTGTCTGTGGTCACATTGTGTTCGTCTATTGTCATGACCTAGATGAGGATCAAATCACATTTTATAGAAAACCACTGCAGAAAACCATTTTAATCCCAGGGGTTCACATACTTATTCTTGCCAGTGTAGGTAATATATTTAAATACGCTACTTTAATGTGCCACACTTACTGTGTTTTATACAAATACACATGCATTTTACCAGGTACACATGTAGGCAGTGGGTCAATGGTAAATGACGCTTTACCACAGTTATAAAATTACTCATCAGACTGAGTTTGACTGAGTGTGGGTGGAGTCGGATTCTGTATTCGCTTGTAGAAATCTGCAAAGGGTTTTTTTGTGTGTGTATGTGTGTATGTGTCAAGTAGTTTACGGAAGTGGTTGATCATTTTGTTTAAGCCAACTACCCACTGCCTACTGTTTTACCTTAAGTTCCTTTAGTTTGGCCTTTTGTTAAGCAGTTAAAACGTGCATTTTGTTACCCAAAGTAATGTGTTAAAAAATGAACCAACCTATAATAAAATAATAAAATATTTACATGCATGCAATTCTCATTTGGTTTTGTTTTCTCGGGTATATTTTTGTAAGTAAACACCTTCAGAAATATAAACCACACCTTTTACATTATTCATTTTAAAAATACTCTTGACACTTGATCGTAATCTCAGTATTAAAGCTTTACGTTCATGCAGATAGCAGGTTGGGTTTAAAGTCTGCACGTCTCTCTCTCTCTCTCTCTCTCTCTCTCTCTCTCTCTGTGCTACTTCATCAAACAGGCGGGAAACCAAAAAAAGAAAGGAGAGAATAAAGATCAAGCAAGGAAGTGGTATCTTGCAGCGTTGCCTACACATAGGCCTTTGAAAAGTGAGATGTAGTCAAGCAGCAACACAGCTAAAGTGTAACTTCACAAGTCTGACTGAAGATGTTTTTGTTGATACAGTAACTATCAGGGAATTTGGACAAAATCTTGATCTCAAAACGTAACACACACTCACACACTGAAGATGATGAAATAATATGTTAAATGGATAGTTCAGCCAAAAATAATTTGCTACCATAGTAAGAAAAAGAATAACTATGGAAGTTAGTGGGTTTAGGGTAACATAAGGGTCAGAAAAAAATGTGATACTTTAAAATGCTTTCTGTATTTCAAAACATTTGACTCATTATGGATTATTTATTAAGACTTTATTCACCTGTTAATCACAATACCGAATTGAAATAATCAAACGAATCAAAATTTGCATTTTGTCGTCTTATTAGTGATTAAACAATGAGTTTGTTTAAGACTAAACTATTAAGTGTGTAAACGTACAAATATACAAATTAACAAATGCTAACTGTGAGTTCACACCAGACGCGCTATTCGCACGTAGTTGGACACTTGTACATTTACACAAGAGGGTGAAAACGTAAAATATTTTATCAGATGTGCCTTTTGTTTACCCGGCGACTGTGTTTTTGGGATATAAAAAAGTGAAACCACCCTCCAGAGTGGAAATCTTGAAAACGCTCTACCGTTGCGTAGGGCTGTGCAAAAATATCGATACAGCTTACTATTGTGATACCTTTCCCCACAATAGTGTATCGGTATTTCAATCTCTCCCATCAAATCCCTCTGTGTGCATCAAACAACATCCTCCGCCGCTGTTGTTGTTGCTGTCCAGTTGTCTGTCATATACGGCCAGTTAGCGGGAGTAAGAAAATGGCAGAAAATTTAAAAACACCTGCAGCTTTCAAAGCTGACGTGTGGACGCATTTTGGCTTTAAAAAGTTTAAAAATTCAGCTCTTATTTTTACATTTTTTATTAAAAAAAAGAAAAAGTATTGCAATGTATTGTATCGTATCATGATACATTGTAACGTGATATGTATCGTATTGCGAGGCCTCTGCCAATACCCAGCCCTACAGTTGCGTTCCCGTCTAAAGGGTTAAAACGCAAAAGTCTGCTCACGGTGGCTCTCGTCGTACGCGTTTACGTCACAGGCATGCGCCAGTTCAGGAAAATAAACAAACATGTCGGATTATTTCCATACGTCGGACCTTCAAGTTGCCATAGCAGCTCTGATAAATATACAAGAGTCTTTCCAGCAGTTGTACGAAATATTCACAGCTAGTATTTCTGATCAGAGAAGGTGCATTAATTACCTCCATCAAATTATTGATACGGCAATTCTTCGGAGGCAAACCAGACGGCTTTGGACGAGACCTGGGAGAACAAGGAAGAAGGTTGTACGCAGGCACTTGGACTTGTTGTTGGTGTTGTTGTTGTCAGTGCTTCACATTGCCACCTAGCCGCCTGGAGTGCACACTACATCAAATATCACACTTTTGCGTCACTATATGCATGCAGATTTCCCCCCAAAACGCTTGTATAAAAGCAAAATATAAAGAGTGATAATGCAACGCAGAATTTGTGTTTTCTGTTCAGATTGTTTCGGTGTAAACGTAGCCTCAGAGTTTACTCGCTTCATTCGTGCGTGAAATTCTAGTCATTCGAGACATTCATGCGGAAATTCATGTCATGGGAGGGGCTTCTGCGACGTCGCTCGCGTTCTGTAATTATGTCACTACTAGAGCAAGCTCCTAATTGGTTGACACAGCGCGAATATCCACCAAACTTCAGATTTTTCAATACGCACGTTTTCCGCGGAAACATTCAATTCTTGCGGAATGCAGCATTTGCGCCGCACGATTCCTTTTCAGGTCTTTGCATTGACTTTATATGTAAATCGCGCTTGCCGCCTCTTCCGCATCTGGTGTGAACGCACAGTTAGGCATTGTTTGGGCTTTGCAACCATTTTAGCCGTGACTATATTTACAATATACACAAGCAGAGTTGCCAGGTTTTTACAACAAAAGAGTCCTGACAGAGTCCTGTTCATTTGCTGACGTGCAATTGTGAGGCTAAATCAGATTATTGGGGTCGCTTTAACCCACAGACATAAAAAACAGCTTGCAGCAATCGTGTTAGAGTAGCCCGTTGTAAAACCGCAGACTTGGCAACCCTGCACAACAGCCTTTAGTGCGTTAGTGCTTATATAAAACATACTACATACTATTTTTAGTTACATACTATAAAGTCACAGAGTTGCTTTAAAACTTTATTTTATCCAAGTACCTCCCCCTTTTAAAGATAGTCATTATTATGCAAATTAATAATTAAGGAGATCATTTGGAAAAGCCGCTTTAGCTACATATTCATTTAATAGTCTATATAAAATGGTTTATATAAAATGTTTTGGACGTTTTGCATCTGAGCTCTTCACTTGGTCTTTATAAATGCTATATCGTGACGTACTGCATACAGGCAAACAACCTTTTTGCATATCAGCCGGTGCTATTTAAAGCTATACCTGTATACTCTACATCAAAAGTGTGTATGAATTATATGATATTGTATATGTGCTTTTATTTTTTATGCATACAGCACTTTATAGTAATATACTTATAGTTTATTTATATTTTATATAGTTTATTATAACATTTTTACAATTAATTTAATTTTAAGAGTAAAACATCCTCCATACAGCAGTCTTAAATACTTGTTAAATTATTAAATAATTTTCTCTTGAAATATCTGTCAGAAATATTTTTATTTTTAAGTTAAGAAAATTTATTTTGGATTTATTGATTACTTATGTAATCTGTGAATTTCACTTATCATGAGATTTGGTTTTAGTTAGATTGCCTTCGAGTGTCTAAGATGATTCGAGTTCAAAACATGCATTTTCTCTGCTACTCTTGCTGTCAATAAGTGCAAAAATGAAACGATGTTCTCTCATTCCTCATTCGAAGGCCATGACATAGTGCGAAGATGTGTGGCGTAGATGAAAAATGCAACTTCCTGTTAAGAAAGGGCCTTAACGCCGAGTCGAGGAGGCGAGTGTCTCTCTGACTCCGTTCTTGTCTCTAGACCTGCAGACACAAGATTGAGGGATTTTTTTTTTAGGTAAAAATACACAGACAACTGGACTCACTGATTAGACGAACGAGAACACGTAAGATTCATTTTAAAAACCAAAATAGAGATGGGGACTAAAACAGGAAAGTTCTGATGGTTAATTCAGATATGTGTCTGTTTGAAACAGGACATATGGTGTCTTAGAAGAGCCGTTTCAACTTTTGGCTATGGCGAGATTTTTCGGACTAGGGCCATTGATTTTGGTCCTATGCATGGCTTTATGTAAGTACATATTTTTTTTGTGTACCGTATAGCGGGTTTATGTGTGTGTGTATGTGTGTATATAGTAAAAATATATATTTTTATATATATATATATATTTTTCATTTATCACAATATCATTAAATTTGGGCGTTGTTATTTTGGTACATATTGTAGTTGATTACTTATTTTATTTTATTTTAATATGAGTTTGTGTAGAACGGTTCATTCAATTTAGGAATTGTTTTGAAGTATATTAGATGAAAATTAGCCAGTATTTGTAATTAATTAATTTACTTTTA
Source organism: Paramisgurnus dabryanus (assembly GCF_030506205.2). Taxonomy (NCBI): domain Eukaryota; kingdom Metazoa; phylum Chordata; class Actinopteri; order Cypriniformes; family Cobitidae; genus Paramisgurnus; species Paramisgurnus dabryanus. The sequence goes on from NC_133360.1 coordinate 23,310,491, forward strand.
TAAATTGACTACTGTGTATGTACTGAAATAATGAATGAACAAAATATATCATATCATTGTATCTCGACAGAGATATAAATGATAATCAGATCTAAGTTTATAAATGCGAGACGGCATGTTTGAAATTGACATTTTTGTATTAAATGTAATAATTTGTACAAATTTATACTAAAATACAGTTTTCATTGGTTGACACAAAAAGGAGAAATTCTTTGTCTTTAGTCAAAAATGAGAAGTTGTAGTTTTGTTAAGCATCGGTGTGATGACAAACTCATTAAATATCATCAAAGAGCATCATATGAAGCGTTTAGCGTGTAATTTTTCCCAATCGTCCATCCATGGCTAGACATTTGTGAAGTGTGATGGATGATAACTTTGTTACCTGTTGAATCTGTCAGAGATAAGACATGTTTGGGCGTGTCCCCCGTCACCGTCGGTTCAGAGTTTGAGATGTCAATCTGACTTGAACGGGACATTTTGTTGGATGTTGTTCACAGCTTGTTGTTTTAGAACATGAAACTGTTGTGCATTGTTAAATACAAAGATTTTTTAAAGTATATTCGGTTCAGAAAATCTATATGTGGATCACAAATCGGCTACTACAGGTTTTTTTGATGTTAGGCTACAGATCTGTTTTAGTTTCTGGTTCTCGTCAGGACGTTTCTCATCAGGAAGTAAAACCTTAAAGAAACGGCGTGTGAAGGTTTTTGGTTCTGTTTGGGAAGCATATATTTTAATCTCATTTATTAAATTAAATTCTGTACTTTTAGGCGTTTTTGCACGTATTGCACTATGCTTTTGATCATAACGCCTTGTGTTACAGGCCTCTGACCACTTCCTTGTTCCATTTCGATCTGGTTCCTGCCTTGCAAATTTCCCGGTTAAAAGGATGCTCATGAGAGAAATAATGCTTTGAGAGGAAGAGATGCTTTTTAAAGAGTTTGGCTATATATTTGACATTGATGTGGGTTCAGAACAGATGAGAGTTTTAGTGACTGCACTGCACATGCAAATCATGGGGAACTTAGAGATCGAGATATTAACCGACATAAAAGACTATTAGCAGCATCATGTGAATGCATTTTATTACTTTTATGAATGGACTGAATCAATCTGACTACATCACAGTACATAGCCAGGTAGAGGTTAAGGCAGTGTTCCTCAAGGTTTTCGGCGTACCCCCCCCGCCCACCGTGTAAAGTGCATCCCTTTGCACCTGCCCTAAAGAAAATTTATAATAATCTTTAGTATAGTACTCAATCTGACTACGTTACTGTACATGGTCAGGTAGAGGTTAAGGCGGTGGTCCTCAAGGTTTTCGGCGTACCCCCCGCCCACTGTGTAAAGTGCATCCCTTTGCACCCCCCTTAAGAAAATGTATAATAATCTCAAACTTAGAATTTGTATTAAACAAAACATATTAAATTGTACAATTGTTGCGTAGAGTAGCATAGCTTAATGTATTGCATAAAATCGGTCATACAACCTTCTCGCCTCTCCCAGTTTGTTAAAAGGGTGAAATTATATATTAGAAAATTAACAATAAAATAAATTATCTCTACTAACGAACATTTATGGACTTCTGGTGTGATAAATTGTGCGTCATCTTTAAAGATAAACATTATGTTGTAATCTTGAACCAATAAGTGACAACTTGTTCTTAGGCTGCGGTTTTTGATAGGTTTATTGATATGTATTTAGGCGAATGTGTATGTAGATACTCTTTTAGCAAACTAACATTTGATCTTCCTATGTTCTGGTGTATGACAGCCAATCAGTTCCCACTGGAAAAACAAGCTCCGCCCCTTAATGCATATTTTAATGCTGATTGAATCCAGTGTTATTCTGAAAAATACATCACACTTTCAGAGTAATATGCAATAAAAAGTGCCAATTTACTCACTGACAATAAATAATTATTTTAGCATTTCCTATTTGGTAAATATTCGGCTTCCCTCTTCCGGTTTGATCAAATAAATGTTATTTCACAATAAAATATTTGTGTTCAATAATAGATATCTGTGCACGTAGACTTTTTTCATATGCAAAAAAATTATCTTTGGAAAAGTATTGATTGCACAGTGCTTACAATCAATTATTTAATGTAATAGCTTCCATGTAAACCCATGAGAACAAAATCGAAAGGCTACAACTAGGTCTGTGTTTCATTATATTAACCAAAAGTGTCACATGCCTTATTTTAGGTGTTGTGTAGCTGCTATGGCGTGAGAAGAGAAGCACAGTTTTACCACTTGTCTGCAATTAGACAAAAGTGGACAAAGGGGACCGCAGTAGAAATTTAAAATGGGCACATATGTGAGGTTTACGTGTAGAACAAAACCAGGATGACATGTTAGACACCAAAGTTAATTCAGTTAATAAAGTACTTAGTTAATCAAATAATTCAGTTTCTAAAAGTACAGAAATAATGGTCAAAAATATTCCCAAGCTGTCACTGGGGAAGTACCCTTATAAAATGGTCCTAATATTTACCATTAAGGTACAGATATGTATGGTACCACTACTGTATGTACACATGAGATACTAGTATGCGCTCTTTGGTACCAAATGTACATTTTATTATGTACTCTTTAGGTACAAAGGTGTACTTTTTGATATGGTACCACCCCAGTGACATCTAGGGACTATTTTTTGCCCATTTTCCCTGACAGTGTAAACTCGCTGCTTTACTATAAAATAACCAAACTAAAGTGCTTAATAATTCTTAATTTTTGAACAAAACAAGGTTAAAATTAAAGTGGTGCCAGCTGGCATTTTTTGCAATTTTCCAACCACTTTAAATTTGAGGGACAGGGATTACCTTATACTAGGCCTTAGTTAAATTAGGATATTTAGGTGATTTTTAAAAGCAAAATTTATTAACAAACATTACTGGTGTGCATTTTCAGACACAACACAAGCACTGATATATTTAAAGATATTTCTAAACAAGTTGTTTTCGGTCAAGGTGACACTAATATCCAAGTTAGTCTGGGACTAGGCCTCTATGGGGTGGTTTCCCGGACAGGGATTATCTTAAAACCAGGACTAGGCCTTAGTTTAATTAGGAAATATAACTTGATTTAACAAACATGCCTTACTAAAAACATTACTTGTGTGCTTTTTGAGGCAAAACAAGGGCACTGATGTATTTTAAGATATTTCAGTGCAAGTTGTTTTCAGTTTGGACAGCTCTTACATTTATTTTAGTCTAGGACTAGTCTAATCCCTGTCCGGGACACCGCCCCTAAGAGTTTAAACTTTTAAAACTTAGCTAACATGACATCAGTCATCTTTAAATTAAAAATCTGATATAACAACAACGATACGTTTATATACAATTTATGGCAATGCTTTATTTTATACACTGCAAAAAATGATTTTCAAGAAAAAAAATTCTTGTTTTCAGTAAAAATATCTAAAAATTCTTAAATTAAGATGCTTTTTCTTGATGAACAAAATGACCCAAGAAAATAAGTCTAGTTTTAAGACCAAAAATATCACATTTAAGTAATTTTGTGCATAAAACAAGCAAAACAAATCTGCCAATAGGGTAAGCAAATTTTTCTTGAAATTAGTGTTTAAGAAAAATGTTCAAGATTTTTTTGCTTACCCCATTAGCAGATTTATTTGCTTGTTTTATGCACAAAATCACTTCAATTTGATATTTTTGGTCTAAAAACTAGACTTTTTTTCTTGGGTCGTTTTGCTCATCAAGAAAAAGCATCTTCATTTAAGAATTTTTAGATATTTTTACTGAAAACAAGATAAAAAACTACAATTTTTTTTCTTGAAAATCATTTTTTGCAGTGTAGTGTCTTTGGTACAGTTGTTACATATTCTTGCTATAATAATAATGTTTAATTATGCATAATTACATACAACTAACCCTAAACCAAACCCTGATCCTAACCCTAACCCTATAGTAACTACATGTTGCTAATTTATATTACTTAGTATTTAATTATATAATTACACTCCAACACGGACACTGTAAAATAAAGTGTGACCCATTTTATTTTTCTTTAAAAGCCACTCAGAAACAATATATAAAAATTGTTGGACCATTAGTGACTGTTTTAGTATATGATATACGCCATACCTTTCCAAAATTTGCCATAATGAATATTCAGTATTGAGTATTCAATACTAAATTTACTAAACGTGCATCATCTTATTCGAAACCATCAGATAATACTTTAAAAGCAAGTCAAACTGAGTGTAGATTTTTTTTATCATCAAAAGTGTTATCAATGAATACTATAATATGTTCAAACACATAATATCATTACAAAGCTGGCATTGAAGTGGGCAAGAAGCATTCATCTTATGAACTGCATGTGCAGGCTGTTAGTCATTGTTCTCATTTTGTCATTTCGTTCCATGTAATGGGTGGACCTGCTAAAAATGCTGCAGCACAATGCATGCATCTCGAGCTGTGAACCGAGTAAAGCCAAACCACATCCGGGACAAAAAAAGTACTGCCACACGGACGCTTCTTAGAATTTAAAAATGCCGTCATAAAAATGTATTTTATAGTTTTGCAAAATACCAAATCTTATCAAACACTCATACAGTCCCGGTGAACAGCATCGATCATTATAGATGGAGTTTATATGCATATTCGTGACTCTTTTGTTTCTTTATTGGTTGACCACATCTGTTATTCATACTATTTGCCACTATCATAGCCGACAGCCTGTTATCTTTTCGAAGTCTATAAAACCTAGTATCTATTTAGGTACACACAGAAGCATTACCGCACCCCTCCGAAACTCGTGTTTAAGTTAGGCGTCTGTAGATTTGCAGAAAGCAGATATTCTTACAGTATATCAAGCAGAACAGAAACCAAAATGTCTTAGCTGGGGTGAGGGGGAAGGGTTTTGTCAAAGCTACAGGAAGCTGTGGTTGAGAAACTGAAATAGTTGTGCTCGCCGTTTCCATGGCAACCAGGTCGCGCCACACGCTAGTCACTCCCTTCTCTTTTTTTGTGACGATGGTTTGCAAGGAGCTGACCTTTGTGTTTGGTCTCTAAGAATATCATTGTATGAGAAAATAATGTGTCTTAATGTTGGCTGACTTGCTTTTAAAAATACACTTGTTAACTTTTCAGTTGTTACAGTACAGGCCTATCTGCACTGGTTAAATAATGGAAAATGATATTATTGCTGTTATTGTCAGCGCTAGTTTTGGTTTTCTTGTAGATCGACTGGTAGAGCACAGCATAAGCAAAACTGAGATCATGGGTAAATTCCCAAGAAACATGCAAACTGACAAATACAGAAGTTGCATGTGCTTTAAGTCACTAGTGCAATGCGTATGCAAAGCTTACGTCATCCAAGCTTTTGCCATCAGTGGAGATTTTGTTGAAAAGTGCGTAACTTGCCAAAGAAAAACCACATTGCAGGTTGGCTTTATCTAAAGTAACATAAGTCAAGTCATTTGGTTCGGTTAATGAAATAAACTTGTTTTATTGTGGCTGTATTCAGCTGTCATCTGTCTATTGTTGTATTATGACTTTTCTCTGTTATGTTTAAACTTTATGATTGTATGAATTAGGTGTACATTTTGGTGACTCAGCCAACTCAACCGACCCCTCCACTAATCCCACTCTAACCACTCTCAATACCCCAGCAGTCAGTACAGGTAACCATGCCAACAGCATCACCTCAACAGACACACATTCAAGTCAATCTCTCTCATGACCTCTGACCTCCATCCTCTTTTCTCTCTGCATTGCATGCAAACTCAACACCACACGCTGCATCGCTTTCTCTTAAACACACACCACCATCATTCATTAGCAGCAGAAAAACAGGACTGAAATATTTTTGCATCATGGGAGATGACATTAAACTCTCATTATGAAATGTTAAATATGGCCTTTTTGACTCGTATGAACAAACCGGAAAACAGGTCTCATCACTTCCGCTTGTCGAGAAAACGTCAATGAACTGATAGCAATATATTTATAAAGTTCTGAGGTATCCAGCTAACCTACACTCTTAGAAAAGATGTGTTCATTTTTTCCACATCTTTTTGTGTTAAGATTTTAACACATGTGTAATTTTGTGTTAAAATAAAACACAAGTTGTGTTAAAAGTAACAAAAGATTTGTTGTTTTATTAATAACACAGAGATGGGTGGATTCTGGGACAATGCATTTAGTTTGTTGTCCCAGAATCACACTAATGTGTTGTTTTTAACACAGCCATCCTAAGAGTGTAGCTAGATGTTTTATTTGTTGCATTTAATCTGTTTTAGTATCCAAATGTGACCCTGGACCACAAAACTAGTCGTAAGAGTCATTTTTTTTAAATCTGAAATCATCTGAAATCTAGGTAACTACACTTATTTGTTGTAGAGTGCAAAAATTTTAATATTTACAGGGCTCAACGTAAATAATTTTTAGGTTTTCACTTGCCCTGCCAAAGTTTTCACTGGCTACAATAAAAAAATTCTGTGTCACAATTATAAATAATAATTTAAAAGTCAAATATAATTGTATGCATATACAACAGACATGTTCCAACGAAAAAAGTCTCCCAATTTTTCTGCTTTACCTGTAAACTGACAGCAAATTGTGCAAAAAATTGCATTGTTTCTTTCGTCGTGTTTTACGCAGTAAATGTCTGCTTCCAAGATGTTAAATAATATACATTAGTGAAAATATATTTTAGTGACTGAGGCTGAAGCACTGGCCCGATCGGGCAAGTGACAATACTTTTTACTGGCCTGAACGTCTCTAATGCTTGCCCCGGCCACGTTGAGCCCTTATTTAAAAGATCGCATTTACAGATCTTTCTTTATTTATTCTTCACATCATTCAAGCATCTATGGCTATATGCATGGTTAGAACTGGTTAATTCATACACAAGTTGATCCATACACCGGTTTGGGAAGGGGCAATTTGGTAACTCCAATTCACCTAACTTGCATGTTTTTGGCCTGTGGGAGGAAACCGGAGTAACGGGAATAAACCCATGCTGACACAGGGAGAACATGCAAACTCTACACAGAAAGGCCACCTGAGCCACTGTGCCACCCTATTTACAAGTCCTTGGCAACACATTGTTACTAGGTTTGTTTTAGCTCTCTCTACTGGCTTGCCGCTGCAATGACTGAATAGTTAAATTGTAGGCTTTTACATAAAAAACAAAAAGCGTTTTCTGGCAAATTTTGCTGCATCTACTTACAAAAATAAAGTTTTGATACATTTACGGTAGGAAATTTACAAAATATCTTCATCCAACATGATCTTTACATAATATACTATATTTTGGCATAAAAGAAAAACCGATAATTTTGACTCATTCAATGTAATTTTGGCATTTTTATAAATATATCCGTGCGACTTACGACTGGTTTTGTTTTAGAGGGTCACAAATGTCAGTAAAAAATAGAAATATAATAAAACTTCATCCACTTCTAAAATCTGTATACATGTATGCGGTGTACATCGGTTATGCTTATCTTTGGTAGCTTCTTTGAAGGCATCTTGAGTAAAACATTTCTATATTTAAGAAAGCACATAAAAAAACCCGGAAGTGATATGACCTGTTTTGCAGAATATGGAAGATTGTTGGGCAAAAAAACATATTACTTTGATGTTTCTAGATTATTAAATTATATATAGGCTGAATACCAGATTGATACTTTATTATATATGTGTGTGTGTTTTGAAGGGTTTTACCATGAAGGTTGTTTCAATATAATCCTTGAATTATAAAGAAATAATACTGCTAACAGGTGTTAGCACAAAAGCTGTTAAAAGCTTGTTTGATGGCTTACTGTAATTTAATAGTAATTTATATTTAATTTTTACATTAAAAAACAAACTTGATTAAAAATCTCCAAAGAGCGATTAATGAGTAGTTTCTGGCAAATTTTATTATTGTGGTTTTGTGGTCTGTGAAGCAAATTTTATTAATAATACTGTTGTATTTTACAGTTCCCCCAACTGATACGCAGGCAGGTATGTGTTTTCCAAGCTACTTGTTACACTTTTAAATAATGCATATTTAATATAATACATCATTTAACATAGACAGTCAGTGATCAGTGGCATAATGATAGTCATTTAAACACATGACTAATAATGTTATGTTTTACAGGTCCCAATGGTGGTAAGTGTCATTTTATTTCTGATGCTGTTGCTTTTTATATAAACTTTTATTTCTGTGCTATAGTTACACATTTAACATGTGCCCAAAATACTTTAAAAAAAGTGACATGCTTTAATGTTTTCTCACTGTACAAACCTACTTAAAAACCTATGCTTATAGGCAACGATAGCACACCTACCACTCCTCCAAGCACAACTAGAGCAAATATCACTCAAGGTAAACCTGTCATCATTTCATCAATCTTACACTCTTGCATTTCTATTCTCTCACTCATCATCTCTCCATACTCTGACCTCCATCTTCCCATAATGCTTTGCTACACTCACTACCAATGAGCTTAAGTCATTTTTAAAATGGATGGGTAAGAAGTAGAGAAATGTATGCTTGTTTACTTGTTTTTTCTTACTTAATATTTAAATTATCCTTCTTAGAAATGTTGAATTTAGTTAAAATGTAAAATGAGTTTTCATTTGAAGTTGACAATGGCGCCTTGATTGTTTTATGAATGATCATGTTTTTCCTGGTAACAGATAATGTCAGTCATTACACCCGTCAACACAAAATAATGCTCGAGATACTGTTAGTTGAACATCATGTTTTTTTTATTAGTAGTGAATGGTTTGTGGATATATAGTTTTTATTATATATTTTGCCACAGTCAGCAACCAAATTGAGCAGTGAGCACACTGCACCAGACAACTCAACAACAAAAATTAGATTTTCAGAAAAGCCAAAATGTACTCTAACGATAAAAGAAACATTTTATTTGTTCACATAATCATCATCATGTACCAATAGAGACTAAGTCTGAAAGCGATAAGACAACTCAGATAAAGGGACCAGGCTCACCCACACCCACCACCTCACCCCCACGCACTACTTTACTGAATCCAGAAATACAAGAGACAGGTAATGCTCCTTCATTTACAAAAATTATTTTGACCAGTTAAAATGACTACAGTACATTTCAGTATCAAGTGTTTTACTGTAGATTTCAACATTTTAGTGTCATCTCTGTACTCTTAGTATTTCTTTGCATGTACAAGTAAGGGATAATGTAGAGGCAGCCGGTAGTTATTGGGAAATAAGCCCCGACAGTGTGATCAGGACCCGACGCGAAGCGGAGGGTCTTGTATCACACTGAAGGGGCTTATTTCCCAATAACTACCGGCTGCCTCTACATTATCCCGCTTATTACACGGCTACTTGCCACATAAGAAAAAAAACTGGACATGAATATGAATTTGAAACATTTTATTGGCATATTTGTTTTAAATTAACATTTTTATCCTTCCGCGAAACTTTGCACAGATGCATAAAATGATCGTAATACCTTATTAAGATCCTCTGCTTCATACTTGTCTGTCTCCATTTTTTCTCTTTTATCCAGTCTTTGAGAAGTTTTAATGCCCATTCTGTATTTTTTTGTGTGTTGGCTTCGTAGCTGCCATGCTCTATTTTGTCAAGTTCAGTCTCAGTAAGCTGTCCGTGTCTTGTCGTGGTTGTCCAGTGTTTGTCACAAGATGGCGCCAAACAGACAGTAATCTTTATTGATCTTTATTGGCGCGGAGCGATTTTACTCGTGCAAGTAGTCCGGCTATGCGTTATTATTTTGGAGCGGTTATTATTTGAAAAGAACGAACCTGCAAATGTCTCAACTGACCAATCAGAATCAAGCATTCCAGAGAGCCGTGTAATAAGTAGTTATAAAATGGCTGCAGCTGAATCACAGCCAGACTAAGATATTTATATTCTACCCCATAAGAAAATTCACAGATGAGATCTCTTAAAAGGGATAGTTCACCCCAGAATGAATTTTTTTAAAATCATAAATCACTTACCCCTGCGTCGTTCCAAACCCGCAAGTCCTTCTGTTGTCTTCAAAATACATTTTTAGATAGTTCTGATGAAAACCTTGTGAGACTGCTATTCAAGCCATAGACATATGTGTCATCAGTGGTTTCATAAGAATATTACAAAACACTTTTTTGCAAAACAAAACAAAAAACTTTAACAATTTGTTTTCCTTGTTGCGCGTTCACGGAGGTCGTGAACTCATAGTCTGCTTATGAGAGATTTTTAAATAAAATCTTTAGTTTTTTTCCATGTAATCCGTTTAATATTTCATTATTAAAATGAGAACAAATTACTCAAAACAATTTTATAGGGCTAGGTAAACATTTAGATTCTCAGATTTTAATTGATTTTCAATTTAAAGGGATAGTTAATTTACTCACTCTCATGCTGTTACAAACCTGTATACATTTTATTTTTGTTCTGATGAACAAAAATGAAGATATTTTGGGGAATGTTTGTAAACAAACATTTTTTTTACAGGCCCCATTGACTTCCATATTAGGAAAAAAGAATACTATAGAAGTCAATGGGTCTCAAGTAGTCTCAAAAATGGTAAAAATAAGTAAGATGGCATTGTAATAAAGCATTATCACCTGTGATCACCTGTGGCTGTATCCTGATGTTAATCATAGCCAGACGAATACATGGCCATAACAGCACCATTGGGAGTGTCCACCCCATTAAAACAAAAATCATAGATTAGATTTCTTTAATATTTTTTCTATATATCAATGAGATTAAATGGAGAGCAAATGTAAACTTTACTCTAAGAAAGGATGTGTTCATTTTGTACACATTTTTGTGTTATGCTTTTATACGTTGTGTAATTTTAACACATTATCTGTAATTTTGTGTTGATTTTGTGATAGAATCAAACATAAGTTGTGTTAAAGTTAACACAAAATGTGTTGTTTTAATAATAACACAGAGATGTGTGTAAACTAACACATCCACTCTAAGAGTGTTGCTGAAGTCTACGTCTTACATTTTCCAGTGGCGGCCGGTGACTTCTTTTTTCGAGGGCGCTCGATGCGAAGTTTGTCACAACATGTATGTAGCCCGTCATGTGTGTGGTTCCTTTTTTCAAAATATGTGTTCTGTGCGTCGAGTGATCCTGTGTGCATCACGTGTCTTGTCAAATAAGTGCATGCTAAAGGGTTTATGATAAAAGAGACGCTCGTGTTTGCCAGATACTCGCATAATCTCATGCGTAATCAGAGTTTACTGTTAAAGGAGTGTCTTGCGTGTATTTTGTGAACGTGAGCGTCTCTTTTATCATAAACAGTTTTGATGCGTGTGCAGCAGGCACTTATTTTGACAAGACACATGATGCACATGACCCAACAAACACATATTTTGAAAACACAAACAACACACATGACACTCCAAACACTTGAATTGGCGCCCCTCGGATGAGCAGTCACCAGCCGCCACTGTTATTGTTGTTGTTTTTTATTTAACATGGACCCACAACTGCAGGTCTCGTGCTGCCTCAGCAAACGCTCACCAGAGCTGTGAGGAACGCAAACATCACTGTAGGTTCACACCAGCCGCGGAAGAGGCGGCAAAAACGCGTGAACCGCGTCCAGTTTGCCGCTTGCACATTTTGAGTTTACTCGCTTAATCCGCGCGTGAACGCCGCGCGTGAAATTCTAGTCATTCGAGAAATTCACGCGGAAATCCGCGTCATGGGAGGGGCTTCTGCGACTCCGCGGAGACTACACCACTCCGCTCGCTTCCTGTAATCACGTCACTACTACAGCAAGCTCCTGATTGGTTAACGCGGTGCGGAATTCCGCCAAAGTTCAGATTTTTGAACTCGCGCGTTTCCCGCGGCAACGCTCAATTCGCGCGGAACGCCCCGCGCGTTCCGCGACATCCGCGCCGCGGCTACCACGTGTACCGCGCTGCAGGATGCCTTATCGCGTGTTTGCATTGACTTAACATGTAAATCATCCACGCTTGCCGCCTCTTCCGCGGCTGGTGTGAATCCACAGTCACCCTCATCATCAAATATGGAGACACAGGAGCGAAGTGTCTTTAAAGACATAATCTCGCAATGCTTGCAGGCTGCTTCCTTATGCTCTGCTCCCAGACAGACTACACATAACTTTTGTGTATCCTTACCCGTATTAAAATGTGGGCAAGGAGGAACACACAGTCTAAACTGTCTCAATTTATATGTCTAGTGAGCTAGCAAAAATGAGCAAGAATCAGACTTTTTGTTTTGATAGACAGTTTCAACATAGCAACTTAACTATGTTAAGAAAAAAACATTAACCATAATGTCCTAAAAAACAGGGAGTCGAAACAGAGACACTGTTTACACCTTTGAAGTGGAGGGGTGAGTGGTGGACTAAGCCAGGGGTTTTCAAACTTTTTGTGTGTGTGGACCACTATTTGTAATCAAGAATTTTCACGGACCACCTCATATTACTCATAATAAAATATGTCTACACAAAGTCCTGAATTTATCTGCACCTCTAAAGGTTTACTAGGCTTACTAGCACTAAAACTATAACTGGTCATCACATCAGTACAACAGATTCTTATTATTTTATATTTAATTTTGCCTAAACACGGACCACCTGCAGTACCCTCACGGACCACTAGTGGTCCGCGGACCACAGTTTGGGAATGGCCGGACTAAGCCATTGGTTGCAATTTACAATGCCACCACTAGATGCCACTAAAATCTACACACAACATCTTTAATGAATCATTATAATCTTCCATTGCTCTGTCAACAAAGTGCATCTACAGGTTTGATGTATTTGTACACAGAAATCAATACTAACTCAGTCCCCAATTACTTCCTAGCGGTGACATGCCCTAAAATTGACATAAAAGAGGATGTGCGTGCATTGAACAAAACAGAAGGCAGAGTTCCTGGTGACGTTATTCAGTTTGACTGCAAATCTTCTGATAAAACCATAGATGGAAGTAGTAGCATTATCTGCACTGATACTGGCGCCTGGAATGCATCTGTTCCAAAGTGTAAAGGTTAATAATTTCATTTCATATTTATCAGTATCCTCACTCAATCATTACATAATTCTGTGCTTTATTCAAAGTAATGATGGATTTTTACATTTCATTCAGAAATATCATGCACACCGCCTAACATAGAACATGAAACTGCTATCCAGGTGAAAGATTACAAGAAAGACGACACATTACAATATAAATGTGTTAAAGGATATAAACCCAGGCAAGGAACTTCCAAGTGCACTAAAGATGGCTGGACTCTCGAGCCAAAATGTGAAGGTAAAAATCAAGGTCAAACTTTACTGTTATTAAAAGTAACACAACATTTGTTTTCAATAATAAACACAGAGATGTGTTTATTCTGGGGCAACGCATTTAGTGTGTTGTCCCTAAACCAACACATCCACTCTAAAAGTGTTGCTTAAGTCTACGTCTTGCATATTTCCAGTGATGGCCGGTGACTTCTTTTTTCCAGGGCGCTCGATGCAAAGTTCATCACAACATGTATGTAGCCCGTCATGTGTGTGGTTCCTTTTTTCAAAATATGTGTTTGGCGCGTCCAGTGCTTTAAGTGGGCCAAAAGAGGTGCCGGTACTCTATTTGTTTTTTGTTTTTTTTGCTGACTCGACTCCTATATTGAAGGGGTTTTATATTCAGCAGTCAACAGACGACATTGTAAAAAATAATAAATCCTTTTATAAGTTTGTGGATTTGCTTGAGCTAGAAAGAGCTACTGAACATAAATAAAATGTGCAAAAGGATTTTGAAAAAATACTAGAAAGAGCTACTGTAGAAAGAGCTATTATTGAAAATAAATAAAATGTGCAAAATGTAGTTATGTGAGTAAAATTTTCAGCATGGTTAAATGCTAAAACTAGTTGTTCAGATAGAAAGAGCTTAAAAAAACTTTAAAATGACACCAAGACCATGATCTATGGGTTCAAGAATAACAAAATACTGGCCATTTGATACTAAAAAGTTATCACTTTATTTTGTCCCATTGTTTTCCATTTTGCGGGTGGTAAAACTACTTTGCGTGTTGTTCAAATTCATCGAAATCTCGTTCACTTGTAGTTTAGCAATTAAACTAAATGTCTATTACAATTTCAAGAATGTTTTTACCCTGCACATCCCCTGAGAAAATCCGAAGTTGCGTCGAGGGGAACCAAATTCACAGCCGCGACAGCGGAGATTATCACGTACAGTACCTACAAAATGGTATTGGATAAAGCTTGCGTCTGACCTGTAGCTGTCATTCTGGCTTGGTGGGATGTCAGGCAGCGAGTCCTCTGATTCTGACCTTGTTCTTTTACTACTAAGAGTCTAAAACAAGGAGGGCATATTAAGTGTTCGTTGTATTTTAATTTTAACCGAGCAGCTATGGTTGCGCGTTTCACAAACACACATCTCCAGACCTGACTGACAGCAGCAAAAGCGGCGCATCCGCTTTTAACTTGTAAACTCAAGGGTGTATGGGTAATGTAGTCTCTGCTCTCGGTGGGACGAATTAGGAAACCTACATTGTCAGCGCAGCCAAAGGATTAAATTAAACAGATGTGCAAATGAGCGTTCCGGTACGCCAAAAGCACGTTCTGGGCGCACGGAGAGGTGGTGGTACGCTCAAGAGCTATATTTAGAAGTGGCGGTACTGAGTTCCGGCGCGTTCCGGCCCACTTAAAGCACTGGGCGCGTCGAGTGATCCTATGTGCATCACGTGTTTTGTCAAATAAGTGCATGCTAAAGGGTTTATGATAAAAGAGACGCTTGCGTTTGACAGATACTCGCATAATCTCATGCGTAAACCGAGTTTATTGTTAAGGGAGTGTCTTGCGTGTATTTTGTAAACGTGAGCGTTTTTTTAATCATAAATGGTTTTGACGCATGTGCAGCAGGCACTTATTTTGAGAAAACATGTGATGCACATGGTTCACATGACGCAACAAACACATATTTTGAAAACACAAGCAACACACATGACACTCCAAACACTTGAATTTGCGCCCCTCGGATGAGCAGTCACCAGCCGCCACTGTTGTTGTTGTTCTTTATTTAACATGGACCCACGACTGCAGGTGTCACGCTGCCTCAGCAAACGCTGCCCAGAGCCGTGAGGAATGCAGACATTACCCTCCTCATCAAATACAGAGACACGGGAGCGAAGCATCTTTGAAGACATAATCTTGAAATGCTTGCAGGCTGCTTTCTAAAGAGCAGCCCTAGCATGCTACGCTCCCAGACAGACTACACATAACTTGGGAATTCTCACCCGTGTTAAATCGTGGGCAAGGAGGAACACACAGTCTAAACTTACTCAATTTATGCCTAGTGAGCTTGCAAAAATGAGCAAGAATAAGACTTTTTGTTTTGATAGACAATTATAATATAGCAACTTAACTATGTTAAGAAAAAAAAAATATTAACCATAATGTCCTAAAAACAGGGAGTCGAAACAGAGACACTGTTTACACCTTCGAAATGGAGGGGTGAGTGGTGGACTAAGCCGTTGGTTGAAATTTACAATGCCACCACTAGATGCCACTAAAATCTACACACAGCACCTTTAATGAATCATTATAATCTTCCAGTGCTCTGTCAACAAAGTGCATCTACAGGTTTGATGTATTTGTACACAGAAATCAATACTAAATCAGTCTCCATTTCCTTCCTAGTGGTGAAATGCCCAAAAATTCACACAGATGGGGATTTGACTGCATCGGGCAACACAGAAGGAGGAGGTTATGGTGACGTTATTCAGTTTGACTGCAAATCTAATAAAAGAATAGATGGAAGTAGTAGCATTATCTGCATGGATACTGGCAACTGGAGTGCATCTGTTCCAAACTGTATAGGTTAGTAATCTCATTTCATATTTGTCAGTGTCCTCACCCAATCATTACATGATTCTGTGCTTTATTCAAATTAATGATGGATTTTTACATTTAATACAGAGATATCATGCAAACCGCCTAACATACAACATGGAACTGTTAGGCAGGTGAAAGATTACAAGAAAGACGACACATTAGAATATGATTGTGGTTCAGGATATAAACCTAGGAAAAATTTTCTTGATTTTAGTGTTTAAGAAAAAAGTTCAAGATTATTTTGCTTGTTTTATACACAAAATCACTTAAATTTTATATTTTTTATATTTTTGTTCTTTTTATATTTGATATTTTAGAGTAGTAGATTATTTTTGGTCTTTTTTAAATTTGATATTTTAGAGAAGTGGCCCATCAGTGTGAACTCCTCCCATCCGTCGCCTGATTGCTTTTTTTACAAGGACTTTGCGACTTTTGACTTTCACAATATATATCGTTCAGCTCTTTTTTTTTTAAATGCACACTTACATTCACAATGAGAAATGTCTGCACACTGGACTGATGGGAGCTCATCAATTATCCACTCTGAAGCTGAGATCATTCACCAACATACTAGAATGACATGTCACGTGCTTCTTTATAGTCTTATCATAAACAAAAATGCAAAAAGTGGTTTCTGGAGAGAGAAATAATAGATTATAAGCAAACTTCAGACGCTGCAGAGAGATAAACTACCAAGTGCAGGACCTCACTTTACGTGTCTTTCTGGGATATTTACAGTATCTGTGTAAAAAAAAAAAAAAATTTCCATCAAATCACTGGCAGTGATTAAAAATCTGATTTTCAGTGAACTAAAAATCTAATTATCCTGGGCAAATCCCGGACGCATTTCCTGTGTGTTTTCCGTAATGTCTGTGTGAAAAGGGCTATGATGTGTGCCATTTGGGACAGGGCCATTGTCTGAGATGATGAAGCTACCATGGCTTCTGTTGGTTCCAACTCACAATCTCACCACTAGATGCTGCTAACAACCCACACTGCACCTTTAAATATTCACAGTATCAAGGGGTCTTCCCTTGTCATAAAGTATAAACAAAGATCCCTCGAAATTCAATATTATTGAAAACTTTAATGTGGCTTCAAACAGTTCTCATTAAATTGACCCAAATCCAGATTATTTTACAATCTACAATACTTTTACAGCACAAATGCATTAACAATTGTCTCATTTATGTAAGTTTTTGATACTTAAATGAAACATACATTACAGTACATAAACAAAGTGCATTTGCATTCAACTTGTTTTATAATTTCTGTTAAGTGTTACCTACACAAAGTACAGAGAAAACCACCGACTTACTTACAAGCACCACCCTCAAATCTCCCACCTCCACCATCTCCATCATAACCTCACCTGCATCCACCAGCACCATCATCACCAAACCTTCCATCTCCAACATAGTCTCAACCACACCCACCACAGTCTCACCCACATCCAGCAAAAGCACCACCATGGGTAACATCTCAGCTTCAAGTCTGAAATACACCTTATTTATTTCTCTTTTTGTTACTTAAATGAAACAAGTGTAACATTCTTTTCAACATAATCTGGCCAATACTAAGTGTTTTAGGCTTTGTTTCGGTCAGTAGAAATTGCTCACCAGTGTTACCCTTTAGAAAAACTTCTGTTGGTTGTTAAATTTTATCCTCTAACATTGGTCCAATTTAAGATGTAATAGATGGCTGTGGCATCTTGTGATATCTTTTCCAAATAATTTCTGCTTTCTGTCTGTCACACATTTAAATGCTACTCTATAAACATCAGGATGTTCTTGAATCATATGCAGTTACTCAAGTTTTTCAAACTTCTAAGCAAGATTGAAGGAAAACGTCCTCATTAGTATTTAGAGCCATAACTTTCCACCAAAACAAATCTAAAATTCTTCAAAAAAAGAAAAATGTGCCTTTAATGATAAGATAAACACTTTATTTGATCATATAACCATTATTATTTAACTGTAGGGTCCGGTTTTGTAAGTACAGGCTCGACTCCGGCAAACCAAACAACCTCACCCACACTCACCCCCACGCATCAACACACCAACGGATCTTCAGGTAACAGCGTCATACTTATATAGGCATGAATGATCGTAAGTTTTTTTATTTTGTCCATTGTTTGTTTTGTGTAATAATAATGGCTTAATAATAATAAAGAATCTTTTCTTTTCCAAGTTAGGCCTTAATTTTGTTGCACCTCTACAGTTACATTAACTCTTTCACCGCCAGCGTTTTTAAAAAAAAGTTGCCAGTCAGCGCCAGCGTTTTTCATGATTTTCACCAAAGTTTAATGCCTTCCAGAAAATGTTCTTCTTAAAATATATAAACAAACAATATACCAAATGAAAGAACAGACCCTCTGCTTTCAAACAAACAAAAAAAAACGTTTCATCCTACCTTCAGTGGTTCTTTTGCAATCAGCTTTTGAATATGGGTAGGTTTTTGCAAAAACACCACATTTTGAGCAAAAAGCAGAGATAATTCAATTTTTATGACGGACTTTTCATAGAGTTCCCATTCAGAGCGATCTTTAAAACAGACACGGACATGCAGCAGCTTGCCATAGGGCAATACTTCCGGTTTTAAAAAGTTGCGGACAAGTATGCCACCTGGTGGATAATAGCGGTATTGCGGAAAGACGGAAAATCTCGTCATTGGCGGGGAAGCGTTTTCTCTTAATTGACGAGATATCTCGTCAATGGCGGGGAAAGAGTTAAAACATGAGGAGCAATATCAGATCATTTAATAACATACTTTACAGTACATAAAAAGACTGCATTCAGCTAGTTTTAATGTGTGAAATAAAAGAAGTCAGGCCGCACTCCATGAAATCCTGAACATGTTTTTTCTTACTTAATATTTTTAAATATCCTTCTTAGAAAAATGTTTAATTGAGTTTTCATTTCAAGTTGACTTTGGTGCCTTGTTGTTTATAATGATCATGCTTTTCCTGGGAACAGATAACCTCATACATTACTGCTGTAAAAACAAAATAATACTCAAGATAGTGTTCATCATGTTTTAGTGAAGTAGTGAATGATTTGTGGATATATATTATATAGTTTGTTTTAATCACAGCCAGCAACCAAATTGAGCAGTGAGCACACTGCAGCAGACAACTCAACAACAATCTGATCTTCAGACAAGTCAAACTGTACTCTAATGATAAAATAAACATTTTATTTGTTCACATAACCATTATCATGTACCAATAGGGGCTATCACTGAAAATGATAAGACAACTCCAAAAAATGTATCAGGCTTACCCACACTCACCACCTCACATCAACCTTCAGGTAACAGCAAACATCCTACAGATAACAGTGCCATATTTGTGTATTAGAGAGTTATATTAAATGTTTACAATATAAATTGGTCATCAGTGATCTTTTATTATAGAGGAAGGCCTCTCACTCTCACGCACTCCTTCACAGACCTCAATAACAGAAAAGACAGGTAATGCTCCTTCCTTTACAAAACATCTTTTGACCACTTAATATTACTACAGTACATTTCAGTGTCAAGTGTTTTACTGTACATTTCAACATTTTAGTGTCATTTCTGTACTTTTAGTATTTCTATGCATGTACAAGTATTCATAACAATTGTGAAAATGACCAAGATGGGATTGTGCTAAAGCATTATCACCTGTGATCACCTGCGGCTGTACAGCTGAATCACAACCAGACTAAAACATATTTATATTATATAAGAAAATCAAACATGAGATCTTTTTTGTCTCATATATTCAAAAATTTTAAAGAAGAACAAACGTAAAAGTCTTATAAAAAAAAAACTCAAAAAGAGTTTCAGAAGAGATCTCAACAATGTCACAAACTGAACTCAGATTTCAGTCTGCAATTAAAAGTTTATATTATTAAAGATTTTAATATGAACTCAAACATTTTTATTAAATTGAACCAAATCCAGATATTTTACTTATACAAACTTCTTTCATTTTATAGCTCTGTACTCTTGATTAGTTTTAACATTCGTCTCCTTTGCTTGTACTTTTAATTTTCCAAAGCAATTTTAGGAGAAACATCTGAGACTTACAGTAAGTCAATACTTAAATGAAAAACAAGGCCTAATGATCTTTTACAGAAAATTTTGGTTATTATGTTTATTTCTGTTCTCATTTATTTCTGTTTTTAAACATGTAACATTCGTTTCCATATAATCTGACCAAAACTAAGGCTGCGTCCAAATACCCACACTTGTGGTCTTGGCAAAGTGCAGTGCCCTTAACCCACACTAAACCCACACTCGAAAACAGCTTCAGATAGTTAATTGTTAGTTAATAAATGAATATTACATAATTTGGTTGTACTGGGAAAAGTGTTGCACATTTCATTGGTGCAAACTGCATTGTTATGCATTTTGTAAAACATCTGCAACTGCTTTTATCACATAATAAGAAAAAAACATTAGGGACTACTAAATAAACAATACACTTTAAAAAAGCTATATGCACAAAATGAAGAGTTTTTTACAAGTGCAAAGATTTCTGCTTTTGAAATTTTCAGATAAGTGTAGATAATAATTTTTAAGGTCAACAAATGATCATTTTAGAGTGATTATGTGTACAATTTATTTAGAAAACAAAATTTATATATATTAAAAATAACTAATAAACAAATAGGTTTTGGTGCAAATTGCTGCCATCGGGATTGACATTTTTACACTTATTTAGTGTGCCACATGGGCTGAATAATACCCCATACATGCTTGGGATTTTTTCGCCCACTACAACACTTAACACTTGTTAGTACATAAACAGAGTGCATTTGCATTTAGCTTGTTTATCATTTCTGTCAACTATCACCTACACAAGGTACAGAGAAAACCACTGACTTACTTGCCAGCACCATCCTCAAATCTTCCAACTTCACCATCTCCAACACGGACTCACACGCATCCATCAGCACCATCACCATCAAACCTTCCAACTCCACCATGTACAACACAACCTCACACGCATCCAACAGCACCATCACCACCAAACCTTCCAACACCATCATCTCCAACACAACCTCGCATCCATCCAACAGCACCATCACCACAAAACCTTCCAACACCATCATCTCCAACACAACCTCGCATCCATCCAACAGCACCATCACCACCAAACCTTCCAACACAACCTTGCATCCATCCATCAGCACCATCACCACCACCACCAAACCTTCCAGCTCCACCATCTACAACACAACCTCAAACGCATCCATCAGCAACATCAGCACCAAACCTTCCACCTCTAAAATCTTCAGCTTAGTCTCAACCGCACCCAACACCACACACTCCACCTCCACCACAGTCTTACCCATAACCAGCACAAGCGTCACCATGGGTAACATCTCAGCTTCAGGTCTGAAATACACCTTATTTATTTCTATTTTTATAATATAATTATTTTCCACAAAATCTGGTTAATGCTAAGTGTTTTAGAGTTTGTATCAATGGGTAGAAATGTCTCGCCAGTGTTACCATTAACAAAAACATCTGTTGGCTGTTAAATATCCTCTTAAATTGGTCCAATATAAGATGTAATAGATGGGTGTGGCATCTTGTGATATCTTTTCTAAATAATTTCTTCACTCTTGAATCAACTTTTTAAAACTTCTGAGCAAGATTGAAGGAAAACTTCATCATTACTATTTGGAGCCATAGCTTTGTGTCCAAAACAAATACAATATTCCTTAAAGAAGAAAAATGTGCTTTAATTATAAGATAAACATTTTATTTGATAATTTAACTATAATTATTTAACTGTAGGGTCTGGTTCTGTAAGTAAAGGCTCGACTCAGGCAAACAAAACAATCTCACCCTCACTCACCACCACGCATCAACACACCAGCGGATCTCCTTCAGATAAAGGGATAAATGATCGTAAGCTTTTTTATTTTGTCCAATGTTTGTTTGTTTGTTTTGTGTAATAATAATGGCAGAGTTTTTCTTTTCCAAGTTAGGCCTTAATGTTCTTGCCCCTCTACAGTTGTACATTAAAACATGAGGAGCAATATCAGATCATTTAATAACATACTTTACAGTACATAAGTTTGCATTCAGCTTGTATTATTTCTGTCAACTATCACCTACACAAGGTAGAGAAAAACCCACAGACTCATTTGCAAGCACCACCCTCAAATCTTCTGCCTCCAACATGACCTCACACGCATCCATCACCACCAAACCTTCCACCTCGAGCTTAGTGTCAACCACACACAACACCACACACTCCACCATACCTACAACCAGCACAAGCACCACCATGGGTAACATCTCAGCTTCAAGTCTGAAATACACCTTATTTATTTCTGTTTTTTATTAATTATTTTCAACATAATCTGGCCAATACTAAGTGTTTTAGACTTTGTTTTGGTGGGCAGAAATGGCTCGCCAGTGTTCCCCTTTAGAAAAACTTGTGTTGGCTGTTGAATATCCTCTAACATTGGTTCAATATAAGATGTAATAGATAGGTGTGGCATCTTGTGATATCTTTTCTAAATAATTTCTTCACTCAGTCTGTCACACATTTAAATGCTTCTCTATAAACCTCAGGATTTTCTTGAATCAACTTTTTCAAACTTCTGAGCAAGATTGAAGGAAAACTTCATCATTACTATTTGGAGCCATATCTTTGTGTCCAAAACAAATACAATATTCCTTAAAGAAGAAAAATGTGCTTTAATTATAAGATAAACATTTTATTTGATCATATAACCAGAATTATTTAACTGTAGGGTCTGGTTCTGTAAGTAAAGGCTCGACTCAGGCAAACAAAACAATCTCACCCTCACTCACCACCAAGCATCAACACACCAGCGGATCTCCTTCAGATAAAGGGATAAATGATCGTAAGCTTTTAATTTTGTCCATTGTTTGTTTTTTGTAATAATGGAGTTTTTATTTTCCAAGTTAGGTCTTAATATTCTTGCACCTCTACGGTTGTACATTAAAACATAAAGAGCAATATCAGATCATTTAATAACATTCTTTACAGTAGGGGTGGGCGATATGACCAAAATCTTCATGTTTATAAGGATACGTGCAAAGACGTGACTTTTGACGGATATATGTATTAAAGGCCAATAAAGCACGAAAAATGCTCACAAGCTTAATGAGCAACAGTTGCGCGCTCTTCACAGACAGAAAGAGCAGCGGTTGAGTGACTTGCGCGCTCCGCACACACAGAAAGAGCACACGCATATAGATCTGTTGTTTGTGTTTAAATGGCTTAAAATAACTTGTTTTAAAACTGCGGTGCTTAAATACGTGTACAAATGTTACATTTCCGTGACAACGCGCACAAGAGCGCGACGTGGGTGCGCAACCTCGATAGATGATAGTCCAAAATCTCTACCGGTTGACAAATTTCTACTGGTTAATCACGTCTACCGGTTTATCGCCAACCCCTACTTTACAGTACATAAATTTGCATTCAGCTTGTATTAATTCTGTCAACTATCACCTACACAAGGTAGAGAAAAACCCACAGACTTACTTGCAAGCACCACCCTCAAATCTTCTGCCTCCACCATCTCCAACACAACCTTACACACATCCATCACCACCAAACCTTCCACCTCGAGCTTGGTCCCAACCACACCCAACACCACACACTCCACCATACCTACAACCAGCACAAGCACCACCACGGGTAACATCTCAGCTTTAAGTCTGAAATACAATTTATTTATTTGTTTTTTAAATTCTTTTCAACATAATCTGGCCAATACTAAGTGTTTTAGACTTTGTTTTGGTGGGTAGAAATGGCTCGCCAATGTTACCCTTTAGAAAAACTTGTGTTGGCTGTTGAATATCCTCTAACATTGGTCTAAGATAAGATATATATTTAAAATCTATAAACATCTGGATGTTCTTGAATCATATGCAGTTACTCAACTTTTTCAAACTTCAGAGCAAGATTGAAGGAAAATGTCACCATTAGTATTTGGAGCCATAACTTTGTGTCCAAAACAAATACAATATTCAATTTAACTGTAGGGTCCAGTTCTGTAAGTAAAGGCTCGACTCAGGCAAACAAAACAATCTCACCCTCACTCACCACCAAGCATCAACACACCAGCGGATCTCCTTCAGATAAAGAGATAAATGATCGTAAGCTTTTAATTTTGTCCATTGTTTGTTTTGTGTAATATTAATGGCAGAGTTTTTTCCAAGTAAGTCCTTTAATGTTGTTGCACCTCTACAGTTGTAAATTTAAAACACGAGGAGCAATATCAGATCAGTTAATAACATACTTTACAGTACATAATTTTGCATTCAGCTTGTTTATCATTTCTGTCACTATCACCTACACAAGGTAGAGAAAAACCCACAGACTTACTTGCAAGCACCACCCTCAAATCTTCCACCTCCATCATCTCCAACACAACCTTACACGCATCCATCACCGCCAAACCTTCCATCTCCACCTTCTACAACACAACCTCAGACACATCCATCAGCACCATCACCACCAAATCTTCCAACTCCACCATCTACAACACAACCTTACACGCATCCATCACCACCAAACCTTCCATATCCACCTTCTACAACACAACCTCACATGCATCCATTAGCACCATCACCACCAAACCTTCCAACTCCACCATCTACAACACAACCTTACACGCATCCATCACCACCAAACCTTCCATCTCCACCTTCTACAACACAACCGCACACGCATCCATCAGCACCATCACCACCAAACCTTCCAACTCCACCATCTACAACACAACCTTACACACATCCATCACCACCAAACCTTCCATCTCCACCTTCTACAACACAACCTCACACGCATCCATCAGCACCAAACCTTCCATCTCCACCATCTCCAACACAAGCTCAAACGCATCCATCAGCAACATCACCACCAAACTTTCCACCTTTAAAATCTCCAGCTTAGTCTCAGCTGCACCCAACATCACACACTCCACCACCACCACAGTCTTACCCACAACCAGCACAAACATCACCACGGGTAACATCTCAGCTTCAGGTCTGAAATACACCTTATTAATTTCTGTTTTTTTATTCTTTTCCACAAAATCTGGCCAAAACCTAGTGTTTTAGACTTTGTTTTAATGGGTAGAAATGGCTTGCCAGTGTTACCCTTTAGAAAAACTTCTGTTGGCTGTTGAATATCCTTTAACATTGGTCCAATATGAGATGTAATAGATGGCTATGGCATCTTGTGTTATCTTTTCTAAATAATTTCTTCACACATTTAAATGCTACTCTAAAAACATCAAAGTGTTCTTGAATCAACTTTTTCAAACTTCTGAGCAAGAAGGAAAACATCACCATTAGTATTTAGAGCAATAGCTTTGTGTTCAAAACAAATCTGATATGAGATAACAATTTTATTTGATCATTTAACTGTAGGGTCCGGTTCTGTAACTAAAGACTCGACTCAGGCAAACAAAACAATCTCACCCTCACTCACCACCAAGCATCAACACACCAGTATATCTGCTTCAGGTAACAGCGTCATACTTATATACAGTGAGGAAAATAAGTATTTGAACACCCTGCTATTTTTCAAGTTCTCCCACTTAGAAATCATGGATGGGTCTGAAATTGTTTTCGTAGGTGCATGTCCACTGTGAGAGACATAGTCTAAAAAAAATCCAGAATTCACAATGTATGATTTTTGTAACTTTTTATTTGTATGATACAGCTGCAAATAAGTATTTGAACACCTGAGTCAATGTTAATATTTGGTACAGTAGCCTTTGTTTCCAATTTCAGAGGTCAAACATTTCCTGTAGTTTTTCACCAGGTTTGCACACACTGCAGGAGGGATTTTGGCCCACTCCTCCACACAGATCTTCTCTAGATCAGTCAGGTTTCTGGCCTGTCGCTGAGAAACACAGAGTTTGAGCTCCCTTCAAAGATTCTCTATTGGGTTTAGGTCTGGAGACTGGCTAGGCTTCTTACAGAGCCACTCCTTGGTTATCCTGGCTGTGTGCTTCGGCTCATTGTCATGTTGGAAGACCCAGCCTCGACCCATCTTTAATGTTCTAACTGAGGAAAGGAGGTTGTTCCCCAAAATCTTGCAATACATGGCCCCGGTCATCCTCTCCTTAATACAGTGCAGTCACCCTGTCCCATGTGCAGAAAAACACCCCCAAATCATGATGCTACCACCCTCATGCTTCACAGTAGGGATGGTGTTCTTGGGATGGTATTCATAATTCTTCTTCCTCCAAACACGTTTAGTGGAATTATGACCAAAAAGTTATTCTTGGGATGGTACTCATCATTCTTCTTCCTCCAAACACATTTAGTGGAATTATGACCAAAAAGTTCTATGACTTTCTCCCAAGACTAATCTGGATCATCCAAATGGTCATTGGCAAACTTAAGACGGGCCTGCACATGTGCTGGTTTAAGCAGGGGAACCTCTGCTGTGCCATGCATGATTTCAAACCATGACGTCTTAGTTTATTACCAAAAGTAACCTTGGAAAGGGTGGTCCCAGCTCTTTTCAGGTTATTGACCAGCTCCTCCCTTGTAGTTCTGGGCTGATTTCTCACCTTTCTTATGCTGAGTTTACACCAACCGCGTTTCAGGCGTCAAAATCGCGTCTACCACGCGTGGTTTGCCGCTTGAACAATTTGGATGCATTCGCGCGTGTAGAGCAGAGTAGACGCGCGGAAAAAGCAAGCATTTGATAGGCGTCAGAGGCAAACTCCGCTTCTTGTGGGAGGGGCAAGTGCTATGCGGTTGTCTGTTTGCAAGATGACTGATGTTGATTGTGCATTTATCGAGAGAGTTACCGGTTTGTATTTGGTAACCTTACTATAGGGGGAAAATAAACGACGCGGGTCGATAAACGTCACTTGACTCAAACGTGAAGTGTGTATTACAACTTACCAGGTTGCCCAATGTCCTGACTGACACTCTTCCAAGCGAAGTCCTTTTTATTCCTGTCTCCTCTATAGAAATAAGAACTTGTGTCATAGAGCTCCGGGTAACTGCTTACAGACAATATCAAGCGTTGGTTGAATGAGTGACTCCGGGCGGGGCTGCCACCACAGCAGCAAGCAGGCTCCTGATTGGTCAACGCGGCGCGAAATTCCGCCAAAGTTCAAATTGTTCAGCTCGGGCATCAGCCGCAAATTTGTCGGAACCGCAAAATGCACAAAAAGCACCATTCGCGTGTACCGCGCACAATGCTTAATTCGTACCAAAGAGGCGGAAACGTGTCTTCCGCGCTGAATGCCTCTTCCGCGCCGCGGGACCTCCTGACGCTCGTCAACGCGTCTTCACATTGACTTAACATTGAAATCACTCGCGCTTCAAGGCACTTCCGTGGTTGGTGTAAATGCAGCATTAGGATCATTGAGACCCCACGAGGTGAGATCTTGCATGGAGCCCCAGTCCGAGGGAGACTGACAGTCATGTTTAGCTTGACCTCACGACCTCAAACAGATGCATCTAATTTAGGATAATAAATGGAGTGGAGGTGGACATTTTAAAGGCAGACTAACATGTCTTTGAGGGTCAGAATTCTAGCTGATAGACAGGTGTTCAAATACTTATTTGCAGCAGTATCATACAAATAAATAGTTAAAAAATCATGCATTGTGATTTCTGGATTGTTTTTTTAAGATTATGTCTCTCACAGTGGACATGCACCTACGTTGACAATTTCAGACCCCTCCATGATTTCTAAGTGGGAGAACTTGCAAAATAGCAGGGTGTTCAAATACTTATTTTCCTCACTGTAGGCATAAATGATCATAATTTTTTTATTTTGTCGTTTGTTTGTTTGTTTGTTTGTTTTGTGTAATAATAATGGCAGAGTCTTTACTTTTCCAAGCTAGGCCTTAATGTTCTTGCACCTCTACATTAAAATACACGGAGCAATATCAAAACATACTTTACAGTACATACATTTGCATTCATCTTGTTTTATCATTTGTGTTAAATTTCACCTAAACAAGGTACAGAAAACAACACTGACTTACTTGCAAGCACCATCCTCAAATCTTCCACCTCCATCATCTCCAACACAACCTCACCTGCATCCATCAGCACCATCACCACCAAACCTTCCATCTCTAAAATCTCCAGCTTAGTCTCAACCACACCCAACACCACACACTCCACCATACTCACAACCAGCACAGGCACCACTATGGGTAACATCTCAACTTCAAGTCTAAAAAAAGTCACCATTAGTATTTGTAGCCATAGCTTTGTGTCCAAAACTAATATGATCAATACGAAAGAAAGAAAATGAAGATATAAGATAAACATGTTATTTAAGAATTTAACCATAGTTATTTAACTATAGGGTCCGGTTCTGTAAATAAAGGCTCGATTCAGGCAAACAAAACAATCTCACCCTCACTCACCCCCAAGCATCAACAAACCAGTGAATCTGCTTCAGGTATAGGCAAAAATGATCGTAAACCTTTTTATTTTATTCATTGTTTGTTTGTGTTGCATAATAATAATGGCAGAGTCTTTTCCAATTAAGGCCTTAAAGGAGTAGTCCACTTTAGAGATGGGGTCCATTGACTTTTTATAGTAGGAAAAAAAATACTATGGTAAGTCAATGGGCCCCATCTATAAAGTGGACTACTCCTTTAATGTTCTTGCCCCTCTACAGTTGTACATTAAAACACGAGGAGCAATATCAAATCATATAATAACAAACTTTACAGTACATAAATTTGCATTCAGCTTGTTTATCATTTCTGTCAACTATCACCTACACAAGGTACAGAGAAAACCACTGACTTACTTGCAAGCACCATCCTTAAATCTTCCACCTCCGCCATCTCCAACACAACCTCACCCACATTTAAAGGCAACATCACCACCAAATCTTCCAACTCCACCATCTCCAACACAACCTCACACTCATCCATCAGCAACATCAGCACCAAACCTTTCAACTCCACCATCTCCAACACAACCTCACCCACATTTAAAGGCAACATCACCACCAAATCTTCCACCTCCATCATCTCCAACACAAGCTCAAACGCATCCATCAGCACCATCACCACCAAACCACTCTCCACCTCTAAAATCTCCAGCTTAGTCTCAGCCACACCCAACATCACACACTCCACCACCACCACAGTCTTACACACAACCAGCACAAACATCACCATGGGTAACATCTCAGCTTCAGGTCTGAAATACACCTTATTTATTTCTGTTTTTTTATTCTTCTCAACATAATCTGGTCAAGACTAAGTGTTTTAGACTTTGTTTTAGTGGGTTGAAATGGCTCGCCAGTCTTACGCTTTAGAAAAACTTCTGTTGGCTGTTGAATATCCTCTAACATTGGTCCAATATAAGATGTAATAACCGTGTTTCCATCACCATGATTTTATGCGCAGTTTGAAGTATCGCATCAAAAACGAGTGATGGAAATGCCAAATTTTGAACAATTAATTCGCAAAAGTTTTTACGCTCGCTTGAGGTGGTTTTTGATTTTTACAAAAAAAAAAAAAAAGAGTAAATGCGAGTAGATATTGGGAGATGGAATCATATTATCATAAAATATTATCATATTTTGGATCATATTATCATAATTATTTAACTGTAGGGTCCGGTTCTGTAAGTACAGACTTGAATCAGGCAAACAAAATAATCTCACCCTCACTCACCACCAAGCATCAACACACCAACGGATCTGCTTCAGGTAACAGTGTCATACTGTTATAGCCATAAATTATTGTAAGTTTTTTTTTGTTTTTTGTAATAATAATGGCAGAGCCTTTTCTTTTCCAATCTAGGCCTCAATGTTCTTGCAACTCTTCAGCTGTACATTAAAACATGAAATGACTTGACTTGATTGACAACTGACATGAAATCCTGAACATGTTTTTTCTTACTTAATATTTTAAATATGCTTCTTAGAAATATGTTAAATTAAGTTAAAATGTAAAATGAGTTTTCATTTCAAGTTAGGGCTGGGCGATTTATCGAAATTGAACCGCAATCGCGATGTGAAACGTTGCGATTAGCAAATCGCGAAATGATGCAATATAATGCGATTTGAGAAATATGCATAAAGGCTTTGTGACAGTCTAACCAATTGAGCGAGCGCAAGTATGGCCATGCTTTCTCCGTGAGATGCACGTCAACCAAAACAGCGCCTGGTTCCACATTGCAAGACTTCGTGCAAGCGTCTCACACAACAGACAAGGTGTTTAAACTTGACGCATGCACGCTGCTCAACAATGCAAGCCTGTCTCCTTATTTAAAACAAACTAAAATACCATTTAACTGGGTTGCTAATGTCACTTGAATGAAATGACATGACATGAACGCATTTGCATTTTCTACTCATTTTAAAAATCCCAAATGTAGCTATTTAATATTTTGATAATTATGAAGTTGAATTACAGTTCTTTGTTTACAAAAAACAAACATGCATACATATCCTTCCAGTAAAACTCAAAATAACTTTTTGTTAAAGTTGCAGCTATAATGAACCCACTTATTTAAATACTGTTACAGTGTTAGTCCAAGCTAAAGACCATTTTACATTTCATACAATAAAGCAGTATTAATTATATTCTTAATTTCTTTTTTTTGTTTTCTTATTTTCATAAAAAATATTTTTAAAAACCCCATAAGAAATACATATAAATCACCAGATCCATAAGCAGTATCAGTGAGATCTAACCATCTAAAGAGGCAGACAGTGTTGGTTGTAACTAGTTACTAAGTAATTAGTTACTGTAATTTTAATACTTTTTCCTTGAAGTAAAGTAAGGCATTACTCTTATTTTTCTTGTAATCTAATTACAGTTACTTCTGATGTAACTAAATGCTATGTATGGACTGTAAAAAATTATGCATAATACAATACAATAGCGGATTTAACATGGTTTTAGTTTACAATTCTCACTATTAACTGGTTGATTATTAGCATTAATTATAATTAGATGTTGGCTGTTTATTAAAACCTAATAACACATATTAATGCCTGATTCTGCAAAACCTTATTCTACATCCTTAACCCTCACCATTTCTACCAATACTTAAATTTAACAACTTCTTTAGTATTAATAAGCAGTAGTTGGAGTATATTGAGGCAAAAGTAGTTAATAGTTAGTTAATAGAGAGAATTGGACCCTAAAGTGGGACCTTGTATCATGTACTAAATAGGATTTAGAAAGTAATTAGTAATAAGTAATTAAATATTTTATGGAGAGAGTAATTTGTAAAGTTACTACATGATTAGTAGTAACTTGCGCAGGCATTGATTGAAGATGTAATTAGTAACTAGTAATTAATTACTTTTTTTGAGTAACTTACTCAACACTGGAGGCAGATGCACTGCTACAAAATTCAATCGCAAATCGAATCGCAATTCCTGGTAGAAAAACCGCAATGAGATATTTCCCTAAATCGCACAGCCCTATTTCAAGTTGACTCTGGTGGCGTGTTGTTTTATGAATGACCAAGTTTTTCCTGGGAACAGTTAGCCTCATTTGTTACTCCTGTAAGCACAAAATAATGCTCAAGATGGTGTTCATTGAACATCATGTTTGTTTTTTATTAATAAGTAGTGAATGATTTGTGGATATATAATTTAAACCAAATTAAGAAGTGAGCACAGTGCACCAGACAACAAAAATCTGATCTTAAGAAAAACCTAAATATACTCTAATGATAAAATAAACATTTTTATTTGTTCACATAACCATCAACATGAACCAATAGAGACTAACTCTGAAAAAGTAAAGACGACTCCGGTAAATGTATCAGGCTTACCCACACTCACCACCTCACCTAAAACTCCAGGTAACAGCAAACATCCTACAGGTAAAAGTGTCATATGTGTGCAGAGGTGGAAAGTAACGAATTACATTTACTCACGTTACTGTAATTGAGTAGTTTTTTTGTGTACTTTTACTTTTTTGAGTAGTTTTTAAAATCTGTACTTTTACTTTTACTTAAGTATGTTTTGTTTAAAGTATTGTACTTCGCTACATTTTAAATCATATCCGTTACGGAGTAAATTTTTTTTATACCGTAAAAGCAACTTAAGGTTATAAAGACGCGCAACGGATGTTAATGGGCGGGGCCGGGGGAACGCGCAAAAAGAACCATGGAGACGTACGAGACAGGCGCGCGCTAATTCAGACCCGCCTGCAGTTCAAATCTTATGATATAAACCCCTGGTCATATTTAAGCGACAACTTTCCACTGACGCGAAGCGAGTGTTTCATTCCTATGAAAGGTAGGATTCATGCTTTGGGTTCGAAATTGCCGACCGCTCATTTGCACGACGCGTTTTTAATACCATGCGCATTATCTTCCGAGGTCTAGCAGCTTCGCGTCAAGTCAAACACAACTTAAGAACGTCCTCGACAATGCGCAGGTCATTAGACATTGCAGAGAGAGAGGTTTTGTAAACTTAAGTAAAAGTAACGTTACTTTAATAATATTTTACTTAAGTAAAAGATTATTAAAGTAACTTTACTTTTACTTAAGTAAAATATTATTAAAGTAACTTTACTTTTACTTGAGTACAATATTTTATTACTTTTTCCACCTCTGTATGTGTGTATCAGAGAGTTATATTAAATGTTCACAATATCAAATGGTCATCAGTGATCTTTTATTATAGTCGAAGTCCCCTCACCCCCACACATTCCTTCACTGACCTCAAAACCAAAAGAGACAGGTAATGTAAAACTTCTTTTGACCACTTAATATTACTACGGTACATTTCAGTGTAAAGTGTTTTACTGTAAATTTCAACATTTGTTGTTTCTGTACTCCTAATATTCCTATGCATGTACAAGTAGTCATAAAAATGGTAAAAATAAGTAAGATGGCATTGTAATAAAGCATTATCACATATCAACTGTGATCACCTGCGGCTCTATCCTAATGTTAATTACAGCCAGACGAATACATTAAAACAAAAATCATAGATGAGATTTCTTTAATATTGCTCTTATATATCAATGAGATTGAAGGGACACTCCACTTGGAAATCTGCTAATTTTCCAGCTCCCCTAGAGTTAAACATTTGATCTTTACCATTTTCGCTTAGCTCTAGCCAAATCCAAAGAATCTGATTAGTCCATTTGCATCGTGCCAAAAAAACCCAAAGAGTTTCGATTTTAATTTTCTGTCGGCCTTAGTACATGATGTAACTATAGAAAAGTCAAGTTTTAAATGGGAATATCGAAACTCTTTGGTTATTTTTTAGTATAATGCTAATGGTCTAATCAGATTCAATGGATTATGCTAAGCTATGCTAAAAGTGGCCCCCGTAATCGGCTGACTGGATTCCAAAACAGTAAAAATCAAATGTTTCACTCTAGGTGAGCTGGAAAATGAGCAAATTTTTCAAAAAAGTGGAGTGAATCTGCTCCAGGTAACATTGTCGTGTTGCTATACTGTAGGCATTAAAGATCAATTTTTTATTTTTTCATTGTTTTCATAATAATAATGACAGAGCTTTTTGTTTTTCAAGCTATGCCCTAATGTTTTTGCACCTCTACAGTTGTACATTAAAACATGATGAGCAATATTATTTAGGCATGATTTTACAGACCAGGCTTAGCTAAAGCCAGGACAAGGCCTTAGTTAAATTAAAATGTTTAATTTTAATAAACATGCCTTAGAAAAAGATGTTACTGCTATGTATCTTGAGACAAATCAATGGCAGTGGATTATTTTAGTATCTGTCAGTTGTCAGAGACAACTCAAACTGTGACATAGTCTAAGACTAGCCTTAAGCCTTGTCTGTAAAACCAGGGGTTAATAACATACTTTGCAGTACATAAATAGAGTGCATTTGGAGAACTCAATTTGTTTAATCATTTCTGTCAACTATCACTTACACAAGGTACAAACAAAACCACCACCTTACCTCCAAGCACCACCCTCAAACCTACCACCTTCAACAACACAGCCTTACCTGCATCCATCACCATCAAACCTCCCCCCTCTGAAACCTCCAGCTCTGCCTCACCCACACCCACCACCACAAACTCCACCACAACCAGCACAAGCATCAATACGGGTAACATCTCAGCTTCAAGTCTGACATACTCTGCATATTTACCTTTCTGTACAAATGTTCTTTATTGTATCGAAACCACATGACTTGTGATTAACTTGTAAACTTGTTCTTTTCTCAGGTACCACTCTACAACCTGGATGTGAGTATCCTTTTATTTTATATGATTTGTTTAAGTTAACTTACATTGTGATGTTTAGAACATAAAGTTGTAAACAAATGTTGGGAAGGAGCATGTTCACTTAATCTGATAATATATACTGTAAACCACAGAGCGACTCCACCTTATAAATAGTCATTGCTACATTTAGGTGGATAGAGGTTAGGTTGAGTCTGTCGGTTATGGACAGAGCCAAATCTGTTTTATTTGGAATCAAGGATTTTATTTAGATTTGTTTTTAATGCCATATTCTGCTATGTAAGTATTCATTAATGTTTGTTTGTCTCACATACAGGTGATATTAAGATTATGGTGACTAATAATACTGCAGAGGTGACAATTATCAATGGCAACCCAAATGAAACATACACTGTCATAATAAAGGAAACTTCTAATGGGAATTTTATACATCAAGAAATCAAAGGCCAAAAAAGCCCAATGGTTCCGCTAAAACCATGCACTAAATACACAGCTGAAGTACGTCACTGTAAAGCCCCCGAAAAAAAGACTTTTAGCACAAAAGGTAAGTGATTTCATTGAACTAAATGAACTTAAGGTTAAATTTGTTAACATTAGTAAATACTTCAACAGCATTTATTAATCTTAAAATACATTTTAACATACCAATTCACTGTCAAATGTATTGTTACATAACTTGTTATTAGTAAATGTATTACAGAGGAATATATATTAAAAATAAACAATAGTATTTTTATAAATTAAAATTAAATTAGATTACATTAATAAATGCTGTAAAATGTTAGTTTATGATATCTAATACATTAACTAATGTCAATGATTTTAATCTTATTTTAAACTGTTATGAGAAATGTAATGTTTCAAGATAATTTGAACATTTGTCAACCTCTGAATAAAGAGTTTTGTATAAATATTGTTGTGTATGTAAGTGTGTTTAACTTGTCTCTGATTCTTTCATACAGATACGATACCACCTGTCTCTACTGTAAACGACTGGAATGATACACATGTGTGCTTTAAAGTTGAAGTGTGGAATTTTACAAAGTGTGTTGATATAAATAATACGGCAGGATGCTCAAATGTGTCAATAGTCGAAAACCTTGGCGCATGTAAACAGAAAATATTTGTCCATATGCCCCCAGGTTTGTATTTAATCAAATTAAAAGATGTTACTTTTGCCATATTAAAGCAACCCTTGTTTTATTTTTATGATTCCTCAAACATAAACATCCACAGAATACATAGAAAGATGTTTTCTAGGCCCAGTAAATAATATTTATAATATTATTACTTTACTGTCTTGGACATTGATGCTAGTTTATTTTTCAGCAAGCCCTTAAATATATGTAAATTCTATAAATCTAGTTTCTCACTGCTGATATATATTTAGTAATTCGTAAATCGTATGCCTTTACTTAGCTTTCTTGATCTTCTGAGCAAGAATAAAGGAGAACCTTACAATGAGCAGAGGCATGGCCTTTACTGTCCATCTAACACAAATCTATGATCAAACATATTTTAATATGTATATAATTAAAGGAAAACACCACAGTTTTTCAATATTTTATTATGTTTTTACCTCAACTTAGATGAATTAATACATACCTATCTTTTTTCAAAGCATGCACGTAATCTTTGTACAGCGCGCCGTGAATGTATTAGCATTTAGCCTAGCCCCATTCATTCCTTAGGGTCCAAACAGGGATGAATTTAGAAGCCACCAAACACTTCCATGTTTTCCCTATTTAAAGACTGTTATATGAGTAGATACATGAGTAAGTATGGTGGCACAAAATAAAACGTGATTTTTTTAAGCTTATTAAAAAGGAGAACTATATTGTATGGCGGAAGAGCACTTAGTTTGCAGCACTTCGACCTCTGGCGCGGTAACATCCTCACTCCTGACCACTCTCCCCTCTCGCTTAAACTTCCTAAGTCGGGAGTGATGATGTTACCGCACCAGAGGTCAAAGTGCTGATCTTTGAAAGGATTACGTCTGACTAGAGCTGGACCGGCACATCACATGCAAATTATAAACTTTTCCTATTTAAATGTGCATATAATCCGCGAACCGCGGGTCGGATCACGGATCAACTGCAATCCGTCACAGTACTACCCAAAGCATTAGATAAATGACACAGCAGCGGCCGGTGCAGTCGACATGTTTGTTCGCTGTCCTCTAATGTGTGGTCGTGTGGATGGAGCAGATACGTAGTACGTCACGTGTTATGTTTTGGTCAAGTTATAGGTAACGGAGAGAGGGGAATAATAGCGAGCTTATTAAACGTTTTCCTAAAAATAAACATTGTTCACGAGTTCCGCAGCTCAAGTCCGAGTCGAGTCTGAAGTCTTTGAGGACGAGTCTCAAGTCAAGTCTGAAGTCACTGTGTGTGTGCGACTTATGTCACACTCTAGTCCGAGTCTCAAACTCGAGTCCTCATCTCTGGTTGGATGTAATGTAGAAAACTGTTTCTTGTATTTTTATCAAATTAATGTTATTTTTTTCAGGTAAACCTAAAATAAACTTCACGGAAAAAATCCCCACTCAGTTCGAGTGGAGTAATAAACCAAGTGAATGTAATGGCCCCTTAAAAATCCATTGCACCAGAGAGGGTAAGTTTTGTGTTCACACTGACAAACGGCAAAAGCCGTTAAACATCACATGCATCATAAATGAGACCATGATATTTAACGGATGCTTGACGGCATGTATTTTACATTTATCAAATACTTTCGCTTCAAATCTCCTTAAGAAATACAGAATTCAAAAGGTCATTTAAAAATACTGTTTGTTAGCAGAATCCATTAAGAGTTTGATAAAAAATGCTCATTTACAAGAAAACATGCCAGACAACTCAGAGCACTTTATATTTACCTTGATGATTAAACAGATGACGTTTTTTTTCTTTTTCAGCTTGGAACCTTACTTTTCAGTTAAATAAAAATGTGTCATTTTTGCCTACAAAAGACTATACCTGCATTGGAGAATACACTCATAAACATAAAACCACCAAGGGTGAACCTTGCCCAGTTAACATAAAATGTGGTAAGTTTCTTATTTTAAAATAAGCAGGATCCTAATTTCTCTCCATCTTATGTTTAACAAAAAATACATGTAGACTGGGAGGGGGTGTACCAGGTTGCCTTTCTGTGTGGAGTTTGCATTCTGTGCATTTGGAGTTCTTTGCGAAGTTTGCAAAATGAAATGGCATTAAAATAATTTGATAGCTAAAGCCACTTTGCTAGATATTTCATTGACCATGGTAATGACATTTACAGTTTACATTTAAAAAGTGGCTTTATAAGTGTCCAAACATTTATATACTTCTTCAGACCACTCTATGTTGTATTGAATCATAAAAAACAGTAATTGTCTATGAACAATTAATCTGTTAGTCTTGATTGTGACTCAACTTTTCTCTTGCAGATTGGCCAAAAAAGGCAGTATTTCAAAACATTACAGAGAACGGCTTTAATATATCGTCGGATTCATCCCTTATGGATAAATGCCCAGGCATTAAACTGCAAGGTTATTCAGCCAAATGCAACAACACCGAAAACAGCATTAGTAAGTTCTCGTCTGCAGTTTTGTTAGTTAAGCATTACCTGTTGCATATTCATATACAGTACTCTGTTCACTTTTATTCTGTTAGTAGTGGTGGATGTATAATGTCTTATAAAGGTTTGTTTTATTCTATAGATTGTCAACAAGATAAGGAAAATGGCACAGTTTGTCATTTTAACAATTTAAAGCCATATAAGTATTATACATGTGACATTAAAGCCATGGTCACCACCATCGCCAGTAATGACACTGACAACGTCAAACTTTCCATCTCTAGTGGTACCGAACAAACAGATTCTGCCAGTAAGCGTGATTCATATTTTTTTTATTGTACAAATACATGTATTTAAGCTCCAGCAGAAAGCTGTCATGTTAAAAGAAACTTGCTGTTATTAAGGAATTATACAGTACATTTTCTTCCATCTTGGAGTAACCAAAATATAGCTTAAAATCTGCATTTCTTGCTGTGTTATTGAACTAACAGAGGTCATAAATGAATTCTGTCCCTTTTTCTCCCAACAGAACCCAGTATCAGTCAAACCATACATGTAGATTACACTTCACACAATTCCATTAAAATAACATGCGATGGTGTCACAGATTGGAATGGAAAAGAAGGAACATATGAGGCTGTACTTGCATATGACGGATATTCTGACACACGTTCTTTACCTGTGAAAAAATGCGCGTTTTCATTTCCAGATCTTTACTACCTTACTACGTATAATATTAAGGTAATTATATCCTTTATTATTTATCAAAGACATTTCAGCCAAAATGGTCATATGTGTCAGAACTTTTAACATGTAGTTATAACGTGAAGTTGTCCTTTTTATTTACTTTTGCATTCATAATGTGTATTTATTAATTTTAGATTACAGCCACAAATGGAGAGAAAAAATCTTCTGAAATTACTCACAAAACTACTACTAAATGTAAGAGCAACTTTTCTTATTGTCACTTATTAGCTAATCTACTATAGTCTAACTAGAAAGAAAACATAAATAATCAATCAAAGATATATAACCTATTAAAGATATAACCTTGATATCTTTAAAAATGACTGAGTCCATTTCAAAGATTTAAATAAATGTGAAATTAATGATTGAAATCAAACTTTGACGCTCCAAATCTCAAGATTATTGAAGAGGAGACTTTAACCTGGATTTCACAGACAGGGTCACATATTTTTGTACACATTAAAATAGATTATTAAAATACAATATAGAGTTTAATGTATAATAGAGTCTGTTGTCACCTGAAAATATGATATTGCTTAGTATTTAAACATGCGTGTAATTTATTTTCAGACAACGACAAAGCTGTTATTGGATTTCTGGCTTTCCTCATTATTGTGACATCAATTGCCCTTCTTTTTGTGCTGTTCAAAATTTTCCTACTCAAACGAAAGCGGTCAGTGTTACACCTTCACAAATAACACAAATAATGAAGCTCATGTAGAGTTCAAATGAACGTTAATCGACCTTTCTGCTGGCATTTCTTACCACAGGACTCCTGAAGAAATTCCTCTTACAGCACGTAAGTGATGAGATTTTCATTGTCAGTTCAATGTTATTTGGAAGACCTTTATTGCAATTTTTCCTCTGTCATCCAGATTCGCTGCAAAACATCGATCCCATCTTAGCAGAGAATTTAATTGAGGTCTATAAGAGAAAGATTGCTGATGAAGGACGCCTTTTTATGGATGAGTTTCAGGTGACTTTATTATATATTCCACACAAACTATAATGCAAGGGTAGTAGCAGCACGTTTTAGATTAAATTAGGGTGTCGAAAGCATAAAAATGTGGGTGAGTCCTCCCCCAGAAAAAATCACTGGAGTAGATGCCATTTCCTGTTGTCTTGTAAATGAACATTATCAGGCTTTTATGTTTAGGTTCAGTAATTTCACTTTAATGGCAATGAAAAGGTTATTAGTCTGTCATTGAAATGCCTTATTTCAAAAAAGTGTCACTTTAGTCATTTCATGGGTATATAACCTATTTGATTGTCTTTCGCTGCAAAATCCTCTAAGTGCATGCAAGCTTTTTTTTGGCATAACAAATCCACTTCTTTGAGTAGGACAGAGCTGCACAATCACTAAAGATGCAACTAGAAACATTGCAAATAATGAAAATCTAAATGTAAAAATGAAGGCTTGCCACATCTGGGTTGTATTCAGGTCCAAGTACTCACAAGGAACCCAAGTTTGAATGTTTGAAAAATCAGGTATAAAGGGGTTAAACCAGGGGTTCTCAAAGTCCGGACTCCGGTCCGGATCCGGACCCGACGGGAACTTGATCCGGACCCGCGTCCACTTCATATTACAAGTGCATTAATTTCTATGTGATTGATTAAATGTGTGCATTTGCTACTGTACAAATGCATATTAAACTTGTAAACCATTCGTTTAGTTTTTTTTTCTTTTTAGATTTAAGAGTATTCCTGGTCCGAAAATAAAACGAGTTATTTAAAAATTTTCTGTGTGACGCTGTAGCCATCACACATAGATATTATGCACAGCTTCTTCATGTACTACGGCTTTTGATCAGTAAGTCCTTATCAATCTGAAATCACTGTTGGTTTGAGTCGTTTAAAACATGCATTTGAAAAAGCAACACTCGTCAAACATAATCTTTATACATAATCTTTATTATCATGAAAATACCTGAAAAAGTTTGAAGAACAGCAATATAAATAGCCTATATCCTTAAGACATATCCTTAAGACATTTCCTGGAGCTGCGTGTGTCTGGTTCTTCGTCTGCAGCACATATTGAGTTTCTGCACGAGAGCGCCCCCTGGCTTTTGGATGTAGTGGCATTTCACCATAATTCATTGAGAAGCATAGGAAGCATCATCAGCCAATTTATAGGTGCACCCCTAATTTTGGTCAGTGTCTCTGCCTACCAACCACACTTTTTTTGCCATGGTTTATGCATCTGATGGAGAACAAACTGTGCCATTTCTCTAATTGATCTGGATTTTGCACCTGGTTACTTGTGGCATATTTCTTGTGTTTATGTATTAATTTATTTTTTTTACTTTAAATGCAAAATACACTTATGTTTTTCCCAAACTATTTGTGTTGATTTGTTATATAAACAAATGATTTACATAAAGTTTTTCCGGACCTATGAAAATGATGAGAATTCAGATTTGGACCTTTGAAAGTAAACTTTGAGAACCCCTGGGTTAAACTGTAAGTAAATGCATTAAAGGAACAGTATGTAGGATTGTGGCCAAAACTGGTACTGCAGTCACACAACTGGTGGCCAATACACAACATGACAACATAAACATCAGTTGAGGGCTGCAACTCCACTTTTTAAATGACAATATTCTGGCCAGACCACTGTTGTCATTGATATAATTCAATTCAATTCAATTTTATTTATATAGTGCTTTTCACAATTGTTAATTGTTGCAAAGCAGCTTTACATGAGTAGATGTAGAGTAGAACACTGAGAATCAATACATAGTATAAGAAGTAGAATATAGCGGCTAAGGATAAACCGTGTAAGCGAGCGTATTGGTAATGTAACGTATACAGTAAAGTGCTAAGTTAAGGCAAAGTTGGCTGACTCTCCCTGGGACTAAAAAACCCCCTAGGAGAAAACCCAATGGGAAAAAATCCTAGAAGGACAAAAAACCCTAGGGAGAAATTAATATTTATATTTATAATATATAGACATGGTAGGGATAAGAAGCGGGTAAGCGGATTAAACTGGTTCAGCCGGTGGCCGTTGGTCGCGCATCGGTTGGGCATCACTTTGAAGGACAGATCAGTGGTGCGATGACCTTCACAGCAACAGGAATTGGGTCTGTTTGTCTCATTGTCCTCAGAGTCGAGGACGAGACAGGGAGACAAAAACAGAATTCTATTAGCGTAGGGGCCGTTCGCATGTAATGCAAGTGTCATACATTATAGTGGTTTAATTCAGCTCGGTTCCAGACAGGCTAACTATTGCGGCAAGAGTAAATTACCCATATGAGGTATGTGAGTGCTTTGTTCTAGACAAACTACTGCGGGAAAAGTACATTTACTGGACATTCTATGTGAATGCTTTGTTAAAGAAGAATGTCCTAAGTTTTGCTTTAAATTGCTCGACTGTGTCAGATACTCGAACATTATTTGGTAAATCATTCCATAGCTTAGGGGCCAAGTAGGAAAAGGATCTACCACCTTTAGACACTTTTGATATTCTAGGGATAATTAAGTAACCAGAATTTTGTGATCGCAGTTTACGTGGTGGATTGTATTCTGATAGTAGTTCTTTAATATACGAGGGCGCTAGGCCATTTAAGGCTTTGTAGGTGATTAGTAATATTTTAAATTGTATGCGATATTTAACTGGTAGC
Source organism: Paramisgurnus dabryanus (assembly GCF_030506205.2). Classification (NCBI taxonomy): domain Eukaryota; kingdom Metazoa; phylum Chordata; class Actinopteri; order Cypriniformes; family Cobitidae; genus Paramisgurnus; species Paramisgurnus dabryanus. The sequence continues at coordinate 23,352,439 of NC_133360.1, forward strand.
CAGTGTAAAGATGCCAGAATTGGACTAATGTGGTCATACTTTTTAGATCGAGTAAGCACTGATTTGCATTGCATCCCCCGAGTAACGAGTTACAATAGTCTATTCTAGAGGTCATAAAAGCATGGATAAGCTTTTCTGCATCTGATGCAGACAGCATATGGCGTATTTTTAAGATATTTCTAAGATGGAAGAATGCTGTGCGGCAGACGTTGGAGATATGACTATCGAAAGATAGATTGCTGTCAAACATTACGCCTAAATTCTTAACCGTGGAAGATGGCACCACCGTGCAGCCATCTATGGGCAACTTGTAATCTGACATATTATGTTTGGAGCGATTTGGTTCAATAATAAGTATCTCAGTCTTATTGGAGTTTAGCATAAGAAAGTTATGTGCCATCCAATCCCTAATATCACTAATGCAGTCTGTTAGCTTAGCAGACTGGTGGGTTTCGCTAGGATGTGAGGAGATGTAAAGCTGGGTATCATCCGCATAGCAGTGAAAACTTATGTTATGTTTCCTGATAATGTCTCCTAGAGGTAACATATATAACGAGAATAGGATAGGGCCTAGAACTGATCCCTGAGGTACGCCATATTTAACAGGGGAGTGATATGTGATATATATTTCTCATTTACATAAACAAAGTGATATCGATTGGTTAGATACGATCTAAACCAGGCTAACGCCTGACCACTGATGCCAACATAGTTTTCTAGTCTATTGAGTAAGATTGTGTGATCTATTGTGTCAAAGGCTGCACTTAGGTCTAGTAATATAAGAATTGAGATTTCACCATGGTCGGATGTTAATAGGAGGTCATTTGTAACTCTAAGCAGCGCTGTCTCTGTGCTATGGTGGGGCCTGAATCCTGATTGGAACTTTTCATATGTATTATTATTCGCTATGAATGTGCGTAGCTGGCTTGCCACTACTTTTTCTAATATTTTAGAAAGAAAAGGTAGATTTGAGATTGGTCTAAAGTTATTAAGATCTCCCTGGTCAAGGTTTGGTTTTTTTAATGAGCGGTCTAATAACTGCTAGTTTGAAAGCTGTTGGAACGTATCCTAAATCTAGCGATGAGTTAAAGATATTTAGTACCGTGTCGGACACTACATGAAATACCTCTTTTAGTAATTTTGTGGGAACAGGGTCTAATATACAGGACGATGATCAGGGTTCCCGCGGGGTCTTAAAAAGTCTAAAATTCAGAATGTTAATTTTAAGGCCTTAAAAAGTCTTAAAAACACCAAGATTTTTATCCCAGGTCTTAAATTGAATATACCCAAGTCTTAAATTTCTTACCTCTTTTCATTCCCAAAAAGCGTTGTCCGCAGAAAATAAAATAGTAATTTAAAACGCTGAAGAACTAACTTAATCAGTGGCGGAGGCAGAAAGTGTATGATGGTGGGTCTCTAAAAAGAAACGTTCCGCCCTTTGTCATAATCCACACAAATCGTGCCATAAGCTATATTTCAGGTGTTGTGATCTGACTGTTTACTGTGGGTTTGGCGAGAAACAATCCTTAAACTTAGTTCTGTATAAGCAAAAATCTTTTTCGGGGTAATTTATAAGCCCGTGGCTTACCTGAGCATTTGCCAGGTTCTGAAACATAGAGGACACAGAAGCGAACAAAAATCAATGCTGCTTTATTGAAAATCAACTTAAACAGTCGGGCCGTCGAGTCACGAGCCACCAACAGCGTGTCAACTTTAGTGTTACACAGTTTTATATTTTAGACTTTAATATTGCTCTTTGCTGCGATGCACTTGAACCTAACGCGCTTTTCCCTTCAGCTCTCCACAAACAGCAGCGATTGGCAGACGGAAAGCAAGAAAGTACCGTAATAAACCATATATTTAAAAAAAGTGCAATTGTCTTCTTTTAGGAACAATTCAAACTTTTTGATGGCGCAAATGCTTCAGGAGTTACGGTTAAATGAACAGCGGTAGAATCAGAGCCCTTTCGCATAGGCAGGCCGCTGCATACGGCATCAAGCCTGGTTTATTTAAGTTAACTGAGCATTACATTCGCAAGACATAAGCAAATTACAACAATTAACGATTAACTAAGAATAATAATCAATATTTTAAAGTTAATTTCAAAGTTAATATTCTGAAATAAAACCATTTCTGAAATAAGAAATGCGACCCTTCGGAGGCTACAGCCTTCGGATTGAGAAACGGTCTTAGTGGATAACGTTAGCAACACATATCAAACAGCCTTTTAATGGTAAATTTCATTTTCTTAATGCAGATTCATCCCTTATTGTGTAATTAGAGAGGCTATTAAACCTGATGGCGGTGTATATAGTGCATATTTATGCATAAAACGTATGGGTGGAGTGTTTTTTTTGGCTCTGTGATTCTGTATTCAATTAAATGCAATACATTAATTTATTAATAACTTGTATTAATAAAATGCATATATTAATGCTTTTAGGGATTAATTATAATTAAAAGTGATCTTTTGTTCTTTGTATATTTATAAACAGGCACAAGATATTTACACAGCACACAGTCAGTTGTACATTAAACATTATGGGGTGGTTTCCCGGGCAGGGATTAGCTTAAACCAGGACTAGGCCTTAGTTTAATTATGACATATAACTAGTTTTAATAAACATGCCTTACTAAAACCATTACTTGTGTGCATTTTGATGTATTTTAAGATATGTCAGTGCAAATTGTTTTCAAGTTTGGAAAGCTCTTATCCCTGTCTGGGAAACCTCCCCTATAAGCTTACGTACTACAGAGTGTGATGCATTTTAAAGCTTTAAAGTTGTATGAGGCAGTGTAAAACTAGGCACAAACCAGCAGCTGACCATACTAACTGATCTAATATTAGTGAATTTTATTTGTCAAAAAACATTGTTGATAGAATTTTATAAAAATACTACTTACACATATTAGTATGATGTATAAATATTGTAAATCAATGCATTTCTTGACTATTAATTAAGAAAAATCACAGCTCTTTGCCTCTAACTCAATGTATTTCAATGGCTCACTATGAGCCATTTTTGGGCTTCTATTGTCAGAAGTCTCTTCCTAAAGGGCTATGGGTAAAATTTGTCGGCGCCAACACTCGCAGTCTAATAGAGTTAAGCATAATGTATTTCCATGTATTTTGATTATCTGTTTTAAAACTGCGTTCATTTTATATTTTTCTATAACTGAATCAATAAAAATAGAACGTTTTAATAATTTCTGAGATCATTTGAATGCTTCTAGTAATGTGTCGTGTTGGTCTTAAATTTTACTCATAATGGTCTTAAAAGGTCTTAAAAAGGTCTTAAATTTAACTTGCTGAAACCTGCAAGAACCCTGGATGATTTAGATGACGTTACTAATTTAGAGAGCTCTTCTATTGTAGTAGGTTTAAATGACTCAAGATGTTCGTATGATAATCTAGTGGTCAATGTACTATTGGGTAGAGTGGTTGCTGCTTGCGTAGTTTCTATGTTTTCCCTAATAAACATAATTTTGTTAGTAAAGAAGTTCATGAAGTCGTTACTATTGTGTTGGAATTTACTATTGGTTTCTGTTTGTTCTTTGTTTCTAGTCAGTTTCGCAACTGTGCTAAAGAGGAAACGAGGGTTGTTATGATTTTCTTTAATAAGCGTACTGAGATAGGTAGATCTGCCGGTTTTAATAGCCTGTCTGTAGTGTTGAACACTCTCTTTCCATGCTGAACGCCATACCTCTAACTTTGTGTTTCGGTAGTTTCTTTCCATTTTTCTAGATACTTTTCAAGGGCTGCAGTATGATGGTCATACCATGGAGCTGCCGTTTTTTCTTTGATTCTCTTTTTTCGAATGGGAGCAACGGCATCCATCGTGCTAGAGCAAACGTTGTTCAGGTTTTCTATTATAATATCCAGATCTTCACGGTTATCTGCTACATGTTTCATTTGAGACAGGTCTGGAAGAGTGCTGATAAAGCTATCTTTAGTGGTGGAAATTATTGTTCTGGCTAATCTGTAGCATGTTGTAGACTGAGCGGTCCTATCTAGAAGTATTGTGTATGACACAAGGCAATGGTCTGAAACTGCATCGCTCTGGGGTGATATTTCGATGTCATTAATATTGAGTCTGAGTGACAGAATTAAGTCTAATGTGTGCTTACGAGTATGCGTGGGCCCTGACACGTTTTGTTTAATACCGAGAGAATTTAGAACATCCATAAACGCACGTCCTAATGCATCTTTTGAGTTATCCACATGGATATTAAAATCACCAACGATAAGAGCTTTATCTACAGTGACTGTAAGCTCAGATGTCTGCTATTTCTTTTAGAAAATCTGTGTGGTGGCCCGGAGGCCTATATATGGTAGCTAAAATGAACGAAAGCTGTTTGTTGTTACGATCAGTTATTTGAAATAACTATTTATTTGATATAAGTATTTGAAATAAAAATGATTTCTTAATGTCTAGTGACATATCAGGGCCATTTTATGATTCATTGATATAAATTTCTTACATACTGTTTCTTCAACTCCAAATTATATTGACCAGATTTCCCTGTCTTTTCTTCTCAGAGCATTCCCAGAATCTTCTCCAATTACACCATTAAAGAGGCTAAGAAGCAGGAAAACCAGTCCAAAAACCGCTATGTTGACATTCTGCCTTGTAGGTTTCATTTTGATATTGATATTTTTATATACTGCATTAATATAAGAATGTATTCATATCTGTATGGGTTCTGTTTCTGCAGATGATTATAATCGTGTTGTACTGACTGAAGGAAGCAATGATTATATCAATGCCAGCTTCATCGAGGTACCCGTTCATGTTTGTCTGCCTTCATTTTTAATGGAAAACAGCACCGTTTTTCAATATTTTACTATGTTCTTACCACAACTTAGACGAATTAATACAATCCGTGCACTTTTAATCTTTGTACAGCGTGTCATGAATGTGTTAGCATTTAGCCTAGCCTTATTCATTCCTCAGGATCCAAACAGAGATGAATTTAGAAGCAACCAAACACTTCCATGTTTTCCCTATTTAAAGACTGTTACATGAGTAGTTACACGAATAAGTATGGTTGCACAAAATAAAACATTTGTTTGGAGCCATAGGAATGAATGGGGCTAGGCTAAATGCTAACACATTCAAGAAGCGCTGTACAAAGATTAAAAGTGCACACATTGAAAAAAGATAGGTATGTATTAATTCATCTTAATTTAGGTAAGAACATAGGAAAATATTGAAAAACTGTGGTGTTTTCCTTTAACTCTTTCTCCGCCATTGACAAGTTATCTCGTCAATTAAGAGAAAACATTTGCATAAAAACGTGTTCCTGATGAATTTTTTTGTTAATCTGCAATACCGCATATTATCTAGATGACGCACTCACCCAATTTATGAAAAAACTGAAGCCAAAACTTTATTTACTTATTTTAAACTCTGTGTATGTTTTTGATAATCGTTCTGAATCCGACCTCGAACAAAATTCCTTCACAAAAATGTAATTATTTTAGCTTTTTGCTGAATTTTTTTTAAAGAAAAATATGCATATTTAAGAGTTCATAAGCAGAGAAAAAATATAGATAGGATAAAAGTTTTTTTCCCGTTTTGTTTGTTTGTTTGAAAGCAGAGAGTATGTTAATTTGTTTTTAGAAGAAAATTTTCCTGGAAGGCCTTTTGTAAAACTTTTGTGAAAATCACAAAAAATGGCTGGTGGGGAATAAGTTAATAGTACACTTATGTGGTTATCAAAAAATAAATTGCAACCAACGGCTCGCTCCACAGTTCACCCCTCCTTTTCAAAACGCATAGTGAAGCTACGGTAGCCCCCACAGGACAAACACGTCAATATCTGAGACAACGTAGTGATAAAACACGCTCAGTACAACAATTTGTCCGTTTAGGGCTACTGTAGAAACATGACAGCAAAAAATGGTGCCTTCCATGTAATGCATTATATTATATTTCTGCCAAGAGAAGTCCCACATTGCACATTTAATATTAATAAATGCTGTTGAAGTATTGTTCATTGTTAGCTAATGCATTATGTAAGGAATAATTGACGACGGGCCATTGAATTATAAGAAAATAATGCACACCCAAAATGCAATGCATTACACTGCGGACATTTGACAAGTGCGGTTATTAGAAATTAATGCATACTCACGGAACATTTCTCAGCCAATCAGATTACAGCATTCAACAGACCCATGGTATAACTAATGTTATTCCATGTGTCTGTTGAATGCTTTCTTCTAATTGGGTGTTGATTATTTTTCAACAACCGCACACCTAACCTTTAAAATGTCTTAAAAATAGGAACTAGAGCAATGTTTGTGGTAACCGTGGTATAAGCAGAATAATTCACTACGGTCCTTTGAATTATTTGAAAATAATGCACACCCACGGTGAAACTCGCGTCGTGCAGCATAACCACCTTGGGTGTGCATTTTCTTCTTATAATTCAACGGCTCGTCGTCAATTATTCCTTAAATAACAAATCCCAGTGGTTTATATTTCGAAACATACACATTTCGCACTTTTTGGTGCATATGATCATTTTTTTTTTATTTCAGGGATTCAAAGAGCCAAAGAAATACATCGCAGCCCAAGGTAGAGTATATGTACACTTTTATAAAACAGATTAAATATGCCAATTTAGTTTAGTAAATAGTGACTGTGATTATAATGATTTTACCACAGTAAAGTGGAGTTTAAATGAGCGTACTGCTTTTATTTGCTTATTAAATTCAAGAGCTGTTACATCTGTTTCCATTTTATCATTATTGGATTTTCCAGGACCCAAGGATGAGACCATTGAAGATTTCTGGAGGATGATCTGGGAGCAAAAGTCATCCATCATCGTCATGGTTACCCGTTGTGAGGAAGGAAATAAGGTAAGATTTCTCTTTGCTTTTGTCTAATTTATTTCTGACTGATGCTGTCTAAACTACTAATCTTCAACATAATGTGAATTATTGTCAATGACTACTATTTTTTCACCTTTCAGACCAAATGTGCTCAGTACTGGCCATATTTAGAGAGAGAAACTGAGATATATGAAGATTTTGTGGTGAAAATAAAATCAGAAGAACACTGCCCCGATTACATCATTCGCCATTTGCTTGTAACCAATGTAAGCGGATCTTTGTTCGTTGCCTATATTAATACTATATATTATATACTGTGTTAAACAATGCTCAGACACACTTTTCCTTGTGTGTGTCTCTTACAGAAGAGAGAGAAAGCCGCCGAAAGAGAAGTCACTCACATTCAGTTCACCAGCTGGCCGGATCACGGTGTCCCTGGAGACCCCAGCCTGCTTCTGAAGCTGAGGAGAAGAGTCAACTCCTTCAAAAACTTCTTCAGTGGTCCAATCGTGATACACTGCAGGTAAAAATACATTGCGATGCATATAATCTAAATCTGAGAGGGGGCTATAACACTAATTTGGATTCTTGATGTTACATTTTAAGGTGCCCTAAACAAGATCATGAGTAATTTTTTCATTTTAATAACTGTATTAAGCACATAATTGTCTGGCTAAAGTCTCAAAATTATGAGATTTGAGGATTAATTGTTTGATTGATTAAATTGATTTCAATCTTTTTCATGATCTTATTCAGTTATTATTAAATATATCAAGGTTATATTTTGACAGAATGACCTTTACATTATATAAGATGATTTTATGAAAAAAAAGGACTTAAAAATGACTTAAAGGCGGGGTGCATGATCTCTGAAAGCCAATGTTGACATTTGAAATCACCTAAACCAACACGCACCCACCCCAATATAATCTGGACCTTCTTTTGATAGACCCGCCCCACACATACGAAACCCAGGCAATAATGTTGGTTAGTAGACATGACCCTTACTGCTGATTGGCTACAAATGTGTTTTCCAAAATGTTTTTTTAAAAATCATGCACCCCGCCTTTAAGCTGGGTTTTCACAGACTGAGTCGCAAGTGCTCCAAGGTCTGCACAATATTTTCTAGTTTAAGAAGCTTAATATGAATATCTTCTTGTCATCTGTAGCGCCGGTGTCGGACGCACAGGAACGTATATTGGCATTGACGCCATGATCGAAAGTTTGGAGTCAGAGGGCAGAATGGATATTTATGGATATGTGGCAAAACTACGTCGCCAGCGTTGCCTCATGGTTCAAGTTGAGGTAAGACCGCTGGGAAAGAGCAAATCTTGACCATTTATTTTGGGTATGAAGGTACACTTGGGTACAAAGAGCAGCCCGATTTTGTTAGATTTAGTAGAATGGTCAATAGTACCAACATTAGCAATTACATGCGTTTCTAAATGTATCTGTTTTACACAGTTGTAATTAAACAAATACGAATTATCCAATGTATATTTAATCAAGTTAAATATAATGTGTTTATTAATATTAATAAACACTAAGGGCAGGTTTAGATTAATCCAAGACTAGGCCTTGGTTATATTAACTCTTTTCCAGCCATTGATGTGTTATCTCGTCAATTAAGAGAAAACATTTGCATGAAAAATGTGTTCCTGATGAATTTTTATGGTTATCTGTAATTTTAAAAAAAATTAATAATTTTAAACTCTGTGTATGTTTGGATAATCGTTCTCAATCTAATCTCGAACAAATTCCTTCACAAAAATGCAATTATTTTAGCTTTTTGCTAAAATACTGTATTTTTAAAGAAATATACCCATATTTAAGAGTTTATAAACAGAGAAAAAATATAGATAGACATATAGATAGATTTTCCCTATTTGTTTGTTTGTTTGAAAGCAGAGGGTCTGTTCTTTTATTTGATATATGTGTATGTTTATATATTAATAGAAGAACATTTTCCTGGAAATGCATTTTGTGAAACTTGTGAAAATCACAAAAAAGTTGTCAAGCATCTCTTAAAAAAAATGACTGGCGGGGAATGAGTTAAACAAATAGCATGTATTAAATATAAATGTAATAATTAATAAGTTAAATAAATAAATAAATAAATATATATATATATATATATATATATATATATATCCCCAGAGTACATATGTGAAGTTTTAGCTCAAAATATCATATAGATAATTTATTATAACATGTTAAAATTGCCACTTTGTATGTTTAAGCACTAAATGGCAGTGCCGTGGTTGGATAGTGCAGATTAAGGGGCGGTATTATCCCCTTCTGACATCACAAGGGGAGCCACAGTTCAAGAACCTATTTTTCCACGTGCTTGCAGAAAATGGTTTACCAAAACTAAGTTACTGTGTTGATCTTTTTCACATTTTCTAGGTTGATAAAAGAACTGGGGACTCAAGTCGGATTTTTATGATATGTCCCCTTTAAGATAAACATTTAGAGAACATCAAAATGATTGTAGATTTACATTTGAATGTAATCTTAAAATTACTGTTGAATAGTTTTTTTTAAATATTTATTAAGTTGTAAAACTGTTGTGCTTATTTAGAAAAATTCATTAGCAATATATGTTTTTATTGTTAAATATGAGTCTCATTTAAGTCCCTTTTAGTATGCTTTAACTCTTTTAGCGCCAGCATTTTTCATTATTTTCACAAATATGGCAGCGAAAGAGTTAATCCACATTTAGGCACTCAAAAAATAGGCTGAATATTTAATTATTTTGTTAATTATGTGACCCAGTCAATTGAAACTCAGTTAAGGTCATTTTTTTGTGATTTGTCATTTTCTTCATAAAATCATAATGTAAAGAACATCACAATCTTGATATCTTCAATATTGACTGAGTAAGATTATCAAACTTTCATCATTATTAGACTTTTTTAATCTGGATCACACACATGGTCACATATATACATAAAATATTATTTGAAATATTTAGTTGTTTATTTAAATGTGGATATGTTTATGTGTGTGTCTAGTCCCAGTACATATTGATCCACACGGCTCTGATAGAACATAACCAGTTCGGAGAAACAGAAGTCTTGCTGTCCGATTTCCATTCGGAGCTCAACACCCTCAGACACAAAGATGGAAATGACACAAGCTTGCTTGAAATGGAGTTCCAGGTTTGTCATTTCTACTTTAAATAATAGAGATGATCCAATATCCACCACATTGAGACTCCTCATACCGAATTTTCATTAATTTCCTTGTCCTTTATTTATAGAAACTCCCGAAATTTAAAAACTGGAGAACATTTAACACCGCAACCAACGAGGACAACAAGAAGAAAAATCGCTACTCGACTGTTGTCCCATGTAAGTGACCACCGTCAGCTTTACGTCTAACTTAATATATCTTTAAATCCTCTACTGACAGATATCTAAATATATTTCTCCCGCAGATGATTACAACCGTGTCCTGTTCAGACTTGAGTTAGACTCCAACCAGACCAGTGATCCCGAAGATGATGATGAATCTTCATCAGACGAAGAGGAGGAATCTAATGAATACATCAACGCCTCCTTTATTGACGTACAGCAGTTATTATTTTTTATTTTTTGTTTTCCATAAGCAGGTTTATAAATATTAATCATACTGAATTGCTTTCCAACAGGGTTACTGGTGTGGGAAGAGTCTCATAGCGGCACAGGGACCTCTGGCCAACACGGCAGCTGAGTTCCTGCTAATGCTTTATCAACAACAAACCAAAACTATAGTCATGCTAACCGATTGCAAAGAAGACGACAAGGTACAACTTCCCACAATGCATTGCATACTGTAATTCAAAAGAAACGTCACACATTTCATGGCAACTATTTCTACAGGATTATTGCTTTCAGTACTGGGGAGATGAAAAGAAAACGTTCGGAGATATTGAAATCGAAGTGAAAAAGACAGAGAGTTTCACGACGTACGTCAGACGACGTTTGGCGATCCAGTCCACAAAGGTAACCTCCGTTTTTTTATTTTACATGACATTTTTTTATTTAATTGGGTGTGTATCATCTCACATTAGTTAATACAATTAAGTTATTGATCTTCTGTCTGTCTAACAGAAGAAGGAGGTGCTTGAAATGGACCAGTATCAGTTCCTCAAGTGGAAAAGCCGAGAGCTTCCAGAGAACGCTCAGGAGTTGATCGAGATGATGAGGAGCATCAGAGAGTCCGGCGGTTACGACAACAGCAGGAAGAACCGAAGCATTCCCATCGTGGTGCATTGCAAGTGAGTCCAGATACACAGATATGCAGACGTTTCTTTATTGTCGTTTTTTTACTTATTATTAACTGCCTCAAACTTTATATCAGCAATGGATCTTCACGTACTGGGATCTTCTGCGCCTTGTGGAATCTCCTGGACTGCGCATTAACGGAGAAGTTGGTGGACGTTTTCCAGGCGGTCAAAAACGTGCGCAAGGAGAGACAGGGAATGATAGAGACATTCGTAAGTTTCCAGTTTTGTACATATAGGATGCACCAATTTTACATTTATACATTTGGCAGATGCTTTGATCCAAAGCGACTTCCTGTGCATACAAGTTATACGTTTATTTGATCAATGTGTGTGTGTTCCCTGGGAATCACTTAACTCATTCCCCGCCCACCATTTTTTTTTAAAGTTGCACGCCAGCATTTTTTGTGTTTTTCAAAAATGCCTTCCAGGAAAAATGTTCTTCATAAAATATATAAACATACAAATATATCAAATGAAAGAACAGACCCTCGGCTTTCAAATAAACAATAAACAAACAAACAAAACAGGAAAAAATGTTTCATCCTATCTATATTCTTCTTTAAAAATATTTTTAAGCAAAAAGCTGAAATAAATGCATTTTTGTTAAGGAATTTTGTTAGAGATCAGATTCAGGACAATAATCAAAACATACACAGAGTTTAAAATGAGTAAATAACGTTTTGGCTAGGGTAGGTATAAATTGGGTAGGTGGCCATCTAGTGGATAATCGCGGTATTGCAGATTAACATAAAAATACATCAGGTTTTATTCACATTTTTTTTAAGATAACTCTTCGGGCAAAGTGTTAAAACAGAGCAGCTAATGCAGATGTTTAACCCTTTCCTTACACGAACATGTTTGTTTACCCAAAAATGAATATTATGAATTAATATGAATGAAATTTATATTAAGACACCCTCATGTTGTTTCAAACGTGTTTGACTTTAAGAGCAAACATTTTAAGGAACTTTAAAGCTGTTTATTTTAGTTTTGAACATTCTCTGTTTTTTTACATTGGCACAAAGAAAAATTCCAACAAAATTCACTTTGGAGATACAGTATACAATACTATTCTTCCATATGTAAGTGATTTATGTTTGAGCACAGGTTAAAGCTGTTTATTTTAACAATAAAAGTAAAAGGTGAGACCTTTCAGCTGGACATCACCTCATACAGCTCGACCTGATTTTGACAAGTGAGAGATGTCCTCAGGGCAACGTATTGTGTTGACCCAAGGACAACATTTTTGTAAATAAAACATAAACCCACTCCAAACTATAACTAAAATCTAAAATCAGAGGGAAATGATAAAAATGGTAAACGTACATTTTTTAAATGTTAGGTTTTTTGTTTTATTTGTACATTATAAAAATGTAAATTGAAATTAAATGGAAGGAATTAACTCATTCCCTGCCAGCCATTTTTAAAAAAAGTTGCATGCCTGCATTTTTTGTAAATTACAAAAGTTTCACAAAATCCCTTCCAGGAAATTTTTCTTCTAAAAATATATAAACATACAAATATATCAAATGAAAGAACAGACCCTCTGCTTTCAAACAAACAAACAAAATGGAAAAAAAATAGTTTCATATTTTTTTCTCTGCTTATAAACTCTTAAATATGGGTATTTTTCTTTAAAAATAATTTTTTTTAAAAAGCTGAAATAATTGCATTTTTGTGAAGGAATTTTGTTAAAGATCAGATTCAGAACGATTATCAAAACATACACAGAGTTTAAAATTAGTAAATAACGTTTTGACTATAGTTTTTTCATTAATTGTGTAGTGTAGTGCCATCTAGTGGATAATCGTGGTATTGCAGATTTTCTTAATTTCTTAAAGACGAGATAACTTGTCAATGGCGGGGAAAGAGTTAAAAGAGCAGCTGCAGATGTTTAACCCTTTCCTTACACGGACATGACCCCAAATTAAAGAGTGTGTTTATCCAAAAATACATATATTATAAATAAATATTAATAAAATTTATATTTACACGACCTCATGTTGTTTCAAACCTGTTTGACTTTAAGAGGAACATTTTTAAGAACCTTTTTAAGCTGTTTATTTTAACAATAAAAGTAAAAGTTGAGACCTCATACAGCTCGACCTGATTTTGACCCAAGGACAAAATTTTTGTAAATAAAACTTAAACCCACTCCAAACCCCAACCATAACTAAAATCTAAAATCAGAAGGAAATGCTAAGTGAAAACAATGGTCTAGAAAAGAGGTGCCCAAAGTGGGCCAGCAAAAACCTTTAATTTGGCCCGTCATGCCATGTGAGATAAGAAAAAAGGGTAAACGTAATTGACGCAGATGTTCATATTTCTAAAATGTAATTTTTTTGTTTTATTTGTACATAACAAAAATGTAAACTGAAATTAAATGCAAAAAATTAAAGTGAATAAATGTTTTTTTAATGTACATGCATTTTTGAAGTGTATAGCATGCGTCACGAAACAAAACAAACTCGGGTACTACAAGACTAATAATGTAGAGGTCGAGACAATGGCACACAGACAAAAAGAAATGTACAAATGATTGGCAAAATGTTTTCTTTTTAAAACGGTTACCTTTAAAAATTACTTCAATTTGAATATAACACACCAACATTTATTTCGTCCCACAGCCTTATGTCAGGTTTGATTTTTAGCCCTTGGTAGAAACATTTTCGGGCACCCCTGGTCTAGAAGCGCCTAAACCTGCTTGTATGCTTAAACTTATTTCTGAAATCTAATTGGTTGATTGAAATGTTGTCCCAGGGTCAACATAATGTTGCCCTGAGGACATCAACCAGTTTGCAAAATCAGGAGAGCCACCTCATACAGGTTTAAAACAACATGAGGATGATTGACAATATCTTAACATTTTGGGTAATCTATCCTTTTAACTCTTTCCCTGCCACTGACAAGTTATCTCGGCAATTAAAAGAACACATTTGCATTAAAAAAATGTGTTTCTGAAGAATATTTATGTTAATCTGCAATACTGTTATTATCCACTAAATTTACCCAATTTATGAAAAAACTGAAGCCAAAACGTTATTTACAAAATTTTTAACTCTAAAATGCAATTATTTTGTGTCTAAAACTAAAATGCAATTATTCCAGCTGTTTGCTAAAAAAAATATTTTTAAAGAAAAATACGCATATTTAAGAGTTTATAAGGAGAGAGAAAAATAAAGATAGGATGAAACTCTTTTCCCCCTTTTTGTTTATTGTTTGTTCGTTTGAAAGCAGAGGGTCTGTTCTTTTATTTGATATATTTTATTGTTTATATATTTTTAGAAGAAAATTTTCCTGAAAGGCATTTTATAAAACTTGTATGAAAATCACAAAAATGCTGGCGGGCAACTTTTCAAAAAAATGGCTGGCAGGGAATGAGTTTCCCTTTTCCCTTTAATTCTTGCATTTATTAAATGAATTCTGTATTTTCTGTATCACAGGAGCAGTATCAGTTCCTCTATACGGCCCTAGAGGGCGCCTTTCCCGTGCAGAATGGTGGCATAAAGTCACAAGCATCCGACAGCATCCAAATCATCAACGAAACCACAGCACTTCTCTCTGAACAAGCCAGCAATACCAACACTGACCAGAAGGAGGAGAAGGAGGAGGAAACAAGCAAACCCAAAGAGAGCAGTGAGCAGAAAGACACAGATGCTCCTGTTGCTCCTGCTCCTCCTCCTGCTGATGCTCCTGCTGCTGATGCTACAGCTAAAGAAGAAAGCAGCACATCACCATCACCACCAGAGGGAGACAATGAGAAACCATCCACAGAGGGCACCACAAATGGGCCTACCGTCACTGTAGAGGTCTAAGCAGCCTTAAAAAAAACAATATTGGGTAATATTGTGGTCATTCAAGATCAGACGTTGTAGATTTGACACCAAGTGTCTTGGAGAAAGATGTGATACCAGCTCGTTTCTATTTTTTACATTTAAATCTTATTGTATATTCTACGGTGCATATGACTAGCACGCTTGCGGAGAGTTCATGGCTTAAACCTGAAGTTATTACCTCAGGGTTAGATTTTGGATTTAATTTTGTATAATGATGCTGTTTGAGTGAAATCTGTCCATATAATGTTTATTTGAACGTATGTAAAGGTTTTGCTATATGATTTGACGTTTTTAGGCAGACTGCATATTTGAATGTATTGTAAAATAACACCTTGGAGAAGATATTTTCTATATTTTTATTTGTTTGAAATTTGGTCTTGTTACTGAATCTAAATATTGGTGCCTGATGGATAGAAATATATTTGAATTGAGTGCTTTTTTATGTTTTTAAACCAAAAATTAGAGCAAAGATAACTTTGCACTACATAGCTGTCATCAAACTTTCACTTGGCTGTTTGTCTGAATTGTAAAACCTTAATGCAGTTTTTCATTTTAAGCAGATGTTTAATGTAACTTAAAGAATAAAGGATCGCTTGAACAATAACGTGTCTTTAATTTGCCACCAAGCATGAAATAATTGACATCCTGTTCACAAATTCAGGCTGCGTGATTGCTTTTGCATGTGGAAAGCTTGCGCTTTTTTAAGTGCATTTGTGCATCAAATGGGTCGGTATATTGATGCAGGTGTGCAAAATGTGTCAGACCCTTTTTATGGCATATTTAACCCAATTCTGTCCTTACCAGGTGTGAAAACTAGAACTTTAAATAAAATCAAGTAAAAACATTCAATAAAAAAATAAAGTTGATGTAATACAAGCTAACAACACAAGATGGCGCATGTTAACAAAGAAGTGAGTAGTGTGTATATATGTAATAAAATATTGCTGTAAGATTATTTTGCTTTGTGATGACAGGCTGTTGGATACTTTAAAGCATACCTAACATTTTATATAACATTTTGCATGTTTATGATAAACAAAAATCCATTCACATATTATTTTATTTATTTTATTTTGGATTATGGATGGGATGTGACTCTGAAAGTCTAAAAATATGTTAAAATTAAACTTAAAATTGTCTTTTTTTATAAATATCTCAAAGTATTAAACAGGTGAACATGTAAATAGAGCAGCATAAGCAGGCATTTCCCCTTAAATAAATCATCGGGGTGCTTGATTTGCATTCAGCTGTCATGCCAAACTCCACCCATTCATACAATTATCATATTTCATGCAACTTTTATGAATGTCTGACTTTATAAACGTACACACAGTCTGTGAAATCCATGCTTAACATCTATAACCATGAGATTATCAAAGTTTGATTTTAATCTTGAACATGACCTTACTCAGTCAATATTAAAGATATCAAAGTTATATTTTCACACAATGATGTAGGATGATTTATTATTATTATATGTAGAAAATGACATTGGTTTTCACAAATCAGGTATATGTTAATGTATTTAATTGAAGCTTCTCTTCTATATATGTTATATATGTGACGCTGTCCTCTCTGTAATTAGCGAGTGTTGTTTAGGGAGGGATTCGTCTCTAATTGCACACTTCAAGCTTGACACTAAATATAGCGACTGAGAGCTGATCAGATGCTTTCTGTGGTTACTCTTCATGCATGTTAAGAGACGGTTAAACGTACTGTATATTTGTAAATGGCAGTAAATGCAAATGTGTTTTATATTTGAAGTATTTAGAGGATGGGTTTTTCCCAAAAGGGTTTTTTATTGTACAGTGTTCATGCCAGCCACATGAACAACGCTAGAATGTGGTTTTAACGTGATAGTTGATTTATTTAATAATATTAAATATTGACTTATCATTACAAGTCATTTTAACTTTGATTTTTTATCTTGACTATTTTATTTAAGTAACAACAACTCATCACTAAAGTTGAATTAGCTTAACTTATTCCTATAACTTTATTTTAAGTTGCAACAACTCATCATCAGTCAAGATAAAAAAAACAAAATGAAATGACTTGTAACTCCAAATTGAATTTATTTAAAAATGCAATTTTCAAAGTGCAGAGTAGGCAAAGAGATTAACTTATTCCCCGTCAGCCTTTTTAAAAAAAAAGTTGCCCGCCAGCATTTTTTGTGATTTTCACCAAATGCTTTCTAGGAAAAATGTCTTCTATAAATATATAAACATACAAATATATGAAATGAAAGAACAGACCCTCTGCTTTCTAACAAACAAACAAAATGGGGGAAAGTTTCATCCTATCTTCATTTTAACAAAAATCTGAAATAATTGCATTTTTGAAAATGAATTTTATTAGAGATCAGATTCAGAACAATGATCAAAACATGCACGGAGTTTAAAAATTAATTAAATTAGTTTTTGCTGCAGTTTTTTATAAATTGGGAAAGAGCGCCATCTAGTGGATAGTAGCGAAATTACAGATTACTGTAAAAACTCGTCAGGAAAGCGTCATTGGCAGGGAAATGTTTTCTCTTATTAAACCCATTCATTTATGTTTGTTTGTTTAGCTTTTTAAGTAAGTTTACTTTACTAACTTTATTTATTTATATTATAATATATATAATATTTTACTTAAGTCTGTAAATTTTCTTCTAAAAATATATAAACATACAAATATATCAAATAAAGAAAAGACCCTCTGCTTTCAAACAAACAATAAACAAACAAACAAAATGGGGAAAAAAATTTCTTCCTAACTATATATATTTTTTCTTTACTTATAAACTCTTAAATATGGGTATTTTTCTTAAAAAATATAGTTTTTTATCAAAAAGCTGAAATAATTGCAATTTTTGTGAAGGAATTTTGTTAGAGATCAGATTCAGAAAGATTATCAAAACATACACAGAGTGTAAAATAAATAAATAATTTTTTGCTTCAGTTTTTTATAAATTGGGTAAGTGCGCCATCTAGTGGATAATCACGACATTACAAATAACCATAAAAACTCATCAGGAACACATTTTTTTCATGCAAATATTTTCTCTTAATTGACGAGATATTACGTCAATGGCGGAGAAAGAGTTAAATGAAATTATAACATTGTTTTTAAACCTATTCATTTATATTTGTTTGTTTTATTGAAATTTTCTTTAGCTTTTTTAGTAAAGTTTACTTTACTTACTTTATTTACTTTATTTGATTGTTTACTTTAGTCTGAAGGCAAAAAAAACGCTCAGGTTCACTTTAGCTCAAGTTAAATGTTATGATGCAGAATCAATCCTGGATTAAAAGCGAAACTTTTGACCGATACAGAAAACTTAAATGTTTCCAAACATTTATCTTTCTGCTACTGGTCCGACAAACAGCCTCTCAAGTTTTCCCATCTTTTGGCTAAAAACAACAACTTTAACAAAAGTTTAAACAACTTGGCTTTGCAAATCAATTGAACCTACTGTACTACTTTTAAGTTTGATCTTGTGATAAGTTGACATAACTTATAAAAACTTGCTAAAATTGTTTAACTTCATTTGTTAAGTTAAAGTAGCATAAAAATATATGTTGATTTGACATAATGTTTTTTACAGTACAACATTTTGCATTGCACTACAACAGACCCCCCCCCCCTTTCTGTAGCCTGGGCATTGTTTTTTTGTGCACATTCAAGGATTCATTTATTGCAATGATGTCCTTCAGATAGATCTATGACTATAAATGTCTCAACACATGTGGCAAAGCACCAGATCCAACAGAGATGTCCTGCTCCAGTAACTAAAGAGACTTGGAGACAATAACACAGAGGTAGAGACGGCCAGGCATCAGGTGATGCCTCGGTCCACAGCTGGAGATCCATAACATCAATAAAGACTTCTTACTGTGGAGAAGATGAGCAAGTCTGGGATGGTACGACGCTGGATCTTCACGCCGGCTTTACCAGCGTGGCGCGCACTTGTAGATTCATTTCATATTGTAATACTGCGCACAGCTGAATGAAACGAGCCGAGAAGGCATTATAACTTTGTTTTTATTGAGAGACGGCATGAATGAGCTCGCTGTGAGTACAATCGGAGGCTTCTGAGTAACGTGCACGCTCGATCGTTCGAGACAACCCGACCCCAGACTGAGTATTTTAATGCAAACAAGGTCTCTCGGCGCACAAAGAAGCTACATATCTCATACAAAAGACGTCTTGAGTCAGGACAACCTACGCAGTGTTCAATGGCCTGATACAGTCTTGTTTTGTTTGGGCTGCTTTTCACAGCCGGGCGTTCAGCGTGTCGCCGGTTTTCTCTCGTTCCTTATCTCCAGACTGAAGTGCTACAGGCCTAACAATGAGGAATTCACATACAAGCATGCACAGTAAAACGATTTTTAGAGATTTAATTCGTTTTTGTACAGTATGTGCAACATTTAAAATTTAGTCACTAACCCAGACTATATCCTATTGCATATTGTCATCATGTTACTACAATGGTGTTCAAATCACGCTGTTGTTTTTCTCACTTTTGTCACTATATGGATAAAATTTAATTTAAATAGCATTTCTCGAAGGGACACTCCACTTTTTTTTTAAATTTGCCCATTTTCCAGCTCCACTAGAGTTAAATATTATATTTTTACCATTTTGGAATCCATTCAGCCGATCTACGGGTCTGGCGGTACCATTTTTAGCATAGCTTAGCATAATCCATTGAATCTGATTGGACCATTAGCATCACGCTAAAAATAACCAAACAGTTTCAATATTTTTCCTATTTCAAACTTGACTCGTCTGTATTTACATCGTGTACTAAGACCGACGGACAATTAAACATTACGGTTTTCTAGGCAGATATGGCTAAGAACTATACTCTCATTCTGGAGTAATAGTCAAGGACTTTGCTGCCGTAACATGACTGCAGGATGCGCAATGATATTACGCATCAGCCGAAAATAGTCCCTTTTGTAATTTTCAATGGCAGGGGACTATTTTCGGGCAGTGGGTAATATCATTGCGCCTCCTGCAGCCATGTTACGGCAGCAAAGTTCTTGATTATTACACCAGAATGAGAGTATAGTTCCTAGCCATATATGCTTACAAAATCGCAACTTTTAAGTAAGTTTCGGTCAGTCTAAGTACACAATGTTACTACAGAAGAGTCAAGTTTTAAATAGGAAAAATATCGAAACTCTTTGGTTATTTTTTAGCAAGATGCTAACGGTCTAATCAGATTCTATGGATTATGCTAAGCTATGCTAAAAGTGGTACCCCCAGACCCGGAGATCGGCTGAATGAATTCCAAAACGGTAAAAATCCAACCCAGTCTCAAGCAAAGTCGTGTTATAGTAACGACTTTCTTTATAGTGTCATTTTATATTTTGTTTTCTCATCGTTGTTTTCTATTTTTTGACCATTGTCGCTTGGGGTTGGGTTAGAATCACTTTCTGCAACTTCCTAACCCAAACCCCAACTCCAGGCGAGAATAGTTTTAAAAGCAGACGAAAACATGTAGAAACCAATGCATAACATTACATCCTAACGCAAACCCCGAATCTAATGGTGCGTTTACACCAACCGCGTTTCAGGCGTCAAAATCCTGCTACCGCCCCTAGTTTGCCGCTTAAACCGTTTGAATGCCTTTGCGCGTGTAGAGCGAAGTAGACACGCGGAAAAAGCAAGCATTTGACGCGCGTCAGAGGCAAAATTCACTTCTTGTGGGAGGGGCAAGTGCTATGCGGTTGTCTGTTTTCAAGATGACTGATGTTGTTGTGCATTTATCGAGAGAGTTACCAGTTTGTATTTGGTAAGCTTACTATAGGGGGAAAATAAACAGCGCGGGTCGATAAACGTCACGTGACTCAAAAGTGAAGTGTGTATTACAATTACCAGGTTGCCCAATGTCCTCACTGACACTCTTCCAAGCGAGGTCCTTTTTATTCCTGTCTCCTCTATAGAAATAAGAACTAGTGTCGTATAGCCCCGGGTGAATGCTTACGGACAATATCAAGCGTTGGTTGAATGAGTGACTCTGGGCAGGGCTGCCACCACAGCAGCAAGCAGGCTCCTGATTGGTTAACGCGGTGCGAAATTCCGCCAAAGTTCACATGTGTCAACTCGGGCGTCAGCCGCAAATTCGCGTGAACCGCAAAATGCACAAAAAACACCATTCGCGCATACCGTGCACAACGCTTAAGACGCGCGAATGAAGCGTAAATGCGTCTTCCGTGCCGCGCCAAACGCCTCTTCCGCGCCGCGGGACCTCCAGACGCGCATCAACGTGTCTTCACATTGACTTAACATTGAAATTACTCGCACTTCACGCCTCTTCCGCGGTTGGTGTAAACGCAGCATAACCCCAACCCCAAGCGACAATGATTTAAAAAAAGAAAAGAACGATGAGAAAACAAAAGATAAAATGACACTATAAAGAAAGTCGTGCCACAGACACGACAGCCACTAAAGGACGAAAAAGTCTCCAGAAACACCAAAAACAGTGGAAATTCGTATCATCAAATACGAATAAATTAATAAAAATTTTCATTACTATAACACGACTTGCCTTGAGACTGTGTAGAAAAATCAAATATTTAACTCTAGGGGAGCTGGAAAATGAGCATATTTAAAAAAAAAAGTGGAGTGTGCCTTTAAGAGTCCCATGATGCATAAATATGTTTGGTTTACTGTAGTACCATAGTACAAAAAATAGTCTCTAGCTGTAACCCCAGGCGTTACCCTTTAAAAAGATCCTAATATGTACCATCAAGGTACAGATTTGGTACTAATATGCATTTTTTTGTATCAGTATGCACCACTGACGCATCATAATTTTATAATACTGCTTAATGTAGATCTGCTTGTCTTCATTATTATTTTCACTATGGTAAAAAGTGTAACAAGAGGTTACAAACAAACCTTTTCAGTCCGGCTCATTGAATAGGATGGCAGTAAGCGATACATGTGCTAGACTAATTCATGATTGTATGTATTGTGAACGCGCTCGCGCCTGGCAGGGCCGTTGTCCCAAATAACTGTGACGCTCCGTGGCACGGTTCATTGTTGCGCGATAACACAGAACCCGGGATGACAGACGCCCCCGCCCCCTGGAAGACCAATCAGATTTCACGTTTCCAGCATATAATTCCCCATGTAGGGGCCATTTATGAGGCATTATGGGAACACTTTAAAATCTCATTAGACGGGACAGCTGCACTTCGCTGCTGCATGCTGCTTTAGCCCTTGCTATTATTGCTGCTGGGGAAATCGCTACCCCCTGTTTTGAGATGAGACCCATTTCGGGAGCTTAAATGAAGCTAATTGTAAGCTTTCGGGGTTGCGTAGTACAGAAAACTGTAATGCCGCAGGCAGTGAAAATGATTTAAGGGAAGTGTTTGTGTATGTACAGTACTTGTATATGACTTGTACTGTATTTACATTGCTTTTATCCACACAGTGCATTTTATCGGTACTGGGAATCAAACCCATGATGTTTTGAATGCAATGCTTTACCAAATGAGCCAACATTTATTATATAAACGTAATATTTACAGAGATGTGCTAATTTTTCATTAGCACATAAACAAACACGGTTTCTCCAAAGCGGTGGGCATAGATTTAATGAATCCGATCCGCTGGTGGATTTATAATCTAATATTAACACATTTGCTTCAGTTATGTGCAAGACTAATATATAACATTCTGTGTTACTCGTGTATCTTGCTAATAATCTAATTAGCAATGTGAAGAGTTAAAACCTGGTGAATATTTATGTAATGTAACCATTCTGATTCAGTAATATTAAATCAAAACTTTGACTTGGCATTCGAAAATAATGATAATAATTTCTTCCCTTCCCAAAGGTAAAATCCATACTATATAACATATATACTTAGCACAGCGAGCGTGTTATTTTTGGCATTTTGCAATAATGATGAACTGTGTGCGCGTGTGTATGTATACATTTTTAAAATAGAATGAAGTTTACATTATATATTCATCTTAATGTGCTGCCACCGACATGGGTTACAGATGGAGGTGAGCACACTGGTGTTCTCTGTTCACACCTGATATTTTTGGACGTCTCTTGTTCCAAATCGCGAAAGGAAAAAGAAGAAAAAAAATGCCGCTGTTTATGTGGAAAGCTCACCGCTCAAATTCGCCTGCCATCCGAGCCGGCGAGGGAGAAGAATTTGGCGAAGGGTATTTTTAAACCCCAGAGAAACCTCAAAGGCTGTACTTAGAAGAGGTCAGCCGAGGCGATATGGAGGAGCGCCATCAAAAACCTCCCTGGCGGATGAATTTGCCAGAGCGAGTTTGCTGCTGATGTCACTGATGTCAGGCCTACCTGTGAACCCACAATGTACTGTCTACAAAAACCTGTCCAAATGCCATCTTTTGTAAAAAATACAGCTTTTCTAGAAGAAATGTGATGCTTTTGATTGAAAATATGGGAAAATTTACCACTGGAGTACATGTAACGCATACTGTATGTTGAGGAAGTGCTACAATTGTTTGGTGACATGTTAGGGGAACTATAAAAATGTACGTACTCACCATCATTCCATCCTAGATGTATATGACTTATTTTTACTGTAAGATTAAAATTTATTGCTTAATGATGCTTAATATTTTGAGCTTACTTAAAGGTTCATTGTGTAACTTTTAGAAGGATCTCTTGACTGAAATGCAATATAATATACATAACTATAACATCAGACCTTGCATATATCAACTGTATTGTTTTTATTACATTAGAATGAAACGTTTTTATGTACAGACACCGCGGATCTCCTTACATGAAAGTCACCGTCATGTACCTTAAACGGACAAACTGATCTACACAGAGCATGTTTCATCCCCTACGTTGTCTCAGACGTCGACATGTTTATCCTGTGGCAGCTACCGTAGCTTTTTTTTGTATTTTGAAATTGAGGTTGGTTGCAATTCGCAATCTCACAGCTCGATGCCGCTAAAAACTCCCATTGGAATGGTTTCGCATGAACCAATGAGATTTGATGTTATCAACTTATTGCCATATTTGCAATTACTGTTCTGATCTTTACATTTTTATTAATATGTGACATATCGATTGTTAACTGAGCTCACCATATTAACTCTTTTCCTGCCATTGACAAGTTATCTCGTCAATTAAAAGAAAACATTCCCCTGCCAATGACGCTTCCCTGACGAGTTTTTACAGTAATCTGTAATTCCGCTATTATTCACTAGGTGGCACTCTTACCCAATTAAATAAAATTAAGCATTAACTAATTCTACAATATTATAAACACAGTGTATGTTTTGCTCATAGTTCTGAATCTGATTTCTAACAAAAGTCTTTTACAAAAAATGAAATTCTTTCAGTTTATTGCTCAAAATAGTTTTTTTGAATAAACCTACCCATATTTGAGAGGTGATAAAAAGACAAGAAATGAAGATAGGATGAAAAGTTTTGTTTAAAAGCAGAGAGTCATACGAAGTGAATCGTGCTAAAACACACGATTATCATAAATAACAAAAGCCCACCCCTAACCACAAGGGTCAAGGCAAATCGTAATTTAAAACGAATTAGCCACCTCGTAAAATACATATAAATTGCCATGAGATAGCATTGGCAATACATTTCTAACATTAACTCTTTCCCTGCCATGGACAAGTTAAAACATTTTCCTTCCATGATAATTTGTATTTCCGCTATTATCCACTAGATGACGCTCAATTTATAAAAAAACTGAAGCAAAAACTAATTTTAAACTCCATGTATATTTTGATAATCATTCTGAATCTGATCTATAACAAAATTCCTTTAGAAAATGCAATTATTTCAGCTTTTTGTTCAAAATTTGGTATTTTTGAAGAAACCTACCCATATTTAAGAGGTTATAGAAAGAGAACAAATGAAAATAGGATAAAACTTTTTTCCCGTTTGGTTTGTTTGTTTATTGTTTGTTTGAAAGCAGAGGGTCTGTTCATTCATTTGATATATTTGTATGTTTATATAAGAAAATTTTCCTGGAAGGCATTTTTTTGAAACTTAAATATCTCCTGATGGGCAATAAGTTAATCGTTTTCTCGTTTTGCTTCAGAAAACATATAGTAACCTTGAAATACTTTAATGATGGATGTATGTGCTTTCTGATGCTTCGCCATGTTGACCCACATAGAGGGTAACATGACAGCATTTTAATATAAAATAACTTGATTGCATTCTGATGAAAGTAAGTCATATACTGTATATCTGGGATGACATTAAATGGATAGTTCACATAAAAATGAATATTTCTCCATTATTTACTCACCCTCAAGTTGTTTTAGTGCATTCACACCAGACGCGGTAGAGGCGGCAAAAACGCGCTATTCGCGTAGTTGGATGCTTGAACATTTTGAGTTTACTTGCTTTATTCACACGTGAAATTCTAGTCATTCGAGACATTCACGCGTAAATTCGCATCATGGGAGGGGCTTCTGCGACTCCGCTGAGACTCCACTCGCTTCATGTAATCACGTCACTACTACAGCAAGGTCCTGATTGGTTAATGTGGTGCGGAAATCCGCCGAAGTTAAGATTTTTCAACTCGCATCTTTGCATTGACTTAACATGTAAATCACTCGCGCTTGCCGCCTCTACTGCGTCTGGTGTTAACCCTATATTACAAACCTGTATAAATGTCTTTGTTTTGGTGAACACAAAGGAAGATATTTGTAATCGATCGAGCTGATATCAGGAGCACCATTGACTTCCATAGTAGGAAGAAAAATACTATGGAAGTCAATGGGGCTCAGAAATGGTTTGGTTACAAACATTGCTCACTAGATCTTCCTTTGTGTTCATCAAAACAAAGAAATGTATACAGATTTGTATTAACTTGAGGGTGAGTATATGACAAAATTATAATTTGGGGTATCCCTTTAACTCTTTCGCCACCAGCATTTTTAAAAAAAGTTGCCATCCAGCGCCAGCGTTTTTCATGATTTTCACCAAAGTTTAATGCCTTCCAGAAAATGTTCTTCTCTAAATATATAAACATACAAATATACCAAATGAAAGAACAGACCCTCTGCTTTAAAAAAAAAAAAAAGTTTCATCCTACCTTCAGTGGTTCTTTTGTAATCAGCTTTTGAATATGGGTAGGTTTCTGCAAAAACACCATATTTTGAGCAAAAAGCAGAGATAATTCCATTTTTGTGACGGACTTTTCATAGAGATCCCATTCAGAGCGATCTTTAAAACAGACACGGACATGCAGCCGCTTGCCATAGGGCAATACTTCCGGGTTTAAAAAGTTGCAGAAAAAAGTTGGATAATAGTGGTATGGCGGAAAGCCGGAAATACTCGTCATTGGCAGGGAAGCGTTTTCTCTTGATTGACAAGATCTCTCGTCAATGGCGGCGAAAGAGTTAAAGAGCATCTTTTGTCCGATTCATGATTTTACATTTCTTTGGTGTGTAAGTGTGTATTAGTACATTTTAATGGTATGTAAAAGGTACAAATCCCAAAGTAAACGATGACGCGAGTTATCGTCTCCGACGTAAATCTCTTTTTTTTGCATTACAACAAACACACGGATTGTAGGCAAGAGTTTACTTCCTGGGATTGGTCATGTAGACAAGACCGACATTATCATAATTCCTCCCACTTCGGACTCACAGCCTGTAAGTTAACGCCTGTTAGCAACCAAACCTTTAAACATGTTACTGTAAGGAGCGTCACATTTCCGGCTGATGGTATTCAGGCCAATCACAACGTACAGATTAGCTGGCCAATCAGGGATACAGAGCTTTTCAAATCAATGAGTTATGTACAAAATCAATACGTTTTAAGAAGAAAGGGATATATGAAGCTACAAAAATGTACGGTATGTGGAAAATAATTAACCATAAACCACGCGAACACATTGTATTATACCAAATACACAAAATAACGTTGTTTTAGCAATGAAATAGGTGCTCTTTAACTCTTTCCCTGCCATTGACGAGATATCTTGTCAATTAAGAGAAAACGCTTCCCTGCCAATGACGAGATTTTCCGTCTTTCCGCAATACCGCTATTATCCACCAGGTGGCGCCCTTCCGCAACTTTTTAAACCCGGAAGTATTGCCCTATGGCAAGCTGCTGCATGTCCGTGTCTGTTTTAAAGATCGCTCTGAATGGGATCTCTATGAAAAGTCCGTCACAAAAATGGAATTATCTCTGCTTTTTGCTCAAAATATGGTGTTTTTGCAAAAACCTACCCATATTCAAAAGCTGATTGCAAAAGAACCACTAAAGGTAGGATGAAACGTTTTTTTTTTTTTGTTTGAAAGCAGAGGGTCCGTTCTTTCATTTGGTATATTGTATGTTTATATATTTAAAGAAGAACATTTTCTGGAAGGCATTAAACTTTGGTGAAAATCATGAAAAACGCTGGCGCTGGCTGGCAACTTTTTTTTAAAACGCTGGCGGTGAAAGAGTTAAGGTGAATTTGAGAGATTTTGTGTTTGAGTGAACTATTCCTTTAATCTTTTAGATTAATTTAAATGGTTTTATAAATTGCCAATTCTCAAACATATATAATTTTAGACCCGATGTTGCTTTAAAATGCACATTTATATATTCTACAGTGCAGTGTGTCATTTTGTTATGTTTAGATGTGTACCTGCAGTAAACCGGATTGAAATGAACCTGAAGGGTGACGTGAAATAACGCTGATTTCTGTGAAATTCTGTGAACGCTTCTGTAGTTTGATGAACGTTTGGGATATTGGAGCCGACGCGCTCACAACGTCACATCAAATCATTTCCTCTAACGCTCAGACATGAGGAACAGAGAGATGGAGTGATAAGACATGCTGACATTATGGCAGATTAACAAAACACATTTGGTCCAGTCAGCCCGCTTAAAACTTTAATGTTATATTTCTTGGCAAAAAGCCCCAGTAATTGCAATGTATGGATTTATTTACAGAATTACACTAGAATTATATCCCTTATAGATTACATTTAAGATAACTTGTTGTCAAAAGCATGAGTTTATCGCCTGTTTATTATTATGCAAAACCACTAGCTATAATAAGTGACCTCGTTTGCAAACAGAAATGAATCCATATGTACTGTATGCCTACACATTTAAAAGAACAAGTTGTTTATATGTTTAACCAGCAGTGAACTGTGAATTATATTGCTCACATTCTGCACCATATGTTCTTTTAGACACGCTAGATTTATTTATAGCTAGAACAACAATAATTCATAAGGTCATCTATATACTCTTTATATAGATGAGAGATATTAAAATCCATTTGCAGTGTTAGTGACATAAACAGACAGCAGATTAAATACATGTGACTGCTGTGTAAACATTGCATATGCATGGTCTCAATATCTACGTTAAAATGAAAACGGCTAATTTTTGGCATTTGTGTCGTATGTTGATGGCTCACAGTGTACGATTTTTTTCCTGCATGTGTTGAAGTATTTTGTGTAAAAAGGCAATAATGTGGGTTCTGGGACACATCCAAGAAATTACGTGAATGACTCTTGCTTTCTGCACCTGCAATTCAGTCAAATGAAGTACGTTTTTAACATAATGAAACAGGCAGTTGCATTAATTCAGTAGAGCGGTTTATAGGCTGGGAAACCGATTTGGAAAAGCATGTGATGTTGCAACGACGGCAGGCAGCTTGTCTACGCCAATAGTGATGCGATTGCGATCGTACTTACAGTAATTAGTATTGTAATTCACAGATGAATAGGTCTGCCACATTTGCTGAAATTGTGAGCTCATAGCCAAATTTAAAATACATTGCCAGTTATTTTCATACAACCTGAATGGGGTCCAAAAGCAAAATGTTTGCTTAAACTGTTGATTTTACTTAAAGTCCATTTAGAGTCAGATATTAAATGTGTTCTCAGTTTGTCACACAACAGAAAAATGTGAAATCAACCACGCAACCAAATTTGAATGCTGGAAAAAATGCCAAGTCAATAAAATAAGTTACGGAAATCTTAAAAAAATAGTCAGCATTCGTTGCCCCTCGCCAAAAAGATGCCGTCTCCCCTAACTTTCAAACTGCTATAACCTGAATTTCATGCTCGCAATTGTGTAAATAATCCTATACATAGAAATGTATTAAAACTGTTTAACTCTATCCCCGCCAGACTTTTTTTTTAAAAGTTGCCCCCAGGCATTTTTTTGTGTTTTTCACAAAAGTTTCACAAAATTCCTTCCAGGAAAATTTTCTTCCAAAAAAATATATATAAACATACAAATATATAAAATGAAAGAACAGACCCTCTGCTTTAAAAAAACAAACAATAAACAAACAAAACGGGGAAAACCGTTTCATACGATCTATATTTTTTCTCTGCTTATAAACTCTTAAATATGAGTATTTAAAAAAAAATGCAAAAAGCTGAAATCATTTCATTTTTGTAAAGGAATTTTCTTAGAGATCAGGGGGTGTATTACAGAAACTTTCTATCTTAGGTCTTAACTTAAGATATGATGTTTTATTTAAGTGTTTTTAATAAAAACATTTTCATTTTCACATATGCCCCGCCCCTTTGATTGCCCCGCCCCCAGTTAATCGAGTACTCGTTCTTCAGACCTATGGATTAATCGAAATGAAAAAATGAGATAAATGCACATCCCTACTACATGCTAACGAGTACTAAGAGCAAGCGCAAAAAGTTTCTCTGGGGAACGCAAAAAGTTTCTCAGGGGGACGCAAAAGGTTTCTCGGGGGAACGCAAAAGTTTTTCGAGAGAACGCAAAAAGCTTCTCGGGAGAACCCAAAAGCTATAAAAAAAATTCCCTCTCATCCCAAATATTGTCCACCACCATGTCCCCTAAAGGGCTCCATAGTTTTTAGACTGCTTCAGTAGGCTAGGTCCAATCTTTACGATTCTTCCGTTGTGTAGCGTATGTCAGTTCTTCCTCGTTTTTTGTCCATTATCATAATTAATGATATTATGCATTGCAGTGACGTTGATCTCATTTGTGCCCCCTGAAAAAATGAAATGCCCGTCTGTGAATTTGTGTCTGGTGTCAGGTCTGTTCATTAGGTAAGTTACATACAGATGCGCGCGTGCGCGTTTCACCGGGCTCACTCCACTCTGATGGCTTTCGGCCCCGCACTGCTTCATGCTACGGGGGGGGGGGGGGCTGTAGAGTTTGGGTCGCATAATTTTTCTTTTTTTAAATTAGGTTCACTTCTAAAAAAGTTTGAAAACCACTGCTATAAAAGACTGTTATAAAATGTTAATCCTCAATCTCTTACATTAAAATATCCTTATGTGTGATAATTATCAGTGGAAATAGGAAGAGAGGAGGGTGGACAGAGAGAGACAGAGAGTGAGAGAGAACGCTTCCATAAGCAGGTGCAAAATTGTTATTCTTTCTTATGTAGCTTTATAATTACTGGATTAGCCTACAGCAAACATATTTTGCCTTTTTTTGGATAAGAGAAGTTAAAGTGCCATTGTCAAAATGTGTTATGTTACAGTTTCAAAATGATAATACAGAGAACACTTAGATTAAATAATAGTTTATAAAGCTGCCGGAAATGGAGAAAAATATCAGCAGTCCAATGTCTGACTCCGCCCCTGACCCCAACATCACAGGGGTCAAGGCAAATCATACAAGTAAGGGATAATGTAGAGGCAGCCGGTAGTTATCGGGAAATAAGCCCCGACAGTGTGATCAGGACCCGACGCGAAGCGGAGGGTCTTGTATCACACTGAAGGGGCTTATTTCCGATAACTACCGGCTGCCTCTACATTATCCCACTTATTACACGGCTACTTGTCACATAAGAAAAAAACCGGACATGAATATGAATTTGAAACATTTTATTGGCATATTTGTTTTAAATTAACATTTTTATCCTTCCGCGAAACTTTGCACAGATGCATAAAATGATCGTTATACCTTATTAAGATTTCCTCTTTAACCAGTCTTTGAGAAGTTTTAATGCCCATTCTGAATTCTTTGTGTGTTGGCTTCGTAGCTGTCATGCTCTATTTTGTCAAGTTCAGTCTCAGTAAGCTCTCTGTGTCTTGTCGTGGTTGTCCAGTGTTTGTCACAAGATGGCGCCAAACAGCGCGGAGCGATTTTACTCGTACAAGTAGTACCGGCTATGCGTTATTACTTTGGAGCGGTTATTATTTGAAAAGAACGAACCTGCAAATGTCTCAATTGACCAATCAGAATCAAGCATTCCAGAGAGCCGTGTAATAAAAAGTAATAAATGCGGTCATACAAACTAATACGAATTAGCCACCTCGTGCTAATTTTCATGAGATAGCGTTGGCAATACTTATAATGTGTTTCGAAACAATTCTCTGAAAAAACTTATACACAGACTTCAATATTTTTAAAACCTGCTAAATGTAGTTTTAAAAGTGTTAGTTAATACAAAAACAATACATTTGTCATTATTTACCTTCATGTTTTTCAAACTCTCGATGCCTTTGTTTTTCATAACAAAAGAGTTGTTTTTTCTAGTTTCATTGTTTTGGCCTCTTAAGGCTTTAAAAGGATGACAAAATATTGCAAAATAACAGATACAATTATGCTTTTGTATCCTTATGAAGATTGAAAGGGCATTCAGTCACATTCCCTATTTAAAAAAAAAAAAATTGTTAAAGAGTAACTAAACCCTAAACCAACTTTTTTAGTTAATGATCTGTAAGAATGATGCTTATTAGTGCTGTTCATTGATTTTAGTAAGTTCTTTGACATTTGGATGTAAAGTGTTTCAATACTACAATATATGGTGTAAAAACGTCTGAGTGCTGCCCTCTTCAGGTTGAACGGTGGCTACTGCAGTTTAATTTTCCTATTGGATGGTGGCTCCAAAAAATGACTCATGACGCAAGCAGATTCAAGTTTACCGCGCCCTTGTTACGATCTCACCACACACTTAGTTCGTCCCCTCTATCTCCTTGGGATCTGCCCACTTTTCTTGCATTTTTCAAATATTGCCAGTGGGTGGAGTCAGGCTCTGACCAGGGGTTTAGTTACACTTTAAAGGGGACATATCATGAAAAACTTTTTCCATGTTTAAGTGCTATATTTGGGTCCCCAGTGCTTATAGCAACCTAGAAAATGTGAAAAAGATCAACCCAGTAACTTAGTTTTGATAAACCATTCTCTGCAAGCATGTGAAAAAATAGCTAATTGAATTGTGGCTCCCCTTGTGATGTCAGAAGGGGATAATACTGCCCCTTAATCTGCACTATCCAACCACGGCACTGCCATTTAGTGCAGAGATCAGCTCATTTGCATTTTAAAGGACACACCCAAAAACGTCACATTTTTGCTCAAACCTACAAAGTGCCGATTTTAACATGTTATAATAAATTATTTATATATGATATTTTGAGCTAAAACTTCATATACGTCCTCTGGGGACACCAAATATGTATTTGACATCTTAAAAAATTGTGAAATATCCCCTTTAACAAAATATCTTTTGGTTCTGAAAAACAAAGCCATTTGGGTCTTTGAATAAGATGAGGGTGAGTAAAAATGGCAAATGTTTCATTTTTTGCTTTACTACTCCTTTAAACAAGCCACATCTGTCCAAAAACGTCATACAATTATTTAAATAAAAAGTCCCATCATGCAACTAGAAAACTATGAGCAGCATCTTTCCAAGCACTACACTGTTCGAAAGAAAGGTAAAAAATGACGGTACCCTTGCAAAAAGTACACCTTTGCACCCAAAGAGTTCCTATTAATACCTCAGAGGTGCATATTGGTACTAAATGTATACACATCTATACCTTAATGACAAATTAGGAGCTTTTAAAGTGTATTTGTTAGGTAGGCGTTAGCAACTCACTACCGTGCTACCTAATAGTCCCAGAAGTGGTCAATGTAAACACAGCTGTTTAACACCCTGCATACTCACACCTATAATAAATCTGGGCTTTGTGTAAGGTCACAGACCTACATTTTCCTCGGTTTCTTTTCACCCTTAAAATATGTCACATGCAATTATGGAGAAATTCCATTAAAAATGCTTAAATGATTTCTGAGTGGTCCAGGGGCAACAGTGTTTACTACTACGATGTAATGACAAGAAATTATATCTTTATTACAGTATAACTAATTAGGTAATTATATGTGAATACAAACACAGCGATACCAAACGTTACACAGCAGTCAGATTAACGTCAAAGCCGCTGTCAAGCTTGTCAAAGCCTTCAGCTCCGTTTACCACGTCTGGCAGTCAAAGCCGCGTTTAAGTTCGTCTTTTGGACAAATAATTATTCACAGGCATTGATGAATCCAAAGCTACGTTTTAACAAGTATCCGTTATGATAACCATGAAGTGCCTCATGGCTCATTCTTGTATAGTGTATTAATATCTGCAAAATGTAAGTGCACTCTCAGAAACCTAAGCTAAGCAATATCAGCTTTTACTGTGTTTAAATAGTTAATGGAGCTTCTAAAAATTGAGAGATACGAGTTGCTTTTAATGTATTCTGGATTCCCTAGGTCAGTGAACAGGAAAATGAAACAAGTGGGATATTTTTATACCAAGTGGAGTCACACTTAAAGGGACACTCCACTTTTTTGAAAATATGCTCATTTTCTAGCTCCCCTAGAGTTAATTTTTACAGTTTTGGAATCCATTCAGCCGATCTCCGGGTCTGGTGCTACCACTTTTAGTATAGCTTAGCATAATCCATTGAATTTGATTAGACCATTAGCATCGTGCTAAAAAATAACCAGAGTTTCGATATTTTTCCTATTTTAAACCTGACTCTTCTGAAGTTATATCGTGTACTAAGACCAACGCAGCGCCGGGGACTATTTTCGGCTGCTGCGTAATATTATTGCGCCTCCTGCAACCATGTTATGGCAACAAAGTCCTTGAATATAACGCCAGAACGAGAGTATAGTTCCTAGCCATATCTGCCTAGAAAATCATAACTTTTAATTTTCCGTCAGTCTTAGTACGCAATGTAACTACAGAAGAGTCAAGTTTTAAACAGGAAAAATATCAAAACTCTTGGTTATTTTTGAGCAAAATGCTAATGGTCTAATCAGATTCAATAAATTATGCTAAGCTATGCTAAAAGTGTTAGCACAAGACCCGTGGAGTGTCCCTTTAATTCGAAATATCCATAAAAAAAGTTCACCAATAAATTTGCAACATGATCTCATGGAAAGTCGTGTTATAGTCACGAAAAAATTTATTAATTTATTCGTGTCCATGGCACGAAATTCAGCTTTTATTATGACTTGAGCACAAATGTATTTTTCATGTCACCCGGAATAATTTTTTTGTGTCCGTGGCACAACTTTCTTTTTCGTGTCATTTTATGTATTGCCCCCCCATTTTTTAATCATTGTCGCTTGGGGTTGGATTTGGGGTTTGGGTTAGGATATACTTTTATTTATGGTTTCTACATGTTTTTTTCCTGCTTTTAAAACTATTTTCGGCTGGAGCTGGGGTTTGGGTCTAAAAATGTAACAGATAGTGATTCTAACCCCAAGCGACAATGGTAAGAAATTGAAAAAACAATGAGAAAACAATACACAAACGGACACGAAACGAAAAAGAAAGTCGTGTGAGTGACACAAAAAATACAATCAGGCTCAAGTCACGAATAAAGCTGAATTTCATGCCATGCACTGTAAACAAATCTTTGCTGCCTTAAAGCAACACTATGTAGTATTTTTACCTTTAAATAATGTCTCTTAAATTATTTCAGTGATAAAACAACTTTTAACTGGACAAATTGTACTGTTGCTGCAACCTGAGCAACCTCCTAGCTGCGACAAGCACACTCTGAAAGTGGAGGTGGAGGGTAGAGCACACAGCCCCGCCCCTCCCCCTGCCTGCAGAAGAGTGTCTGATACCAGGCACTGTTGCGCTTTTCAACCACATGGGGGAGCTGACTTTTTTCAACTATATTTTATAAGTTATAACTCATCTGTAGTTATAAAAACTCATCTCCAGTCTAGATAAATAATAGTAAGTTGAAATAACTTGTAAATCTGAGTTGATTCAACAAAAAAATTGAGGCAGCAAATAATTTTTTTAAGTGTGGACACGAATAAATTAATAAAACGTTGTGTGACTATAACATGACTTTCCGTAAGATCAGTCTGTAAATTTGACATATTCTCATGTTTTAGACAATGAAAGTAAATGGGGTCCATGGCTGATTACTCCTAAAATGCAGATATAAAGAAACAAAAATACACTTTTGGCAAGTTTGACATCAAGGGCGTCAAGCATCATTCAACCCATTATCACGAAATTACGTACCTATAGTCACGTGTTTTCCGTGACACTGACACGTTTTTCCGCCTTTTTGCATGAACATGTCACGTATTTCTGTGAACGTGTCACTGTCACGTATTTGTTACTCAACTGTTTTGTCCTATTTTCGTACCGTTGTCGCTTCGGTTAAGGGTTAGATTTACATAAAATTACATGCCAGGCGACAATGGTTTAAAAATCATAAATTATAAAAAGTAAATCATGAAAAAAGGTATAAACCAATACTTACAGTGATATCCTAACGCAAACACCAAATCTAACCCTAAACTGAAGTGTTAATGGTTTGAAAATATGACAAAACAGTTGAGTAACAAATACGTGACATATTCACGCAAAAAGGCAGAAAAACGTGTCAGTGTCACAGAAAAGACTCACAAAATTACGTGACTATAGGTACATAATTTCGTGATACAGGGTTCCATCATTGGTAAAAAAAATATAAAGTATTGTAAGTGATGGCACAATATTTTTTTTAGTGCACTGTCTCTTTAAGACCATAGCGACTACAGTTGAGAATTCTGCCGGGATGCACCGTAGCAAGTTTACACTAGTTTATTAAAGGAAATGTATTTATAATCCTCTCTCGGGAGAAAACACAAGACACAGCAGGCCCAGTCATCAAAAAAGATACCAAACTAATTCAAATAAACAGCATGCTGTCCAGCTGAAGTTGAATGAGTTTAGGTCAACTCTATTGCTAACAGCCTGTGTGTTTGTCTGAGGTTCTGTAATTCAATTCATGTGTACTGATGTGTATATAGTTGCGTTTCTAAACAGATTTTGTGGCTAGGGACAGAAACCAAAGGGAAACAACTTACAGCATCACTCCATGAAATAAAAAGAAAAGCTTTTTTTAAGGTCACTCTATATTTATAATTATTATTAGGGTGTTATTCAAATGGTTAGTAAAAATTATTTCTTACCTGTGTTTACATATTGGGACATAAAGGGCAAACTGTTAATACACTTTACTTTCAGTAACTCATGTCATGAACCATCAGTTGCATCTTGCAACTGGCAGGTGGTCTCTACACTTTCAGTAAAAAGTCTGTCGCTGGGGGGGTAACCTCAAAGTTTCATTTTTGTACCTTTATCAGTATACAACACTTTGAACTGTTGTACCTTTTGGTTGTGGATTTCTCTTTTTATTTATTTTTTTTAAACCATTTTTGCCTAGGTTTGGGGTTAGATTTGGGATTTGCTTTAGGATGTCAATTAATAAATGGGTGATTCCCACGAAATCCAGATTTAGAAGGTGTCCAACATCAGGATTTTTTAAAAAGCCCTTGAAGCCAATTTTTTTGCACATATAAGATTAAGGTCTAAACTTACTAAAAACATTTTTTTTTAGAGGATTTAAAAAAATATTTCCTATAGAATTATTTACAATTTTTACATTAAAAAATGATCATTACCGCAACATGATATTACATTAAATATATGCATTTACAAACTCATGTTTCGGTAATGAGCACTAAAAAGTTTTTCAACTTTTATCTGAAGAGAAAAAAATAAGAACTGCTTACCTGGTAGCCATCTTGAGTGTCACAGTCAATTATGTCCCTTCCAACATTTTTTTTTTTTAAATGTTAGTTCATTGAGAGCTTAAACAATGATTGAAAATTATTGCGGAGGATGAGAAAATTGGTCTTGGACACATTTATATTCCTTATTATTGTCTCTATATTTACCAATGATCACCAAATAGCACATGTTTCTTTACTATAAATGTTTATAGCATAACAAGCACTGAAACTTTTAATTTTTTAGATTTTTTAATTATAAATATTTCCATGTCAAAGAACCCAAATCCATCCAGTTGCGGTAATGAGAATTTTCCCCTTAAATGTGGAAAAAACAACAAAATTGGTTAGTAGGATGTCATTTGAAATCATGTGCAAAATAGTACATAAAGAGATGTTTGTAACTGTATGCTTCTTATTTTGATACTCTTACTTTTTATCAAAATGTTTCATGACACCTCATAAGCATAATTTCGCGAGAATCACCCAAATAGGTTATGTTTTTATCAATTTTTAAACCATGGTCGCTTGGAGTTAGAAATGGTTAGGATGTCATTTTATGTAACAAAAAATAATTTGAACCCCAAACCGATAAAAAACCGTAAAAAAGCGAGAAAATGACACGAAAAGATGCGGCATATTAAGTAAACGTGAAGGACTGCTATCATATGCATGCAAAATTGGAATTTGGCATATATTTTGCTTGACTTTTCACACGGCGTGCTACTTACATGCAAATCATGAGAATGGGCCGTGTTTACAGTATACTGTGGTACTGAATGATAACTGTACACATATACCGTGGTATTTCAAGGTACATCCCTATTGTATTTCAATGGTGCATATAATATCCCTGATATTACCATAGTACCATCTCCAAATGAAAATAGTATGTTTTGTTAGTCCTCTGTCTGCATGACAGGAATTATATGCTATTCAAATAAAATTACACAGTGCCTGCGTGATTGTATCCAAGAGGCTTGATCACATTTTAACGCTGAACTGAATGTTTCAGCAACAAAACTCCGTCTTACATCATACATAGTGTGGTAATATCCCTTTCCACTTTATTAAAAACAAAGTAAGGATTGCAAACTGACAGAAAGAAATAAAACCCTGACCCGTAGCTACGGGGTCCTTCGGAAACTTGTTCCGAGTTATTTATGATTCAGGAATTAATCTCGCTTTGCAAAAGCTCCCGAAGAAGCGATCGAGTGGGGGAGGGATGCGGCAGGGGAAAGGTTGAGGCTCAAACGCGATTCAAGTCTTATTTAAATCCCACTCATAGATTAGAAAGCAGTTTGACAACCCTTTCACCACTTGTGATATCAGAGGTTTTTACGGCGCAGAAAAGGGAAGTAATCCGGTCGGAATTTACAGATGATTTGAGGGAGAGCGAGAGACAAACTCTGTCGGGTATTTCCGGAGAAATATTACCATACTACTGATAATTTGTCAACAGACATGCAAATCGAGGCTGTATTTCAGCCATTGTACAGCTGAATGCCATATTTCCCCATTGTTGAGGATGAATCGCCCAAGGCTTTTGTTCCCATGGCTCATTAACATTTCAAAATGGATTATTATTTACGCCTGGGCAAATATCGCTGGCATATGATGAAAGTAAACAAGGAATGATGTTGTCTTTGAAATGATGTAAGGAAATGTATGGCTTCTCTAAATAAAGTGTAATGATTTTGATTTCACCATGTACGCTTGGAGGCTCAGATGAATCAGATTTCTGGTTTAAGTGACGTCTGTGCAGACTTTCTATTTATGCAATAAATTCAATGAATAGCCGCAATGAAATGCAAGCATCATGACCCGATTAAATGTTTGGATTGCTTGTTATAAATGTACAGCACATTGTGATCTTATTAATTAAATTATCATCATTTAAGCTATAGCACTATCCAATTAAATCATTTTGTTGATTGGTTGGTTCTCCATTGCAGATAAGATACAATATGACATGTTTAAAATAAAATTAAAACAATTATGCCAGATGAAAACTGCAATCATCTGGTCTTTAATAGATACACTGCAAAAAATGATATTCAAGAAAAAAATCTTAGTATTTTTGTCTTGTTTTCAGTAAAAATATCTAAAAATTCTTAAATTAAGATGCTTTTTCTTGATGAGCAAAATGACCCAAGAAAATAAGTCTAGTTTTTAGACCAAAAATATTAAATTTAAGTGATTTTGTGCATAAAACAAGCAAAAATCTGCTAATGGGGTAAGCAAAAAAATCGTGAAAATTTTTCTTAAACACTAAATTAAAAAAATATATTTTTCACTTTTTTTAGCTTGCTTTATGCACAAAATCACTTACATTTTATATATTTGGTCTAAAAAACTAGACTTATTTTCTTGAAAATTTTAATTTTTTATTTTCAAGAAAAAACATCTTAATTTAAGATTTTATATTTATTTCTACTGAAAACAAGACAAAAATACAAAGATTTTTTTTCTTAAAAATAATTTTTTGCAGTGTAGTGAGCTTTCCAATATCATCCAGACATCAGTACATTTCTGCATACTTCTTTATGTTAATACAGGCCCAAAGGATTTCGTAAGACATCGACCAGTTTAGGATGTTACCGATGTTACATAATGCTTTAAAAAAAGCAGATTTTTGATATTTTCTAGTTTATAAGGTCTGAAATGATGATATATGTGTTTCATATTCAAACAGACATTATTGGCCTCAAAGCTAATAGACAAAAAATAAATTAAAAGCCATAAAACATTTTTATTTATAGGATCTTTAAAGGCAATATTTGACTGTTGGTGTGGTGCATTGCACACTGTAAAAAAACGTTGCTGCCTTAAAATTTTTTGTTGAATCAACTCGGATTTACATGTCATTTCAACGTATTATTTTTTATCTTGACTAGAGATGAGTTGTTATAACTACAAGTGAGTTGTTATAACTTATAAAATTAAGTTTTAAGCTTTTCTCAACTATATGTTATAAGTTGTGACAACTCATCTCTGTTGACATGACTTGTAAATCTGAGTTGATTTAACAAAATTTTTTAAGGCAGCAGTATTATAAATAAAATAATATAAAGACTCTGGGAGAGGTTATAGAGTACCCATTACCGGTTTTGAACGCAAAATCTAATTTAACGTCTAAAAAAAAAATTATTTTCTCAAAAATGTGGTACTGTAACATTCGAATCAATTTGTTTTATTTAAGTCACAACTAATATTTAAAATGACTAAATCAACATGACTGCACTGGGTACACAAATAAAAATCTTTTTAAAGGTCAAGTTCAAAGCAGGTTTATAAGGATCAGCTAAAGTATAAGTATACACTGTGTGTATACGTGTGTGCATTTCACATTAACTGAGCAAATCTCTCTCTCTCTCTCTCTCTCTCTCTGTTTATCTGTCAGTCAGTCACCCTCATCAGGCTGTCTATCACCCCTTTTGTCCCCCCGGGTGCGTGTTGTCATTCTCGTGTTGGTTAGGGGCCAGTGTCCTCCAACACGTATTACATGCCAGCGAGCTTTAGGGACGCTATAGTGCCCTCAAAAAGTGTGCGTTACGTAATTGCCAACTGTCTCGAATCATTAGGGGCAGCCTTTAAAAAATACATGCTTCTGCCGACAGCTGCGTACACTCGACTTTGCCTGCATTTCAGATCGTATTTGCTTCAGAGGCTCCACTCAGTTATATTTAACCCTGGGCACGACGAGAGGTCGGCCAGCAAATACCTCTGCAATATGTAAAGAAAGAAAGTAAGAAAGAAGAGGAAAAAAGGAGAGAAAAGGATAGAAAAGAAAACGGACGAATGACAAAACACTGACAGACAGACACAAACAAACCAAAGAAAATGTTTCGCTTATTATCTGAGAAGAATTTTGAAAAAGGATATTTCATCTCTCATATTTAAATTATAACTATAGTTTGGTACATAAATAAAGACTATATTCAGCATTGTATGTGATAAAGAAAGCAGTGTTTGTGTGTTTACGTTTGTTTTGTGTAGCATATGAATGATGAGCACACATACCGACAGCCATGTCACATCCTGTAAGAATGGGGGCAGTTTAGACGCAGCTGCCCTGCAGACACACTTCCACAAACACGTGCACATATGCACAACACACACACACACACACATTGCATCTGTGTGCAATGCAAGGATGGAAAATATCTGTTCTAGTTTTTATTATACACTGTATGTACTTTATATAACATATTAATATAAAAAAAATTTATTAATAAAATGTTAAAATATAAGCACCATATGACAATAATTTATTTAAATGTAATGTAACATAACAGTTAAGATAATGCTCCACTTTTGGATGCAAAACTTTTGGAGGTGATTTTGTTACGTTTACACCGGGTCAGATACAAGCACTACCTGTTTGAAGACATCACGCATTCATACGTGCTTATCAACGTGATTATTGTCACTTGCAGGAAGAGGCACTCAAACCAAAGGTCACACAAAAGGGGCCCAGAGTTCCCAGGGTCAGATGATGTCACCGGGCCGAGACAAAGGGAGGTGTTGGGCAGGTGGCCGCATCGGAGGCCTCAGTGTCGTTTTCATTCACCGCAGGGGCGAATGGTGGCCGTGAGAAAGCAAAGGAAGATCAATACCGTTCAGACCAACAGCTTGAGGGGGGGCGACGCCGGGCCCCAAAAATAATTTACACGTGTTAGAGGAGATGTGCTGCTCATATGGGAGGAACCGCTATCTGTCTCACACCTTTGAGGGTTTTTGTGCCAATCATAAATGTTATGATACTTTTTATGTTATAAATGTGACATCATAAATGTTATACAGTATGATACTTTTTTTAATTAATTTTGCCCATCAAAATAAATGTATGCTTTATTTTGTATCATAATCTAATGATTAAGATTAGAAGAATCAAACTCATATCAAAGATTGAAAACCATGATTTTACTCGGTCAATATTTTAATGTGAAAAGGATGATTTTATATATTAGATACATACAGTACAGTATATAACCAGTATTAATAATCATACATTATCATAAAAAATATTTTTGCTGGCTGTTCACAGGCCGGGTTATACACTGTACCGCACGTATCTAATATATTGATTATATGTAATCTGTTATTTTACATTGAACAACATTTATGAAACTTTTACTGTTTCCGGTAGACAGGGGGAAAAATTTACATTTACGTCATGTTTATTTTTGGCGGTTGAGATAAAAGAAAACTGAGCAGTGGAACAAGATGTTTTGAAACACCTGTTTCTAAGCGAACATCTATTCACAGCCTACACACATACAGTACACAAACAAGAAAACAAACTCATGAGGGGTAAGAAAAAAATGGGAATAGTCGATCGAGTATTAAAGTCGATCAAAAACATTATAAAAAGTATTTTAGCAAAAATTTGGGAATTTCTCATTTTTAATGTTGTGTTTTACATCATTTTAAATGATTTTGATTACAAAATAAAAACTACATCTCAGTAAAAAAAGCATTTTTTTCATACTATATTCAATTTTGCATAATTAAAACTGAATGCGACATTTTTGCACAAACAATATATGCATGCTATATTTACAAAAGCTAAACTCATACTGACACTTATATATATAATGTTCTCACATACATTAATGTTACGTTTAACAGATGACAAAAAGATGGAAAATTAACCATCAATCTGTTAGCAATTCATCTCTCTGGCTCTGCACATGTTGACAATGGCTAAATCAGTGAACAATTGTCATGCTAAAGAGGTCCTATATATGAAAACAGCATCCAATTATGGGTGAAGGGCCTCGACGCATCAAATGTGAGAACAACTCCCTGTAGCAAAGAGCTTGTTGATGTGAAGCATGCGTGGAGATTTATAACAACCGGGTCATACCACTATTACCCTTTATATGTAACAATGAAGTAGCTAACAATGGAAGGTCCATTATTGCACTTGTATATTTGAGTTAGCCCCTCAAACCAGCCCCCCCACGCGCCCCTCCACACTGTAAGTAAAGGGAGGCGAGACGTACGGCTCTCAAAGGCACAAGTCCTTGTGGGAATGAGGGGGTTGGCCGGTTAATCACTAGTCTTAAACTACAGGAAGTTGTCTATTGAA
Organism: Paramisgurnus dabryanus; assembly: GCF_030506205.2. Lineage (NCBI taxonomy): Eukaryota > Metazoa > Chordata > Actinopteri > Cypriniformes > Cobitidae > Paramisgurnus > Paramisgurnus dabryanus. Next base: position 23,395,267 of record NC_133360.1, read on the forward strand.
AGAGCCCCTCGGGCAGCAGTGCAAACCTTTAATCAATGCTGGGATGAGCCCAGTCTGGTGCCGATGGTTGGGACGGGAAGTTGGCGTAGTGCTTGGTTACTCATGAAAGGAGAAAAAACTGAACATCCATTTGTAATGCTCTGTATTGGTTTAAAATGAAGTATTGGTGTTTTGCGGCAAGTGCATTTCCGCAGAGGAATGACTTTGTTATGTGTAGAAAAAGATTAATACTAAAGTGGATTCTTATATAGTTAAATATATTATATGGAAATTTGATTTGCACTCATTTCTTACCATGTGTGCTAGAGATAAAAGATACTAAAACTTTTAGCCTAACCCTAACTAACAACACCCTAGCAACCACCCCAAAACACACTAACACTCTACCAACCACCCAGAACACACAAACAACCCCCTACTTCTAACTAACCACACCCTATTGAAGCAATCACCCCAGAAAACACAAACAACACCGTAACAACCAACTATAACACACAAACAACACCATAAAAAGCACCTAAAACACACTAACAACACCTTAGCAACCACCCAGAACACACTACCACCCTAACTACCACCCAGAACACACCAACAACACCTGAACAACTTCTCAGAACACACTTACCCCTAGTGACCACCCAGAACACACTAACAACACCCTACTTCTAACTAACATCACCCTATTGTAGCAATCACCCAGAACACACAAACAACACACTAAAAAGCACCTAAAACATACTAACAACACCCTAGCAACCACCCAGAACATACTAACACCTAACTACCACCCAAAACACACCAACAACACCTGAACAACCTCGCAGAACATACTTACCCCCTAGTGATTACACAGAACACACAAACAACATCCTATTTCTAACTAGCATCACCCTATTTTAGCAATCACCCAGAACACTCAAACAACACCATAAGAAGCACCTAAAACACACTAACAACACCCTAGCAACCACCCAGAACACAATAACACCTTAACAACCACCTAAACACACCAACAACACCTGAACAACCTCTCAGAACACACTAACCCCCTAGTGACCACCCAGAACACACTTACAACTCCCTACTTCTAACTAACATCACCCAATTGTAGCAATTACCCAGAACACACAAACAACACCGTAACAACCACCCATAATCCACTAACAACACAATAAAAAGCACCTAAAACACACTAACAACACCCTAGCAACCACCCAGAACTCACTAACACCCAGAACACACTAACAACACCCTAGCAACCACCCAGAACATACTTACACCTAACTACCACCCAAAATACACCAACAACACCTGAACAACCTCTCAGAACATACTTACCTCCTAGTGACCACCCAGAACACACAAACAACATCCTATTTCTAACTAGCATCACCCTATTTTAGCAATCACCCAGAACACTCAAACAACACCCTAAGAAGCACCTAAAACACACTAACAACACCCTAGCAGCCACCCAGAACACACTAACACCTTAACTACCACCTAAAACACATCAACAACACCTGAAAAACCTCTCAGAACACACTAACCCCCCTAGCGACCCCCAGAAGACACTAACACACCCTACTTCTAACTAACATCACCCTATTATAGCAATCACCCAGAACACACAAACAACACTGTAACAACCACCCATAACCCACCAACAACACCCTAGCAACCACCCAGAACACACACCCTGACTACCACAAAGAAAACACCAACAACACATGAACAACCTCTCATAACACACTAACCCCCCTAGTAGGGCTGGGCGATTCGTCCCCATAAAAAAATCTGAGATTTTTTTATAAAAAACTCGATTTACGATTCGAATCGATTTTTTTCCCCGACCCCATTTAAAACAAAATAATTGCAAACTGTATATATTTTTAAAATATATATTACTTATATTTAATTAAAATGCATCAACAAAAAATTGGGAAGGAATGAAGATTGGCGAATGCAAAATGTATGTCAGTGTTTCCCACAGATCTGAAATTTACTTGTGGTGGTAGCTGGTGAAAAGGGCAATCATTATAATCCACCGACAAAAAATGGTCTACTATACATGTGACACAGAACTAATAATGTGTGACACAACACAATACTTTGAATTATTGAACATTAATATTAATTTCACATTATAGTTCATTAATCTAACCACCCCAAACTTTCTTTGTCATGAACAAAGCTGACACTGTTTGTCAAAGCACCACGAAAACACTTTCTGTTTTTGCACTGATATATGAAGCAATTTGACGACCCCTTTTATCAAACTCAATATATACAATACTATGTACAGTATATTAAAAGACAGTGCAGGTCTATAGATTATAAATGTGACTGATGTTATAATGGTAATAATTTCTAGAGATAGGCACTTTTACTGCTTCTGCTTTCTATTTCTCTTTTGCCGATTAAAAAAGCTTAATCCACTCATTATTTCAGATTTAAAAGTTTACTTGCTGTCCTGATGACAGACTTTACATTACAGCTTAGCGTTTTTTTATATCCTGAGTCAGCTTTAGCTTTGCTCGTTCAGTGCAATGGGCTTGACATTAGCACTGCTTTTTGCTACAATCTCTGTGCAAACTTTTTAGATTTTAGAAAAGATATGGTCTATTAATAGTATAGATTAGATTATAAAAAAATGGATTAAAGAAAATGCAGCGCGTGGGCGCAACAAGAGCCAGTTGTCATCATCACCATAGAAACCGGAGGCACGCTGAAACTTCACTCGAGCTTTAGCACGGTAGCGCTCACGGCAGTTCTCCGGTCGAATCGGGTTTTACACACAATATTAATCATACTTGGGACTCAAAGTAATAAACTAGGACCGACCCGGACCAGACTGACCATTTCTAATATAAACCCGGAACCGTACGGGTCCTCTCAGGGAAGAAAGACCTCTAATGGTAAACCTCTGCTCAAGTTCAGAAACATGAAAGGATACAATGTGACACTGAGGTTGCTTCGCGTCGCACCCAATTCATTGAGAAACGAAGAGCACGTGAACGGACACTCAACGGGAGAGACACAACGTGCTTGCACGCAAAATGAAGCCAACTTGGATGCTATAAACACATATGCACATAAGCATATGCGACCATTTTGGTCGCAGTGTAGTTCCCTGGCTGCTCAGTTACCTCAGTATGTGCTGCAGTTGATCCAGTTTGCCGCGCTGGATGATGAGTTTATGATGCGCTGGATAATGAGTTTATGACGCGTGCATCTTCACGGGCTCTCTCAACAAAACACGGGTCATCCAGTCGAGTTCAGAAAATACGGAAATTCGTAAAGTGATTTTTTTTCCTGGGCGGGTCCATTTTACCTGGGCGGAATGCCAAGTAGAGCCTATGTTTGGGAAACACTGTATGTACTGCTCTATACTGCAGAGGGGGAGAAAAAAAATCTAAAAAAAATCGATTTTTTAAAAATATGAATCGATTTGACCTGCCAACTCGATTTTAAAATCAAATCGATTTTTTTCCCAGCCCTACCCCCTAGCGACCCCCAGAAGACACTAACAACACCCTACTTCTAACTAACATCACCCTATTGTAGCAATTACCCAGAACAACCAACCAACACCATAACAACCACCCATAACACACTAACACCACCCTAAGAAATACCTAAAACACACTAACAACACCCTAGTAACCACCCAGAAGACACACCCAGAACACACCAACAACACCTGAACAACCTCTTAGAACACACTAACCCCCCTAGTGACCCCCAGAAGATACTAACAACACCCTAGTTACCACCCAGAACACACAAATCACACCTTAACAACCTCCCTGAACACAACAACGCCATAGTGACCACCTAAAAGACACTAAAAACAACTTAGCAACCAACCAGAACACACCAGCAACACCCTAACAATGTCCCAGAACACACTTACACCATAGTAACCACCCAGAAAAAACTAACAACACCCTGACAAGCACCTTAAATACACTAACAACACCCCAACAACCACCCATAACACACTAATAACACCCCAAGAAACACCCAGAACACACATACAACCCCGGACACATTGCATGTGACATTAACATAAATGAAAACATTCTGCATAATTAAGGGCGTGGACACGTGAGTGAGGGGTGAACGGCCACTGCTGTCACTAGAATCGAGCTAGGTGGGCGTGGTTTCAGCAACCAGTCACCTCAGCTTCACCCATGTCCCGCCTCTTTACGCATTTTCGGTTTTCGCGAGTGATTCGCGGTGACGCGCTGCCAAAATGGTGATGGCAGGCAACGCCTACTTTAAGCTTCAAAAACGCTCTTCACAAACCAATGGGTGACGTCACGGACACTACATCCATATTTTATACAGTCTATGGCAACAACCCAGTTGTTACTCAACAACAACCAAGAACACACAAACAACACGGACATGCCACTTGTGATATTAACATCCCAGCAACGTAATGACAACCAAATACAGCCCCCTTTGCATCATGTTGATGTCTTCAACTTGGGCAAACATCTAGTTATGGTTTTAAAGCAGGACGGTTTCTGGTAATAACTTGATTATGGTTTTAATCAAAGCCCATCAGATTCTTCGGCTTCTGTCACAAAGAACATCCATAATTATGACTGTCTGTGACTCAACAATGTCTCTCCTCAAACCACATAAAATAATTAAAGCAAGTGTCCCTTACCCTTAAAAACAAAACTACTGTATGCCAAACAAAACTCAAGTTTCTACTGTAAGTATAAGAAATAAAGATCTTTCTTAAGGAGCCGTTCCTCCAAACGTCCATTCGAAGACCTTTTAAGTGTTTGAAAGGATCTTTCGAGCAAGCGTTTTTAAAAGTCCTGCTGTGTGAAACAGCTTTATTCTGACATTAAAGAAATTACAAGCATGTGGTGTACTGGGCCCGAATCCAAAAGTTTTTCCATAAAGGTTATAAAATACATTCCATACATTTTCTGTGGTAAACATGTAAAGATGCAGATGTATAATTTGACTGGGTATATATAGAGAATCATACAGAACATGAGCTAGGACAGACCACCATGTGAGGAACCTTATATGTGAGGTCTTTGTGTATCACACGCCAAACCCAAAAGTGTACATTTATGAATAGATATACATGCTGGGAATTCACTGGTCATCATGAATTTGTCTAAAAAAACCGTGGAGGTCCGAAAATCTGAGATCACTTAAAAGTAAAACTGATGGTAAATCATACACCTTTACAATCTGCTTGCCTAAACTGTTCGTCACAAACCAAACAAACCCCATATCTCCACTTGACTTACTTTTGCCATAATGGGTGGTATGAAACCAGTGCCCAGGGGCCACAAAACAGGAAGAGAGTTTCAGGACGAGTGGGTCTGTCGGCCCTGGAGCCCCGGAGTGAACACATGAAAGCAGGCAGCAGTGAGAGGCGATGACCCGGGGCGAGATCTGTGCAGAACATCTGAGGGGTGCTGGAAGAGAAAAAGAGGTTCAGGAGATTCAGGATGCTCAACATGGCAGCTCTCACGATGCAGCCAGGCTATACAGGTTTTATAAACGGAGTTATCATTAAATGGTAGCAAGGGGAAAAACTTTTTTTTCAAATAAGTTACTGAAGCATGCCACACAACACGAGGAAATATTCATCTCAAAAAAGATTCACATATTCACATTGAGGTTGAACATTCATCAACCAAGTTGGTTAATATTTCATTCTTCCGTGCACTGGAAAACCAACCAATGATACAAGTGTAACCCTTATATTATAAAATATGCAATGTATAATGGCAGTGGCTTAGCACTGTGTTAGGACAACAATGTTCTTCGCTGGTCGAGCCAAAATATGGAGCTGTAGCACAGAGGGAATTCTGTTCTCTATCCCATCGGCCCGATTATACGTCTGCTATTGACTGTCTCTTTAACACTGCCTTGAATTGTTCATGTAAAGTTGGAGATGGCACAGATATATCCTCTGCCCGCTGGACTCACTTTTTTTCACTGAGAATGCAGAATGCGTAAAGTTGCCATGGTCTGCATTACCAAGAGGTTTATTTATGTTATTAGATATAAAAATGTTAATTTTTTAATAAATAAAATAAAAACAACACGATATTGAAGAAAATGCAATATGCGCAAAACTAAATAATGCGATATGCAATACAATACTTTACATTTGTAAAATCACTTACAAAAAAAAAAAGGTAAAAACTGTAAATTATATTCTAGCATACATCCTTTGCATTCTTACTGGAAAAAGAAACCATCACTCTCTTTGTCTAACTAGTCTATCTGCATCAACCTAAAACTCTGACTATGAATAACTTAAGTATTACAATCAATCAGTTATTGCAAAGTGTATTGTGATATGCACATTTGCAATATTTCAGATCTTGCTGCCTTATATCTTAATTTTAAAAAAAAAATTCACTCACCTAAAGGATTATTAGGAACACCTGTTCAATTTCTCATTAATGCAATGGTGTAATGGTGTGGGGGATGTTTTCTTGGCACACTTTATGCCCCTTAGTGCAAATTGGGCATCATTTAAATGCCACGGCCTGCCTGAGCATTGTTTCTAACCACGTCCATCCCTTTATGACCACCATGTACCCATCCTTTGATAGCTACTTCCAGCAGGATAATGTACCATGTCACAAAGCTCCAATCATTTCAAATTGGTTTCTTGAGTTCATTGTACTAAAATGGCAGTTAAAATTAAGGCAGTTCTGAAGGTGAAAGGGGGTCAAATGCAGTATTAGTATGGTGTTCCTAATAATCCTTTAGGTGAGTGTATCTTTATTTTTTTTAAACAGTTTATATCCTAACAAATTATTTATTTTATATGAACATAAATAAATTAATTAGGTATTAGCATATTGTGATTATGACATAAATTATTTTAATAAGTAAACCTTTCTATTTCTGACACAGAACCACTGCAGGATGTTTAGCCAGCTGAAAATACTTTTTACATTTCATTAAAGCATTAACTTGCCACAAGCAGGGCAGATTTAATCAGTCCATCTTATTATCATACAATGCAGTCTTGTTCTGTGAATTTTTTTGATGTGATACTTTCATTTTTGGTTTTCACTGCGAGCGAAACATCCACAGAAAATGTCTTATTTTTTTGTCATTAACCTTACCAGTAAAGAAGACATTAAAATAATGTGGGCTACAAAAACGAACATAATTAAACTCACAGCACTTCAAAGTAAATAGTTTACTATGGATTATTTATAATAATCGCAGGATTTAAAAGTGTGTTATCAACAAAATAATAAATGTTACCATTATAACATTATAAATAATTGTACAAAATTGTATTAATATTTTAATCAGAAGGATGCTACATTTGTAACACATTACAACTGTTATACACATAAAAGGCAGCCAGTTTTTACCTTTTTCTGACCCTTACTAATCTGACCGTTATAATCTTTAGTACTGCCTATACAGTTAAACATCTCAAAGGTACAAAAACATTTCAGTTTATTACGCATACTTTCCTTCTGCACCCTAAACTCAAACTGAAATTTCCTTTTGACTTACCTTACACGTAAGAATAACTAATACATTAGCAAGAAAAACAACACAAGCTACACTGTAAAAAAAATCCGTAGAAATTACAATGTTATTGCAGCTGGGTTGCCGGTAAATTACCGTAGATTTAAATTTATGTTATTTACTAGCAAGAGTTTGTTCAAAGTTAAATAAATTTTAAATATTAACAAGTCTTTATCTTTACAGAATAAAACTATACAATAACAGCCGCATGCAAAGCATTCTGGGAAACAGAAATCATCATTAACCTTTTTCTGTTTTTTGCTTCAGATTTTGTTTCCCAGAATGATTTGCTTGATGCTGTTTTTCTAGTTTTATTCTGTAAAGACCAAGACTTGTTAATGTTTAATGTTCATTTAACTTTGAACAAAATGTTGCCAGTAAATAACATAAATTTAAATCTACGGTAATTTACCGGCAACCCAGCTGCAAATTTCTACGGAATTTTTTTACAGTGTAGCTAAGTTCAGCACTTGTACTATTTTATGCTTGGCTAACAGAGCCCATGGCTAAAGCAGGTGAGCTTTCAATGTACATGAGGTATGAAATAATGTTCAGCCGCAGGCTAAATACATACTCAGACCTGAGGTTAAAAAATATCTCCTTCCCAAGGCAAGGACAGCTTTGAGAAGATTCAATGTGTCATGTCTCGCCTCCCAGACAGCGAATTACGGCAATGTTATCTAAAGAGCAAATATGAATCATTTTTGAACATTGTTTTTATATAGAAAAATCTTACCAGCCAGAGAATGTGTGGCAAAACAGCACTAAAACCACGTTTTATACTAACCAGTGCTATTTTATATCAATTTTATGTTAAAGGCAGGGTCCATGATCTCCGACAGCCAATGTTGACATTTAAAATCACCTGAACAAACACCCCCCTACCCCAATAGAATCTGGACCTTTTTTTAATAGACCCGCCCCACACATACACAACCCAGGCAACGATGTCGGTTAGTAGACACGCCCCTTACTGCTGATTGGCTACAAGTGTGTTTTGATAGTCGCCCCGACTCCCTTTTCCAAAAAAATTTAAAAAATCACGCACCCTGCCTTTAATTAATTTGTTTCTATTACAGGATACCACCTTATACCTAACAAAAGTTACTATTGTTAGTACTTTAGGGATGCAAATGGTGCTTGTGGATCATTATCACTGTGTTCCTATGCAGTTGTAAATGTATACTGGGTGGTTGCTAGGTTGTTTCTAGGGCACTCAGAGTGGTTGAAGAAGTTAGAAAGTAGTTAGCCTACCCCCAATTTTTATGATATTGTGGTCCTTAGATATAGCCTGGGTCCCTACTATGTTTTTTGCTTGCTTTATTATATGCCAGATGAAAACGCTTTCTCAGCATTGCTTAAGAAAACAAAAGCTATTGTTAGTAAAAATATGTGTTATAATTAGGGCTGTTGTTAATAACGCGTTAACACAAATTAATTTTAACACCACCAATTCTATTAACGTGTGATTAACGCAACACAACATTTCTGTTTGACCCCTTGGTCTAGCCCATAGTTGTATAAATTGAGATGCAGCCTAACTGTGGGTTCACACCAGCCGCGTTTGAGGCGTCAAATTCGCGTCTACAGTGTCTAGTTTGCCGCTTGAACATTTAGAGTTTACTCGCTTCATTCATGCATGAAATTCGCATTATGGGAGGGGCTTCTGCGACTCGGCCCGCTTCCTGTAATCACGTCACTACTAGAGCAAGCTCCTGATTGGTTAACGCGGCGTGTTTTCCGCCAAAGTTCAAATTTTTCAACTTGCGCGTTTCGCGCGGCAACCCTCAATTCGCACCATTTGCGCAAACTAGATGCGCGAATGAGGCGGAATCTACCGTGCAGCGGTAAATGCCTCATTCGCCGCGAGACCTCCAGATGCGCGTCAACGCGTCTTCACATTGACTTAACATTGAAATCACTCATGCTTGATACCTCAACCGCGGCTGGTGTGAACGCAGCATAAGACAGTAAATGTGACCTGTGATGTCTAAATGAGTCGGAGGTTTTCATAAAAATAAAAACATTAAGCCCTTATCTAGCGAATCCAATGCACTAAACGGTCGATGAACATCTAAAATTAATTTGTTTGTTTTCTGAGAGGTGTACCGTCCTAAATGCTTAACTAATACACAAAGGATGGTTGTCCATCCACTTGCACGTCTGTGACATTTTGGTTTCGGTTTTAAAACATGCAGGAATTAGAAAATAGAGTGCAGGACTTGCTTGATGGTAAAAGAGTTATTAAATAAGAGAGATAAAGTTCAGGACCTGATTAATGTTAAAAAAAAATATTAAGAGCGACAAAACAATAGACCGTAAAAAAGATGGACGACGCGACATCGCCTCCCTCTATTGTAATGAATTGAAGCCAAAAATGTCCGAGCATGGTCGCCGCCATGTTATGTAAAAACGTCGGTTTGGAGCCAAGGCATGCGCAGAAGGAATCGTCTGTGGAGCCAGAAGTGGAGTCGCGGTATCAAACTTCCGCCCAAACGCTCGCACGACCAATTCAACCACGCCAATCTTAACGGCACTCGCCGTTTCTATAGCATCAAATTACTAGCTAAAATGAAATGTATCACAAAAATGAACACTTGAACATATATCAGGGTGATAACAACTTTTTCCATCTTTCGGAAACTTTTATTGGAAGTGTAAATAATTTTTTTATTTAGTGCAGAGTCCCATTCGTTTGAATGGAGAGGGCGGGGTTATGACTTGTACTGCAGCCTGCCACCAGGGGGCGATCAAAGAGCCAGAGGCTTCACTTTTCAAGACTTATGAGGCACACCCGGACAAGACTCAAAAGCGATTTTCCTCGCGCTGACTGACACATCTGAAGTGCACACAGACGCACGAGTGCACGACCCTGATATATACACAGAACTACAGTTTAAAAAATATCTGTTTTGACAAGAAATCATGCAGATATCATTTGTTATGTCTCAAGTGAATGTTTGAAGGAAAAATATCTGATGTGTAACATTATATTAAATCATTGCCTTATACAGTAGATCTTAAAGCTGTCTCAATGTCAATCAAACAATAAAAGAAAAATGTTTTACATATATTGATATTGTTTTTGACAAATCTATTAGTGTTACAAGTGATTTTAAGATATGAATATGGTCATTTTTGTGGTAATTTGGGATTTTTCTCAAAATTAGCTTTGCTGACTCTGTCAACTTCAAACAGGTGTAGTTCTGTCATGTTCTGTAACACATTGTACATTAGTTTGAAGTTTTTTAATAGAAAATATCAAAATATAAATAACTCATTTTTGAAAAATTGCTCATTCCAACTCAATTTGCCAGCACGGGCCACAAATGATGCAGCAGCAAACAGAAATGGAGAAAGAAAAGGGTCTTCCGAAAAAAAAATTCATATACAAAACAGACTGGTGTAAACTTACACTTGCATATTTGTCCACACCCATATTGATTAGAGTATTAAAAACTTTTAAAGTTTAGGTAAATTTCAGAAAAGAAAATGTGCAAATAATTTGCGATTAATCACGATTAAATATTTTATTTGATTGACAGCCCTATTTATAATCTTTAATTTTATAATTTTAATGACAGTTTTATTGTCATAAGAAATTTAACTCATGTATTTTGGTAGATACTATGGTTACCGTTCACTGTCGCAGTGTATATGTGTCCCACAAAAATCTCTTTGACTAAAGAAAGAGTGTTACAAATTTTTTAACGGTTTTCTTTCAACAACACTCTAATAAGTTTCAAATTTCTTAATGTAAATGCTATGTGTCCTGTTACAAATGCTATGAAAATCCCAAAGCAAAGGAATATACATGACAATGTCCAAAGAGATACAAGGTTGGAGCCACACAGCAGTGTGCTTCAGTGAGCATGTAGGCCATGCACGACTGCTGATGCATTGTTCACCCTCCGGAGAAAACGAGGGATGAGTGTACAACAAGTCAAATGAGCCTCCCTCTATTCATATGACATCTTCTGGCCCAGAGAAAGATCATGCTGGCTCCACAGTAAATAAAGCCATATTCGAGAAGACAGGCTCAGGTTTGTACCATTAATTTCTAAAGAAATTTAGGCTTTCTTTCTGCTGTGCAAAAAATGTTATGTAAGGAGCCAATTTGTGTGCTTTTTCTGACACAATTATCTTTTGACTTTAAGGTAGTGTTTAATTTTTTGTTAAATAACTTAAAAAAAGACAACTATTAAAGATCCACTGAAGTGCCATAAAATGTGTTATGCACAGTTTACATTTCACATCTTTAGCGCACGCAAATACGTTATTTTCAATGTAGACACACGGCAAGTGCAATCAAATAGAGAGCGACACAACACACTATTTTTTTCAGACGGCGGCACTGCAGTGAGTTCGAAATATTTTAACTTTCAACAGAAATCGAGACTTGTCAGACCAGGCAACATTTTTCCAGTCTTTAACTGTCCAATTTTGGTGAGCTTGTGCAAATTGTAGCCTCTTTTTCCTATTTGTAGTGGAGGTGGGGTCTTCAACTGTTGTAGCCCATCTGCCTAAAGGTTGTGCATGTTGGGGCTTCACAAATGCTTTGCTGAACAAGGCATTTTTGCCCACAGGACTGCCACATACTGGATGTTTTTCCCACCATTCTTTGTAAACCCTAGAAATGGTTGTGTGTGAAAATCCCAGTAACTGAGCAGATTGTGAAATACTCAGACCGGCCCGTCTGGAACCAACAACCATGCCACGCTCAAATTTGCTTAAATGACTTTTCTTTCCCATTCTGACATTCAGTTTGGAGTTCAGGAGATTGTCTTGACCAGGACCTCACCCCAAATGCATTGAACTGCCATGTGTGTGGTTGATTAGATAATTGCATTAATGACAAATTGAACAGGTGTTCCTAATAATCCTTTAGGTGAGTGTATATAACACATATAAATGATGCAGTGACCCCTGATTGCAATGCTGGAGGATTACGGCAATGACTTTACGGCGTTTATTCATTGGCCAGGCGCATTTAGCTTATGAACTAACAATTGGATGCCAGCTTTATTAATATGCGGACAGCATTCATAAAATGATTTGCATTGAGTATTTATAGTTAAAAATGGGTGTGTACAGGGCGGGATATGAGGCAGATTCATGTATATGCACACGTGCAGGTGGTCTGTTTCTTATAAAGGGAACATTGCTTGCTGGTGTGCGTACGCATGGTTTTATAAGTCTGAATATTTTTTGGCGTACACCATTTTTGGCTTTTGTGCGTATGTAGGCTTTTAGTAAGTATCCTACGCAGTTTTATAAATGAGGCCCCAGTAGTGTTACGTTTACCTAAAAGCCTCCAATCTGACGATGAGCTGAAGTGCAGATTGACATTAAGAAAAATTATAATGGCTGAAAGTAGGGATGCACCGATACCACTTTTTTGGAATACGAGTACTTGCATTTCAGTACTTGCCGATACCGATACTGAGTACCTAATAAAAAACATGATTTAAATTTACAGGTTACAGCTTTATTGATATAATTTAACAAAAGTTTGTTGTAAACTCTGCCTCTTTGGACACACTTAAATTTTTCTCAATTAAGTTCTCTGAAGGTCAGTGCTCTGAAGTGCAGATAAAATCCTAGCGCATGATTTAATCATAGTAACTATTAAAAAGACAAATAGTTATCCATCAATCAAAGAGGTGTCAAAAAGTAAGAAGCTGTTTTTCGTGAATCAGAGATTAGCATACATCAGAAGGCCAATTACTCTCAATATCTTACGCTTAAAGACGAGAGGCCTGAGGTGGTTTTAAATATGTAGGGACGTGGGTCTAATTATGCAATACGAACCCTGAGACTCGTCAGCGATAAACGGCTGCCGCAAAATCAAAACCTATGAGGGGGTTGTGGATCAATCCCAGCTTTGGATTAAGCATTCCCTGATAGTTCCCTGTTGAGATCAGGTTTAAAGAAGTACACTCATACGGTTCTAGTTTTAATCGTCTCCTTCACGTACATCTTACTTTTGTCATGAGCCTATGATCGTCTTTAAATAAGCTCATGCGATGCCTTAGACAAGCTTGCACCTTCATTCTGTAGTTATGACTAACCCTCAGGCAATGAGAAAGGTGGAGGTGCAAAAATATTCTTGAATACAGATCCTGAAGCCTATCTGCTTATTATTCTGAAAGGGATAGTTCACCCAAAAAGATGGTAAGCACACAGTTGTATCTTTTTTAGTGTATAGCAGAATAAAGAAACTCATTCAGGTTTACAATAACATGAGGGTAAGTAAATGGTGACAGAATTTTCACTTTCAAAATGTTAAAATCTAAATCTATTTAACAATAAAAAGATATAAGGGTCAATGACGTGACGTTTAATTTTTTGTGTCCGTATGGTTCAATTAAATGTTAAAGAGTTAAAATTTCAAAATAAATTTGCAGATTACTTGCATACATTTCTTTTTGGAGGACCAAGTCTAAAATTTCTGGTTTTATTTCATTTTGAAAGAATATTTGGGGGATATTTGCAAAAACGTCAATGTGGTGTAACCGGTCTGTGTCAATTGGTGTAACTAATATAAATATATTCATAAAAAATGTGGAATAAAATATAATCATCTAGTTTAGTTTCATATGATTTTTTTACATACATTTTTATATTATTTGCCAAAGATTATTTAGAAAACAGAGCAACATGTGTCAGGACAATATTACAAAAAACGCATAAAAATTTACATTTAGAAATTACTTATAAATTACATTTGAAATATTTATTATATTTCCACCTATATATATATATATATATATATATATATATATATATATATATATATATTTTTTTTTTTTTTTGATGATTATGCTTAGTGCCATAAATGTAGATAAAATATTTAATATTTCTCATTCTTTGGCGCAATTGGCGGTTAAACCATTTGACATTTTCAGCTCCATTCAGTCTTAACTTTCATAAAAATGGTGCAAATTTTATTTTATATTGCTTAAATTAACATAAATACACTATGTGCACTGAAATAAACCTGATGTGTGCTTTTAAAACATGTTTTTTAAAAAGATTTTTGAATTCCTTATCTCACCAAACCGTAAATGTTTATATAAAAAATGTATAACAAATAAAAAAATGTCCTTTCAATGTATTCGTTTGGGAATCAGATGTGTCATTGCTAATATGATGCATCACACCAGACGTTTTTATTTTTAACAACACATTCTTGGTAGTTTCATCCTGTCAGCTTCACCATCTCTGCTTGCTGCAACTGTCCGCAATACCTGGCTAAAACAAGATCTCTACCTCCAAGTTTCATCTCTGTTTTGTTATGAACGAATTAGTGACTTTAACACCCAGCTAACGACAGTTTCCCAGCAGTGGCCGCATGACACTACCTCTTCAACCACGGTCTCAACGGTTTCTAACCACTTCCACATCCTTTCTGCATGTTGAACCTCCCCCCCCCAAGCCTGTGTGTTTTGTATGGCGCCGGCTAGCATATAGCGCAGCTGCCAGAACTGATAGCATCGTGCTGGGTAGAACTCATTGCCAGCATTTACAGTTTGCTAGGTGGGATTACGCTTGACATACTAGAATGTAGCGCCATAAACAGATGCAGATGTGGAAAGCTAATCATCATTTGTGCATTAAGCGAGTTTCAATGATGAATTTGTGGGCAATAAAAAGTATTGATGTCTTTATGCATTTTGTAAGCATATAGTGCTAATGCTAACTGAGCGCTCAATGAGTGAATTAGGCAGATTAGCAAAACAGTTGGAATAATCAAGTTTATAGTGTATATTTGAAACTAATACTGTGAATCTGCACAGTAAAGTGAGATCTGACTGTGAAATTGAAACAACACAAGAAGCCCCATCACATTTAACGCCGAAACAACTGTTTTCATACGATTTGTAAGGTGTTCCTTCACCATTAAACTTCCACGAGGGAACGAAAAAATGTGCTAGTAAATCAACGCCTCTGTTTACTCATAAACGCACTCTGCAGTCAGCTTGGTTATTTGATGATTTGCAAATACTAATCTACTGCTAATTGCTTTTGTTGTTATGCAAAGCATGCTTCCCTTTGTCATACTTTTCTGAGTAAGCACATTTGGAAGGATGACTAAGTTCCACTTTACTGAAAATGATGATTCACGATCTTCATCAGTCTGCAAAAGGATGCAAAACAAGAAAGACGCACTGATGCTTTCCTCATCAGAATGTGAATACAGTACAGCATACAGTACAGTCTGTGCAATATATTGATCACATATTTAAGCAAAATAGCATGCAAACTTGTGCTATATTCGGTAAGTACATTAAGTGCAATCCTATTGCTTAAAGTGACACTTTTTGCATAATATATTTTCAAGACCCTTGTGATGGTACATCGACCTAAAATAGGTTGAATGACATGTCTACTGTAGCCTGACGGGGTCTGTACTTTTTAAACTTGGGTATTTGGGTAGTAACCCGAACACAAAAGAACTACAAAATTTGACTGCTTTACGTCATAGGTCACTTCCTCCACTTTCTCAAATTCGGACGTGAAACGCAACCGTTTATTTTCCTGATGTTTTTGTCATGGCCGAAGCAGCAACTAAGAAAAACCCAAGGTTTTGTCGGAGGAGACCAGAAAGAGAAAACGGGAGGGTGATAGAATAAAAGGAAGAATGAGGATCAATATTGGGTCAGTGTTCGCTCGCTGGTGTGAACTAAAGGAGGAGGAGGGGTTCCTGACCGATGCTGACTTGGCCCTCATGCTTTTGGTCTAGTAAGTAATGTTATATCGCTTGCATATATAAGTCCTGCCTGATGCCCGAACACCAAAAAAATTTAAACGTGAATTTTGCATGAGGCTATTTGGGGAGCGTAGAGAGTGACTTCTATCATGTGATTCTGTGGCGTCGTGGTAGTGTCGCAGACCCACGAGACGGGTGACCTGGGTTCAATTCCGCGTTAAGGGAATATTTTTATATATAAATTTTAACCAAGCGACCACCGTTACAACTGGCTTGTAAACGTGAGCTACACAATCTTTTGGCGTTAAAAAAATAAATAAAACCCATAAAATTATATTCATATGACATGCTGGTAGGCCTGGTGTGACCTAAAGAGTTGTCTTCTTTTCCTTTGTGACAGTGCTGCAGCGCTTGTGGCCTCTAGGGGTGCTATACGTGAAAAATACATATCTAGCACCCCCTAGGGCCAAAAATTTCCGTGGTGTGCCTTTAAGGATATTGAGATATTAGAAGCACCAATATTACTTTTTCCACCAATACCGAGAGCCGTTATTTAGACTGATATCCGATATGAATGTAATGACTATTAATATTAAACATTAGTGATGCTTCTTAACATTTTCTATACACAGAGCTCAAATTCATTTTATTTTCTTGCTCCCTTTTGATTGACAAGATATATCAGCCCAGTCTCACGAAATGACATACCTTTATTCACGCAATTTTTTAAATTATTTTTCGTGATCACGAATTTCTGTTTGTGTGTCATTGTCACGTATTGGTTACTCAACTGTTTTGTCCAATTTTCTTACCATTGTCGCTTCAGTTTCGGATTCGATTTACATAAAATGACATGCTTACCCAAACCCAACTCTAAACCTAACGTCAGGCGACAATAGTTTAAAAATCCGAAAATATAAAGAAAATGAATACAAAAATTGTATAAACCAATACTTAAAGTGAAAACACCAAATCTAACCCTAAACTGAAGCGACAATGGTTTGAAAATAGGAAAAAGCAGTTGAGTAACCAATACGTGAAAATGACACATAAAAAGAAATTTGTGATACGATCACAAAAAAACGTGAAAATTCGTGACATTATCACAAAAATGCATAAAAAAAATTACGTGACTATAGGTACATCATTTCGTGAGACTGGGTAGGATATATCGGCCATGTGAAAATTTGCTTTTATCGACAGTTACGATCATTGGTCGATATATCGGTGCATCTCTACTTGATATGTAAAATAACAATAACAGCGTCTATTGAAAATGCAAGATTATGTACACAGTAGCTACTTAATATTTTATGGTGTATGCCATTTTGGCTTTTGTAGGTACGTAGACTTTAAGTAAGGATTTTTATAGGTTTTATAAATGAGAAATGGTTCCTCTAAGATTACGAGCCAAGAACCAATTTTAGTGCTATTTAGCACCGTTTGTTTTAAGTGTATACACTTAATGTTAGCTAACATACAAAAT
This sequence comes from Paramisgurnus dabryanus, assembly GCF_030506205.2. Classification (NCBI taxonomy): domain Eukaryota; kingdom Metazoa; phylum Chordata; class Actinopteri; order Cypriniformes; family Cobitidae; genus Paramisgurnus; species Paramisgurnus dabryanus. The sequence continues at coordinate 23,413,017 of NC_133360.1, forward strand.
GTTAAATGCTATCCAATTTGTAAGTCGCGTTGGATAAAAGCGTCTGCTAAATGAATAAATGTGAATGTAATGCAAATGCAAATGTAAAACATCATTGTAAGTATCATTCTAAAGGAATAAAACATTTGTATGTGAATCTTAAAATTGTGTTCCTATTCCTCAGTTGGTTGCATTGCAAGAACAGCGCAAAGATTAAAGAAACACACACCAAATAAATGTGTACTTGCACTGCAAGTCATTTTGGATCAAAGCGTCTGCCAAATGCATAACAAATGTGAAATGAATGGATGAAGGATAATTTCTCAATTTCCATATTTAGCTACCCCTCCCTCTTTTTTTATTTTCTTCTTGCACGGTTTCCTTAAGACCACAGGTTCTATTTTTGCTGTTTGCTTATATATATATATATTTTTAATGGGATTCCAGACCCCTCCCTGTTAAAGACCCAACCCTGGTTAGCAAACTGGAGGCCATGACACAGTGCTTCCATTATTCAGTGAAACTATGTGTGCGTGCACTGCTAGACATCCTCACGACCCCTCCTTAACCCAAACCCCAAAACCAGCATAAAATGTACCCAGGGTATGTTGTCATTTCCTGTGACCGGATCCTGCCGCTCGATTGGTTGGAATCTTTCTTCAGCATTAATGTGAAGCAAATGGTCCCATAATTATGTGACTAGTACTGTATAATTAATTATATGAGGGAGTTTATTTTATTTTTGATCAGCCACTTAATTTATTCACCTAATAGTGGAGACGCCATGAAAATTCATGAAATGGAGTCTTTGATGGTCTGGCAATTAAAGTGTATGAACTTGTATTCTTTCAAATCGACATCTTTATTCGTTTTTGGGAATTACTTAAATACTACTTACAGCCCGAATGATGCTTTTATGGGCCATTTTAGCTGCAGGTGCTGTACAGGTGCCTCACGCCCATTCAAACTTCACAGTTTCGAGCCAAGTGGATTTTTGAGAAAAGAAATGTATCTCCGATAATTAAATTGTATAATTATTATAATTAATGTACCTAAAATAGTTGTCCCTCATTAAAAATCCCTAATTAACAGTTTTAATTTTGATTGAACCAAACAAGTCGCAAAAATTTCTCCTCGTCTAACCACCATCATATACTGGCAGTGTTTCCCAATCCAGGTCCTCGAGTACCCCCTTCCAGAAACTTTTAGATATCTCCTTTTTTATTAGGGAGGCATGTTAACCATTTAGGAGGCTGAATCAGGTGTTTTAAATAAGGAGACATCTGAAAGGATTGGGAAGCACTGATATACTGTAAGTTGTGTGTGTGTACTGTGTAAATAAACCAAAATATTACACTATACACTAACATGTCTAACATCCGCCTTCTTAAAATAAATTGTTGATTCTATACGTTAAATACTACGCTTATTTCATTTTTTTGGTGGAAAATGTGAATATTTATGGATAAATGCATGGATTTTAAAGACTTGCATATGACATACCCCCACCCTAATCCTTCCCTTCCTGTCTCTTTCCTTCACACATACACGACTCGCCACACTCCACATTTCCACGAAAGCTAATCCTGGCAGACATTATGACATCATGACAGGAAGTCACGACTGTCACATTTCACGTTTCGTAGACTGTCATCGTTACGAACGAGAACTTTTGTCTCGCAGAGGGGGGCGAAGGAAACGACAGCACGGACCCGAGTCGCATAGATGCGAATATACAGAAAGTAATTGCAAAACGATTGTTGAGAAAGCGACAATCTGTATGAACACTATTTTGAACTGCGCTCAGCTTGCGGTGAAATCAATTAAAACTCACGCTGTTTATTACCAATTGACTGAAATTAAGTGTTTTTGCAGTCGATTCAATTTTTGCGGAATGAATATGTGAAATGAGCCATTACTTTTACAACCATCTGATGCAAAACAGGCATCTGGATGAAAATAACATTTAACAAAAGTAATGCAATGCCATATATCTACCCTTCCACTTTAACCATCAACATGAAAATCCGTGCTTCGGAATCCATAGGATCCGTGGAATTTGCATTCTTCCAGTTGCCCGCTTGCTTTGGATGTATAGATCTGCTTTGAGGTTCTTATCTAGCTCTCCCAGCCCCCAGCGTAATGCGTGTACTCGCTCACTCGTTCTTAGGGGGGAAAACAGAAAAGAAAGACTGACACTACAGTCTTCACAGTCAGCTCAGAGCTTTAAGCCATCCTTATGGATGCCTGCAAGGTGGAGATATTAGAACTCAATGTTGGGGAGATGTAAAGATCTCAGTTATGTTAGCTAACCCGCACCTGTCGTGCTTGTTTTCACACTTATGAAATACAGGAACCTCCTGTGCTAGGGCTGATTTAAAATCCAAAGAGAGACGTATTTTGTTAAATATTGGATATTGTGACATGAGCATGTAGCCAATAATGCTACTTGTGACTATTAATTTTGATTGATTAAATTGTTTTCTTCTTCGTTAGAAAACTGCACATCCAAAACAGTGTTTTTGAAAGGCTTTGTTGCTGTTCAAACTGTTGAAAATGTTTAAATAAACTGAGAATGAGAGTGATGCAACAATATTACAGCATTTAATCAACATCGCTGTCACTTTAAGTTTACAGAATTCCAAGCGACGGTTTAATCCCTGCAGGCGAACTTGCTGACTGTACATGTGCACTCAAATCCCGAATAATTTGTTTTGGCTCTGCTCAGGCGATACTTTCAAACAAGAGTAAAAGTAAAAACTTACTCATTAGGATAGGCTGTCACTTCTGGAAATATACAATGTAAAAATTACATAAAATGAACATTATTATGTTGCTTTAACAAAACAAATGAAGTTAATCAATTTCAACAAGTCAAAACTTAAAATAGAAGGTTGTACTGACTTGCATAACCAAGTTTTATTAGAGCCCAACCGATAAAGGATTTTGAAGGCCGATACTGATACAAATGTTTGTTGGTTTTAAAATCCGATATATCGGTCGATATTTTTCCCACAGAAACGCGCAACAAAACATTAACAGATTTCCCTAACATTAGTTATTTGTAGTTATTATGAGTTTTTACTAAAATAATGTGATAATGCATTTGAAAAAGAAACTTGTTTATTTTATTGTCACAACAGAACAGAGGAACATCAAAATATATTAAAGTTCTGATAAATAAAATGTATAAAAATACAATCTTAAGATATGAAACGTAAAGGCAACAACAACCAAATCAAAGTTACCAGTTTTAAAAGACTTGGTTCATAAATATAAATTTAAATAGGACTGGAGACAAATTCTGTTAAGTTCTGATAAATAACAACAGCAAAATATAAATTTCTGATCACTGTACTCAGGCAGTGGCTAGACGCCTAAATCTGGACCCCACTAGCAGCTACTGGTTCAGAGCGCTCTGTCAAAAACACCAACAGTGAGGAAATCTAATGAAGGCTGTTTTGTCCGTTTTTTTTTTTTTAAATATTCATTTATCGGCCATTATGAATGCCGATACCGATAGTTTGGAAAATGCCTAATATTGGCCAATAATATCGGCCTGCCGATATATCGGTCGGGCTCTATTTAACATCATGCTGCATTTTTTTTTACAGTGTATGGTCTAATTTAAACTCCTCTGATTCAACATTGCTGGCATGTAAACATGAAATGATTCATTACAATGTTGCTATAAAACATTGTTCTGTAAACTGCATATGAAAACATAAATGCATATGCTAATAATCCATTTAACCATAGCTTCAGTGTGCAGTGCAGTTTTAAAAAATATGCTCGTTTTCCAGCTCCCCTAGAGTTAAAGATTTGATTTTTACTGTTTTGGAATCCATTCAGCTGATTTCCGGGTCTGGCGGTACAAACTTTAGCATAGCTTAGCATAATCAATTGAATCTAATTAGACCATTAGCACTGCACTAAAAAATAACCAAAGAGTATTTTTCCTATTTAAAACTTGACTCTCCTATAAACGGTTTCAGCAGTAACAACATAAACAAGTGGCTGCCGTGGTCCGCACGTAACTTCCGGTAAACTCCGCTAAGAATAAATAACAATAAAGTTCTTTAAACGCAAAAAACAAGCAAAAAACAACACAAAGATTACATAGGAAACCAAAACATTTGTTATTTTCAACAAGGTACTTGTTCAAGAGATAATTTTAGCAACTAGTCAGACCATTAAAAAAACGAAACCGTTACATCGTGTACTAAGACAAACAGAAAATTAAGTTGTGATTTTCTAGGCAGATATGGCTAGGAACTATACTCGCATTCTGGCGTAATAATCAAGGACTTTGCTGCCGTAACATTGCTGCAAGAGGCGCAATGATATTACGCAATGCCCGGAAAAAGTCTCCTGCTATTAAAAGTTATCGAGGGGACTATTTCCAGGCAGTGCGTAATATCATTACTTTAATTTTCCGTTGGTCTTAGTACACGATGTAACTACAGAAGAGTCAAGTTTTAAATAGGAAAAATATCAAAACTCTTTAGTTATTTTGTGCGATGCTAATGGTCTAATCAGATTCAATGGATTGTGCTAAGCTATGCTAAAAGTGGTACCACAAGACCCAGAGATCGGCTGAATGGATTCCAAAACAGTAAAAATCAAATGTTTAACTCTAGGGGAACTGGAAAATGAGCATATTTTTTTAAAAAGTGGAGTGTCCCTTTAAGTTGCATACTGAGGTTCTGTGGGTTCCCTCCCTCTGATCCCACCTACCTCAGACTAGCAATAACAAGTACAGTAGCTAATCATGTTCATGGCTGTGGTATAAACTGAAACCCAGTTGATATTTAGCAAAGGGCAAAGCCCTTATTTCTAGCCCGACAAAACAAAGATAAGAAACTGCATTTGTATTTAGGAATAAACTGATGCAAAGAAACTGATATGCAAACATTTTCATTTGACAAAAATACCTGCGATGCAGAAAAAATCTAGTGCAACAGTCAAAAAGGGTATAAACATTTAAAGTGGTGCCATTACGGCTCTGGCAGGCTGAATCTATAAGGAGATCCTGACTTGATCTCATATGCACTTTCATGTGGCTTTGCCATTTAATTATACATCAGTTTAGGGCCTCGAATGAGACCCACGTCACTTCACAGGTACAAACAGTTAAATTATTGAGAAGCTTACAGGATGAAAATGCAGCTGTGTAGCTGTTTCGATGTAAAAAACGGGAAAGAGTGCGGTATAATGTTTCTTTCTTTATCCGTAACTCACAGAATTCCTTTCAATTTTCTTGTGCCTACCGAGCTGCATTCCTATCAAATTCATCTCTGGAGATTAAATTCACCCAGACAGCTCACATGAAGTTATGTCTTTAGCGTTTTGGTCTGCATTACCGTATTTTAGGAATGGTTTTACAGTATCGTAAGTACAGTACTGAGGTAAAGCCATGGCATCCAGCAGTAAGTAGACATGTAAAGCATTTGGACAGATCAATTACTACACCGCCTGAAGTGGCTAAATTTGTCACTGAAACTAGAAGATTGTGGTTTAATGATGTTCTGGGTTTAATTCAGGGCTAATGACAAATACAGTTTGTGTTTATACCCAAGCAGGACTCAAACTGTGTGCAAAAAGCAAGACGTGAAAGTATGGTCTGAAATAAACAATGTTGGAACATGTAATATTTTTAATGTTAAATACTCAGGGCTCGCAAAATCACTAGCCTGATGTCCCGGGGCTATTGTACCTTGCAGTCGGGTTACCAAAATGCATCTCCGCCCTGCCCGTTGGACTTATAAGGAGGAAAATACAGTATATTTAATTGCTTATGTATTCTCTCACAGATTTGGATGGGTAATTATGGTGTATGTAATTCAGGAATCAGGTATTTAAAATCGCATTTGAACACGCACTCGCGTTTTCTTTCACTATCAAGTGAAGCCAAGAACTGTACAGGGAGCAAGCAGTACTGATTTGTAATCTGGATCTATTGCGCAAAATTTCCTCCAACGTCGTCCTGTCAGTTATTACTTTCCTCACATAAAAAAATTAAATCCCTGCAGCAAGCTTTAAAGTAATATGGATTGAATGTGCAGTCAAAAATTGCAAAAAAGACTACAGTATGTGACTCCGTGCAGAACTCGCTCTTAAAGCGACAGTAGCTCCTATTTTTCTGATCAAAAAAAAAATGTAACATTGTATGATCCAAACTGTGAGTTTTGTGACCCATTGAACCACTATTAAATAGTGAGTATATCCAGTGTGGAGATGAGCAGAAATAGATTTTTTCATCTGTGACCTCTTGACGTGATTACAAATTACGCGAGGTCGTGCTGGCGCTAGAGATGCGCGGATGGGCTATTATTTCATCCGCAACCGCATCACAAAACTCATCATCCGTCCGCCATCCATCCGCACCAACGTTTCTGACCAGTTTTCAAAACCGCACCCGCCCGCCATCCGCTGACTGGGCGATGCAAGACGCTGCTGATGACAGCCGCGAGACTAGAAAGCTCTAGAATATCAGCAGTGAACTCAGTCTCCGATCGGCGCACACGGGACAAAAATAAATAAATAAATAAGTAATGCCTAAATTAAACGCACAAATTACATAGTCTGCACTGGTGTCATCCTGATTTACCACTTTGTAAAACTTATTCCAGGCAAACCTTTTCTGACATTCTATTTCCTTTGTTTTTAATTCTCATTTTTTGAGGCGTTGATAAGAGCTATGTCAAAATGCGTCCTCATTTCTCTGCGCTGTTAATGATAGAACGAATGGATTCTTAACATGCCGAGGCTATCCCAAACAATTAAAACCTTTATTAAATAAAAGTGTATTAGAAAACTTTTTCTTGTCACTGTTTTAGTATTATAAGTTATGTTTTGTGTTAATATTATTCTGTTTATGTTCCGTATATTTGCAACATAAGGTTGATTATTTGATATACTGTTGAATAGTTTAATCTACATCAATGTGTCTTATTTTCTAAAATAAATTAATATTTTTGATTACATATTTATTTTAATAAGTCAGAAATGTCTCCGCTGTTTTCTGCTGACAGGCGCGGTGGGGGCTACTGGGGGCGCGTGCAACAGGTGACGCAAATTATGGGTCCTCAGAAGGCTAGACCGTCTCATTTCAGTTCTCTTTGAGAACTTCTGAGGCTGCCACCCTGAAAGACAGAGTGCTCACCTTTTAAGGTTGCATGCTTAGAAGGACACAGCTAACAAGCAGTCGATCCGCCACCCGCCCGAATCTAATTAAAATATTATTTTTCGTCACGTCATCCGCCCGATCCGCGGTTTATCCGCGGAGTCCGCGGCTGTAACCGCCAACCGCGCATCTCTAGCTGGCGCGTCACAGTACTGGAGGAAGACGAGAAGTTGTGGTTTAAAAGTGCATATTTTTTATTTTTCTTGCCAAAAATGACAATCATTTTCACAGTGCTTCGTTTGAGATTGTTTCGAGTCCTTTGAAACTGCCATTTTAAACTGCATCAAAACTTAAGTGTTGGGGTCCATTAAAGTCCATTAAAATGAGAAAAATCCTGGAATGTTTTCCTCAAAAAACATCATTTCTTCTCAACATGGTGGTGAGAAAATTATCTGGATTTTTTTTCAAGAAAATGGACTAATCCTTTTAATATTTCAGAATCTGAAGTTTATAGATATTTCAGTTCAGTTAGTTGCAAATATTTGTATTGATTATTGTAATTTGATGCGTTATTTGTGTTTTGATAGATGTTTTGTCTCAATATTCTAAATTTAAAGTAATGTATGTTTTATTCGGACCACTTGCATTCATTTCGGGCCACCAAAAACTAAAGAGTGCCTGCCTGAAGGGCTACCAGGGATTTAGAAATTTTGCTAGCCCTGATCCTTTAAAAGAGGTATTTTTCTAAAAACAAATGGCAAATACTGGTTTTGTGACACTATTAAGCTTTGGTCTGTTTAATTTGGTTTGGGAAGTACATTTTTTATGTGGAATTTAGGTTTTTACTGTCGCTCCAGCTCGGTTGACTGAAGACATTTTTCTGGGATGCAGTCACCCAAGACGCATCGCTGTCTTTAATTTACATCTCCAGGGCTTCAGATTTGAGATATATACAGCTGATCGGGTGATGCGACCCAAACCATAGTGGGAAGAGTGTGTGTGTGTGTGTGAGAGAGAGAGAGAGAGAGAGAGAGAGAGAGAGAGAGAGAGAGAGAGAGAGAGAGAGAACGGATGGGTGTTACAGAAGCTGACAGACAGTGTTTTTCGAAGCCGGATATGCATGAGTGGGCTGGTTAAGTTGATATCTGCTGGGGTTGGTGGATGAGGGGTGAGCGTGTGCCAGGCGGGAGGACCTCGTGGCGATGACAGGTGAAGCCCATAACTACAGCTGAGACCCTCGAAGCTGACCTGGATCTACTCTAACATCTCTGCACAACACAGGCCCGGTCCCCGGATTACTGCGGCCCCTTAGGAGATCAAAATATGCTGGCGAATTTTGACGTTAATTAAGACTATTACTTGCATGAAAGCCGAAAGTCAACCTACTTTAGCTTTGCATTAAATGTAAGGTGCTTAAAAACTGAGATGCGACATCATCTAGTGCTTAAGCACAGCTCTGTGTGACCTATTTGAGTCTTTGAACATCTACAGTATGCTATCATTGATTTAAGAGCTTTTGAAGGTTAATACTGTTTAACCGCACCTTACTGTATGACTACTACAGCTCTAGAGAAACAGTGCACCCAAAAACGAAAGCTTATTTGTTTATCCAAAACTAGCCCACATTTTCCAGTTTTCAAGCCATGTGAACTGTGTGAGAAACACAATGAGATTTAAGATATTATTGACTGAAATTCATGCATGCAGTATCTTTTGATAGTCGTGGTCACCATTCACTTTATGTAAAGAGCAACATATAGGACTTGAAAGGCATGAGGGTAAGGAATAAATAAATTTATATTTTTTTATTTATTAATAATTTTTTAATTTTAAATGTATTAATTTTAAGTAAACTATTTATTTTTCCTTCTTAGAAATTGTGTAGCTCACCAGTGGTTTTGCAATGCAACCCAACCCTACTAATGGTTTTGCAAGGTTCACTGTGCGTTCACACCAGACGCGAATGCAGATAATAAATTGCGCTATTTGCGCGTAGTTGGATGCTTGGAAATGTTGAGTTAACTCGCTTCATTTGTGCTTGAAATTCTTTGTACAGGTGTGTCATATAGCTTCGAGTCTCCACGTACACCTACGATGATTTTTTCCTCCATTGTTGTTTCGTATTTCTGCCTCTGCTTGCTACGTCTGAATCACATCACCACCAAAGCTCCTGATTCGTTAACGTGACGCAAATAACCGCCTGAGTTCAGATTTTTCTACTTTTTACACGCGTCAAATGCTGAAACGCTCAATTCGCGCTGCCTCATTATCACGAATCGCACCACATGATGTCTATCATGTCTTTGCATTGACTTAACATGTAATGCTGCGTTCACACCAACCATGAGTAGAGCATCTGTCGCATATGATTTCAATGTTAAGTCAATGTTAGGTCAATATAAAGACGCGTTTACGCATGTCTGGATGTGCTGCAGCGCAAACGAGGCGTTTAGGGGTATCGCACCAGACGCTCAATTCGCTTCTTTCACGCAAACTAGACGCGGATTTCTCCTTGCACGCGCGTCAAACGTCCACACCAACCGTGAGTAGAGCGTCTGGCGTATGATTACAATGTAAAGTCAAGAAAAAGATGCGTTTACGCGCGTCTGGAGGTGTTTCAGCTCAAATGAGGTGTATCTCGGCAGATGTTCAATTCGCTTCTTTCACGCAAACTACACGCGGATTTCTCCTCACACGCGCGTCAATTTCGCTTCAAACGCTTGCTTTTTAAACGCGTCTCTTAGACGCACGAATGCATTCAAAATGTTCAAGTGGCAAACTAGACATGGTAGACGCAAATTTTTGACGCTCTATTCACAATCGTTGAATTCAGCATAAGTCACTCGCGTTTAACAATTCATTTGCATCTGGTGTGAACACACCATTAGAATTGATCAAATCTGATTACATATAAAATCTCTGTATACAGACACTAATTCAATTTTTATAGTAATTCAAAAATAGCAATGTTCCAACTTTAAGTGTATCTGGTTTAACACCAATTCATTACCATAATGAAACTACTGTAATGCCTGGCATGTGGTTCGTTTTAATAATTCAGCAAAATAGCTGTTTTTTTAAGGTTTGCCATTTGAATTGTGATGTCATGTCATATTTTTCCCAATCTCCCAATCCTGGTAAAAATTCTTTAAAGAAATCGAAAATGTCACAAGACCGATAGAAACATGGCAGTGTTTTCCGTACTCTATCCTAACTTCTGCGCACGTGCTGAAATTGTCAACACCTTGCACTCCGACCTCTACGAACGCCGATTTTCAGTTTCCACATTTGAATCATCATTCTGCTTTTTTATGAAACCTCACCGAGTAAAATGGCAACTGAAACCTTTAGCTTCACTTCGTCATCCATCAGTCCCATAGAAATAATAACAGTCGCTGCCGGAGACCCGAATCAAGGGGTCAAATCTAATAACCTCCATTAACTCCACAGACATCTCATTCGGCAAGTGCAACGTAACAAGGTTAGGTCTTCTTCCTAACAGATAATGCTTGGTTCTCAAGCATATTGCGCTCATACACCAGGCTGATTTTGGGGCCCGTCTGCTTTTTCTGTAGAAACTGCATTCTAGAAAGGTGTCCACAGGCGGACCCGGGTGGATATTATCAGCGTCTCTCAGCTGAACTCTTATGCCTGCCAGGGTCCTCAGTTGCGAGCGACTGGCAGGCTGTCGCTCTGAGCGGTGGGGTTTTGCTTTCCCTGTTTTGGCATTGAGCGTGGGGCAGATGCCACACAAATCCCTTGGGGGTTTGCGTGTGTATGTGTGTTTTGGATGAAACCTGTGGCTGCAGTGTCGTGAGGCACAGGAGGCAAACGTTAAATAGCCCATCCACTGTACCACAGCGGCAACAGCGAGGTCTTCACAACAGATGGATGGAAAAGCCGATGGTGTAGTAAACCTCTGTGGATTAGATTCGAGGAACAAACAGGACTGGATTTGGCCAGATACATTTGTGTGGAAGCAGTATCCTTTATCTTTTTTAACCTAAATCAATTCTGAGCAAACATCAGGGGCAATCAACTCAAACCCTTATGATTTTGACATGGGTTGGCATCTAGGCTTGACCGAAGTGACATCTGATGCTATGGATTCTCATTTCTATTCATAATTATATGTATAATGTGATTAATGCATACTTTTTCTTACATGTGGACAGGAATAAATATGCAGGATATTGATGTATTAAAATATGACACGAAGTTAAATCACGCGAGTAATTTAGAGCGAGCAACGTGATGCGATTGCACCCTTCACATTTGGTGTAAACCCACAGTTAGAAAAAATTGTCAAAATATGTACCCAAGCTATCACTGGGGCAGCACTACGCTTTAAAAAAGTCCTAATATTTACTATTACGGACAGATATGTATACATTTGGTATCAATATCTACCTTCGGGGAACTAATATGAAGTGTACTGCCCCAGTGACAAATATTTTGAAATTTTTTCCTGTCAGTCTATGCTTCAGTGTCCAAACATAGGAAGATATTAAGATGTAAAAGTGTATTTTAGGGCTGTGCAATATTTGGGGAAATGCCATATGCAGTCATATTCAATATGCAATACGATAATTTTTTGAGTTTCTAAAATCCATTTAATATATATGTGAAAAATAAAAATTAAATAGCCAGCATCAGTGTTGGGAAAAGTTTTTTTTAACGATTAAGTTACTCCCAAAAAAAGTAACTAACTGCGTTACTTAGTTACTTTTCATGGAAAGTAATGCTTACGTTACTTTTTAGTTACTTTTCCATTACTTTTTCTTGGTTGAGGCTTGATCTCTTTCAGGCCTTTAAGGTGTTTTTTATGACTGAAAATTTCTGCATTCAGAAATTGCATATTTCATTACAAAAATGTCGCGCTCTGGCCTGCCACATCAGTTTCTGACTCAAACTGTCCCCACACAAGCGTGTATGCATAGTGCATAATATGACTACGTTTAGGAACGCAAATAAAAATTAAAATAAATATTGTACCCGACCCGCTCCCTGGCCCACATTTTTTTAAAGTAGTAATTGTTTATAATAGTTAATTGGCATCTTTATTTCAAACGACCGACCGACCGACCGACCGCGAACCGAATATCATTACAAATATTTTTGGATGACTAGTAACCGCAGGTAACCCGCTCATTTCAGATCAACCCGTGCATCACTGTTCAGAACAAATTTTCTTTTAATCGAATTAATTAAACAAAAAACATAACTTGCAGTACTTTTTTTTAACATGTAACTCACATATTATTGTGTACATTTAAAAAGTAATGCGTTACTTTACTCGTTACTTCAGAAAAGTAATATTACTACGTAACGCGCGTTAATTGTAATGCGTTACCCCCAACACTGGCCAGCATACATGTTTCACATTCTTTATGATCGTTGATCACCTTCCACGTCGCAACAAGCATGCACTCATACACACACAGACATTAAAATTCGTATAACAGCGCATTCACACGGGGCGTAAGCGTTGACGCTTCCCATTCACTTTTAATGGGTGATGTCAAGCGTTGGCAAACTGAATTGTGGATCCGTCAGCGCCGCGTCAGTGCCGTTGCTCGCGGCAGAAGTTGAACATTTCTCAACTTTTCAAGCGGCAACGCGTGCGTCAGCCAATCATATCACCTTATGCAAATAACCTAGGCAGAGCCAGCCAATTACGTTTATGGAAGACCGGAACTTGTGTTGCGGCCACAGTGATTGGCTGTTGGCCACGCTTCAGACAAGCCTTCCGTTAAGCTTTAACGCTTACGCCCCATGTGATTGTAACGTTACAGTCTCTCTGCATAACTTTAAAATAATAAAAACATTCAGTTATTGCAAACCATCGCAAAATGCATCCTGTGATATGCACGTTTGCAATGTTTTGATTATTTAAATATATTATGCTGCACTAGTGTATATACAAATTAAAGCACATTTTGATCCATTTAAACAATTTATAAGAATAGTTAATTCCCATTACTTTTACATGGTAAAGAACTATGAATACATAATTTTTTGATTATGGAGGCATTTCTTAAAGGGAAGATACATATAGTATACTGCAGATTAATGTCATTTACACATCTACACTACAGATACCTCCTGATTGACCATTAATATGCATAAGTACGTGCAGACTCGATTTCTTTAAACGTGGTAATCGGCCATTGCGGAAAGTGGAAATAGATTACAGTCTTAAAATGATGCAAGAATTATTTTCTTAAACCCTACGTGGGCAATGCTGTTTTACATCCTTGCATCAGAGCCGAAGCTAAAATTAGACTTAAATCATCACGCATTAACGGCTCTCTGAATCCTTTTTGCTCTCTAGAATTTATGCTAAGCATTGGAAAATGTCAGTCTAAATTTAGTACTAGAACAAAGATAAGATTTTGCTCATTTGTGATGAGCCGAATGCCTTTTCAACTGATCCTCTATATTTTTTATTCTGTTTGCTGGTTTGTTGTTACCCTCTACACACGAGCGCACACACACCTGCAGCAGGATATTGTGACACATAACTGACAAGGCTTTGTTCAAAACAAAATTATGGCCACTTTGAGTATGATGGTAAACTAATAGTGAAACATCTTTTTAATAAATGCCTATAAACTAAAAAATGATGTGGCAGCCATTTTGAAATCAGCTTGAATATAACACTGCTAAAGAAATTTTACAGTCGACAGTCTTCATGACAAGCACTGAAAAATGAGATCCCTCTCCTGTGATATCTGATGCGCTGTACCTTTAAATTACAATCTAACTTTCCAAAGAGGAAAAATGTTAAGGTTCCCAACTTTGATCTTACAATATTGTCCAATTATTGGTCATATGCTGAAACAATATAAACCAGGTTGAAATTCTGGTAAATGTCCCCATAGAAGGAATGCCTTCTACATCACACAACAAAGCAGCTTACCCAGAGCAAACCAACCAACATGACAAACACGTAATTCTGAAAGCGAGAAAACAAAAAAACGATGATGATCGCTTTTGCCGGTAGCAGGTGCGGCTTGATTCAAATGCCTGTCAAATGCAATGTGTGCTAATCAGCTGTTGGATGTTGGATATGCCTGTTTGCACGTCACACGTAATAAAAGAGGAGACTGTCATCATAGTTTCTTTCCTCTCGTGGAATTATCAAAGCACGAAGGTGGTGGGTCATTCGAATGAGGAAAGAGGAGGAGGAGAACGAGGGGGAGGGTGGGGGGTGTCACAAAAAATCAGAAAACAACTGCATAACCCACGTGGTAGATCATGGCAGCAGTCAAGTGAATAACTCAAGAAGTAGAAGCATCGCAGAATATTGATTTAATGCTGCAATCATGCGGGGAGGAAGTTTGCAGGCATTACGCAAGCTCTACTATTTCCCCGCATAACTTGGGTCTTCGGTTTTCCAAGCCACTCTATGACACAGAGTGTGCACATTTCTTCGTATTAAAATTGAGGCGTAAACCAAATGGATTGGAATACAAAGGAAAGAAAAGAGCAGATTTTCTGGTAGGGCACAGATGATTTGCAACCGCTTTGTAAAGAATGGGGCGTAACAGAACAAACAAGATGGTTTATTGAAGCATCCACATGAATTCTTGGCCAATACCGACCATCTCCAACATAGTTGCCCGCCAAAGCACATTCTATTAACAGCCTCAATTTCAATATTTATTTATTACATATTTTGGTTTCTTAATGTATGTTAACATTTTAAACAATAAAAACATATCAGCAATATAGTAAAACAATAAAAGTTTTGAGTAGACCATATCAAAAAAGTAGTAGCCGTCCAGATTGGTAGCCCTTGCTCAAAAAAAGGTTGGAGACCCCTGCCGTAAAGTGTTGCACATGGGTAATGTCAGGTTGTCATGTGGTACATTCATCCAATTAAAATAACTCAGTGAGGGAAGGTTACATTGGCATTTTGAATGAAAATGGCTTCCAGGTGTTAGACGCACAAATAGACATCTTAAGATCTCAAGATGTTTGCTTTAAGAACACAAATAACACTGGATGTTATTAAAGGGATAGTTCACCCAAAAATGAAAATTCTGTCATCATTTACTCACTCTCATGTTGTTACAAACCTGTATTAATTTCTTTGTTCTGATGAACACAAAGGAAGATATTTTGAGAAATGGCTGTAATTAAACCGTTCATTTACTTCCATAGTATTCTTTTTTTCCTATAATGAAAGTGAATGGGGTCCAAAAAGAGTTTGGTTACAAAAATTGAAACTTTGGGTTCATCAGAACAAAGAAATTTATGCGGGTTTGTAACAACATGAGTAAATGTTGACAGGATTTTCACTTTTGGGTGAACTATCCCTTTAAGCACGCGTGTAAATATGTTAACCTGATATAGTTTTGATGCATTATGTGGAAAGATTTTTAAAGAGCCATTTTTATTCATTTCAGAATGTGAGGTTAAATTCAAATCACATTTGACACTAATTAATTTGATATTTCTTTAAAGGGTGTTTAATTTAATTAAAACATACGTTAAATTTGATTGGAAAATGTATTGTCTCCTGCTGCTATGGGCAAAAGAGTAATTTTTTAAAAATGTTTAAAAGGTGGGAATAGTTTTGTTTTGAGGTAAAAAACAATAAGATTTTATTTTGTGACTTAATTATATAACCCACATGAAAAACAGTATTTACTAAAATAAACTGTAGTATAGTTATATTATATGAAATATTATAATTACTGTAGTACGCTATTGTATATAAAAGTATTAACTTTTACTAATGTTACCGTTTGCTAATAAATAAATACAAGTATACTATATGGTATTACAGGTTAAAAAGAGTAAACTAATTCCAGTTTTGTCTTCAAAAACATTTCAACAAAAAAACCTAACTCCATGTCCTTTACTATTTTATACAGTTTATATTTAAATTGAATAGTCTAATACATAAAAACTACGATTTCATCCTATCGAACCTTAACGTTAACTGATGCTAGTGCTATATTGTCAACCGTATAATTTCACGGTTTTATCGGTAATTACATGAGAAATATTCGATAAATGAAGCTACCTCTGCTGAATCCTACATGCTGTAATGTGTTTTCCAGGAGCTTTGACCTCAGTCATCAAATATCATTCCTTATTTTTCTCTCTGAGGAAAGTCAAGCTTTTCCTCATACATTCTTGTGCACGAGGAGAGGCGTGTCAGTCCCGCCGCCCGCTCCCTTTAATCCAATAGAACGAGAACCAGCGTAATCAGCGAGCACGCGTGCAACCAATAGGAACCCTTCCTGTGCGGTGACGTCACGCCTGCCCTCCGGTCTCTTCCCACTGCTTTCAATCGCCGCGCGCAGGAAGCGAGAAGCGCAAAACGATCAGAAGTTGAACGCAAAGGCGGCGTCGCGCGCACCGGAGACCCGGCAGTTTTCCGCGTAACCGCTCGGAGTTTCCCCGCGAGCGCAAGAGGAACCCGGTGTCTTGCGCAGAATGAATGGTTAGTATCGAAATTACTTTCTTTTTCTGTGAAAACGCGTTGCGAGATGCGTTGGATGTTTATCATTTTCTTCTAAATATGACACGGAGTTGTTTTGAGCTTTTGATAACATCCGTGTTGTTGGGTTTAAATGTAATGATAATAGAAATAAACATTCAGGGTTGTTTTGAATCAAGTATGAGGTAACTATGCGTATATGCATGCATGCATGCTCGAATTTCAATCTTGAATCTGTTTTTATGGTTTTAATTTTTGCAACAAAAAAAAACTGTTATGTGGATTACATTATTATTTAAATGGCAAAATTGTTGTTGTTGTTATTATTATAACTTATTATTAAACATTGTTTTATATAGCACACACCAAAAAATAAATAAAAACTGCAATTTTTAAAAATCTAGACATTTATTACCATGTGCTACGAAAACCTTCTGCAGTTTGTCTCCATTAAATGTTAGGCACGTAACAAAGTTGTGACAGCAAGTGACCCGTCAAACAGATGTGTAGGGTGTGCAGAATTGCACGTGCATTTTGAAACCATCTCATCATGAAGAATAAATAAATAATCTGCCTATTAATTTGAATTTAACACACATCTTTGTGCTCATTGTGCTATCAAAAAGGCTTTAGTTCAAAACAACTTATTTAGATAGCAATGCATTAAGTACTGTTTGATGTTCCTGAACCTTCAGATGTCTTTAATTAGGACCTGTAAAAAATCACTCTGTCCTGTACTCCGAGGCGATGCTTTCAAAAAAGGCAGCAGAACACAGAAAGTCACTTCACTGGATGATCGACTAATCAAAATTTTATAGCTTTTTCCTCATCTTTTCCCCTCTTTCTCGCCCACCCTCCTTCCCTCGCTTTCTTGATGCCTGCGAACGAGTGTGTCTTTGTCTTCTTTGGTAACCACACCTCCCCCCAAAACACAGCCGGCTGGGCTCAGACACCTGAAGGCTAGACATAATGATCAACGCATTCCCCATGAGCCTGGACGCCTGCCAGTTGTTTTCGCTCGTTTTATCCCTCTTCTTGTTTTTTATTTTTTCTCTCGCCCTTCACAATCAAGGGGCCAGCACGCAATGCTGGGGGCCGGTGCGCAGTATGCGAGGGGCCGGCTCTTCAGCGATGTATAGACCATGGATAAAGAGCCCTTGCACACATGCGACAAGAATCATGAGCAAACAATGTCTCCTTGTGTGTGTGTAAAAGCGCAAGTCTTTATTCGACCATGCTGTTATAGCATTCCCTTTCAAAATTGCTTGGGTCGTTTTTGCCATGGTTGAATTTAGACTATGCTTGTGCTTTTGTGCATTTTCGTAAAGTAATATTGGCTTATTATAGAGTACCTGGTTGCGTCTTTATCTGTGGATTAGGCTGATATACACAAGTGAAGATGTTTTGCTGAATTATTTTAGTGTCTAAGATTTTCCTGAGGTTTTACAGCATTTGAACTTGCGTATACTGAAGTGTACTGTACGAATCATTGTTATGTTGAGGAAAGGTAAACGATGGGATGAATTCGAGAGTTTCTCCATATGTAGACAAATTGAGCAGCATGTATTTTGTATACGTATGATAGAAAAGATTGTTCAAATTTGACAAATAAATCATCTTCTCTTTTAGTTTTTTGTACACAAAAGAAAAAAAAGAAAAATCTTACATATATATCCTTTTTTATATCTATATAATGTTTTGTTGATTTTAGTATGTTTAATTTTATTTGTTTAAAATTGTTACAAATTGTTAAGTTATGAAAAAGAAAAATAATTGTGAAAAAAATCACCACACCCAGATTTGTAAATATTAACTGTAAATAAATATATTATAGCTTTACACTGTACTAAATTTGTACATTTTGCTGTTTCCAAAATGTTTTTTTAACTCTAAAAATACCTTTTCTGGCTCAATGGTTCAAAAATCGCCATTTTGTCTGTAGCTAGTCACTCCAGTACAATGTGATTTTCTCGACATGCAATATTTTGGATGTGGTCTGCCTGTGTGTCCTTAAAGCCGACGTATCAAGAGCACAATGGGACTAAGTAGATGCGGACCTTCTCCTCCTCAGCCATAAGCCTTTTAAAAAGACTAATAAAAGGTTCAATAGAAGCAACAAGCTGTTTTTCTCCCCTCGCACGTTTTTAGTCATTCTACCTGCGTGTGAATAGGAGGCCAGTGAGTGTTTATTGAAAGCTGAAAGGCCTTGAGGAGGAACCGGGGTCCGGTAGTTTCACATTGAGAAGCGTGCGGTTTTACCACGCTTGGGCGAGAGGCCACGGACCCGTGTTCCCCCCTGTGTCACACCCGATGACTCCTTTATAAACTAATGCTTTGGGGCTAATCTCAAACTTACTTTTTCCTGGTATAGATATTAAACCTAATGCATGCATTGTTTTGTTCATCATAAAGAGACCGCAAATAAAAAGTGCACACTTTGTAACCAAATATCCAAAAACACCCCATTCTGGATTTTGATGTCCCTTTGAATAACAGGGGTGTGTGTATGATTATGGTAAGCACAAATTTTAAACTGAACCTCTTTGAGAGAGTCAAGCGCTTTCTGTGTCACACCATGAGGGGTTGAAAGTTTCATTGCACGACTGTAAATCATAAAGCAAGCAAGGCCACACCTATGTAAATCCCTGGCGTATTTTTAAAGAAAATCATCTTACCAGACAAGTGACGTAATTTTCCTTTAATTTTATGAGTTTTCAGTACAAAAATACCGGTGTATTACGTCAACTGAGCCTAAAACCATCCAACAGTAAGTAATAATATTTGACATGCAAAATGAATGTAGGGTTCTTGACTTATCACTGTGTAAAAAAAATGCATCGGTGGGCAGAGGTTAATTGTTTTGAGATCTTTCCGTGTCAAGAGAAACCGGGGCGTAAATAAACTCCCGCTCGTTTGAGTGATTATGGATTACTGCGCCTCTCCAGAAGAGAAAAGAAGGTGAAAGATATTGAGGGAAGGAGAGAAAGGAAAGCACAAAAAGACCCATGTTGTGAGGTGAAGCCACGTGGGTCGTCTGGACCTTTTAAACCGGGAGGGATCGGAGGCTTGTTTAAGCAGTCGCCCTAGGGGGCTCGACCTTTGACCTACGCCGTGCCTCTTTTTGCTCCAGGTGCAAACGCATGTGTATGCGCGCATGATGCGATGGGTTAAAGAGTAACGCGTGATGGCATGCATAAATTTTATACATCGCATTTCCTGAAAGGAGGGCGGAAAGATGCATTTGAGAATTGCTTCGTTAAAGAATTATTCATTAAAACAGCGTTCAAGTTCACGACCTAAAAAGGAAGACTAACTAACTAAAAAAATAATGCGGGTTGTAATATTCATGAATGCATTAATCAGGAGGTTGTCGTGTATAATTATTAGTGTTTGATAATGCCAGCACAAATCACCTCGGGCAGTGGTGATTGCTGCCTGATGCTATTAATGTTCTTAGTAAAACACCCGTGTGGGCCGAGCCATCGACGCAAACCCAGTAGTTAAGTGTTGTAGGGTTAATGAGGCAATTTACATACGTTGTGCCGCCATCTGGACGCTGTGAGAGACAGCTGCTTGCTCTTATTTCATACTGCGTTTTGGGAGCTAACCCGCGGAAATGTCATTCCACTACATACAGAGAGCTTGTTGAACACTTTTGACTTTTGTCCTCGTGCGTTAAGAATTATAGTCGCTATGCTAATGAGCGCTTTGCCTTCGCGGTTGTAGCTTTCATTTATAACCCCCCACATAGTAGCTGACTTAGCTTTTAATGTGTCTTTTAAGTAGTCAGTGTTAATAATTAGCAGCTTTTTTACTATTTGTATGCTAGCATATGGTATCTTTTGTACATATGGTGAGTTTTTGCTGCGAGAGATGCTAGCCTAAAGCAATATAGGAACAGTTCATGTTTATTCATTTTTTTTTAAAGTCTAAGGTTATTGTACATCGTGTATGCTTGCGTTGACGGAGCTTTGTGGGTTAAATAAGGCGTCAATCACTGATCATAATGGAAGGTGATCAAAGGAAACATGTATTGAATATGTTGCCATTGAGTCATTACTATAAACTATATTATTCATCTACAGTAGATCAGTGTTTTCCACCCTTTGTTATACGTATCATGAACCCTAACATCCTTATTTAGCATTATTATTTACATTAGTATAAAAAGTAATACTGTGAGTAGAAAATACTGTAAATATAGTGCTATAAAAAGACATTATTTTATAAATATTCCAAGGGAGTACATATATATACCCTTTGTTGGGTCATTAGTTTTTGAATTTCACCATTACCCCTTAACTTTTTTCACAAAGTTAGACTAGAGATTAAGGATGCATAACGATTAATCGCGATTAATCTATAGCAGAATAAAAGTTTTTGTTTACATGTGTGTGAACCGTGTATAATAATTATTTATATATAAATAAAGTTATATAAAAATATATTTATATATTAAGTATTTATATTTATATATAGTATAAATGATACATAAATATAAAAATATATATACACTAGGGCTGGGTATCGATTCAGATGTTCCAGATGAATTCGATTTCCATTCACAAGCTATCAAATCGATTCAATTTCGATTCTCTGTTCAATTTACGACTTCGATTCTCGAATCGGTTTTTATACTCGATTCTTGATTGAACTCAACAAATATAGATTTAATACAAATACTATATTTCTAAAAAAGAACAGTAAACATAAGTTTACAAGTGGGTAATTAATAAAAAGAAATCAATAGCCACAAACCTGTATATTAAATACTTTTATTTTAGGTACACTTAAAACAGAACCCATCTCTAATTTTCAAATGCATACAATTATGTTAAATACAATACAATATGATGCAAGATGAAAAATGTATGCTGAAAAGAGTCAGAAAAGTCACATTCCTTGATCAAACAGGATTAGGTTATTTAAAAAAAAAATCGATTTGTTGCCTTTGAGAAACGATTAATCAAAAACGATTAATCAAAAAATTTATATTTTTGCCCAGCCCTAATATACACATGTAAATATTTCTTAAATATATACATGCATGTTTGTGCATTTATCTAAACCAAGTTATTATACACAGTTCACACATATGATGTAAACTAAAACTTTTATTCTGCTATAGATTAATCGCGATTAATCATTATGCATCCTTAATAGAGATACCTACACTGCATACTTTAAAATAATTCAGTATCTATATTTTAGGCCAGCCAACATTTTCAACATGTTTTTTATTTTGTGAATTCATATTCTACGCTCCCCATTTACTGATAATTTCGCATCACTTCCTCCAAGGTCTTGACAAAGAACTGGCACATTTGCAATCGATAACCAGGCAAGCGAATGACTGAGAGGTGTTAAAGATTTGCGGTTCTGAACCCATGAGCGTGGTCACAACCAGTATCCCATCTGACAGCTGAAAGCAAATCACTGTTACTAGACTATCCATAAAATTGCTGAGAGAGACCGTGAAAAGATTGGCAAAACTGGAATTGTGGATTCCTGCTGGCTCGGTTTCAGGCAAGGTGGATTGACGGGGGTCTTAATAGTGAATGTTGAGGGTTCGCCTGTGAAATCTGACTGGTTTTTCCGACAGGCCGAGACGAGGGGTGGAATTAATTCGCCTGTCGCCTCTGTGGGCTGATTCAGGACTTGATTTCTCGAACTTCTTCCAATCCCGGCCATTAAAAAAAATATTCTGCTTGACGGCGACATTGTGGTGGAGTCAGCAGGCGCGTTTGTTCCAGTTATGGATCGCGGAAAAAGGAAGAAGGGAATTAACAGGAATTGTAGAGCCTCAATCCAAGATGAAAGCCGTCGGATGCACAGTTTTTACAAATTCAGCATTTGCCCGCCTGTGTGGCTCTATCAAAGCAGAGCAGCGCTAGGGAGCCCTTATTTGCAATTTCCGTAATCCGTGAAAGATACAGTACATCGTTTTATTGTTCGGCTGCGTCTCATTTCAACTCGAGACCTTGCTGAAAGTGCAGGGCTGTTTTCTGAACCATTCAGTGAAATTCTAGGGACCAGTCCAAGTTTAAATGTGCGGTTTATTCGTTTAATCTGTCTTTGAACCCTATTCATGTGTGTGCAAAGTGAGCTAAAGACCTGGGAGCTGGAAACTTCAAAGACCTTCCATATTGTACTTATTATAAGAAGTGCATTCAAGCATTAGTAGCTCTCATATCCAAAACATTTATCCAAAGCTTGCAGAAAGAAAGCTTAAACTGGCAAGCCATTGGCGTCAACATTTTTTATGCATTTTGCAACTCTTCCAAAACGGAAAACCAACAGCCAGGTTTCTTTGGGTTTTCTATTTAGGAAAAAGATGGAGGTGGAGTTCAAACTGTGGCTTTAAGTACATTGAACTATTTGCACTTGTCTGATTTAGTCATGTACTTAAAAGAAGTTAAGATTTAGTTTCCAATCCATAACAATACCCAGGCCAACCTTGTTGAGATATTTCATGCTCATTTTTGGGATTCTCTCTGTGGGCTTTGAATTGACTGTCCCATGGATCAACGATGGAGAAGGTTAATCGATGGCACTAGGTTTATCGATGCCTTACATCCACATAAAGCAGTTGTTCTTCAAGACATTTTGCACTCATGAAAGCATGGATGTGATTTGTTAGTTCTTTGGGACGTAGATGTCATTTTGATGGATGTTTAATTGAGATATGGTGGACAATGAACCTGAAGCTCCCAAGGGAGCCGTCAATTAGTTGGGCAACACTGTTGAAGTCGCCCTGTTTTGTCAATGAGTGTACTGGGACTTGTAATCTCAAGAGGTTTTCATGGTCTGTTTACATATACATCCAAACTCCCTGTGGTCCTGCCCCGGTCACCTCCTAATTTGACTTAAACAGTCCTTTTAAAACACATTTGTGCTGGAGTCAATTTGGCATGTGCCCATTGTCTAGTCAGCTCCCCCATTGCCTTTGTTAGCATTGGAATTAGCATAGCTTTAGCTTGCTTATGACGTCAGAGCCTTGAGGTTTCAGTTATTAAATTAGACTTCAGGTTTACGTTCTACTCATTCTGGACCTTTTGTGAGGAATTCCTCTGAATGTTGAAAACTTTGCAGGATTGTTTTTATTCATTTTTATGTAGGTCTACCAGGAAATGACACATACGTTTTTGTGAATCAAAGATGAATTTAATCTCGAGCTTCCTGTCTTGAGGCTTCAAGAGGTGAAGTGAGATCAGCAGCCAGAACGGCGCAGCTAGTTGTCTTATTTTGGTACTTAAAAACATACACTCTTAGAAAAAAAGGTGCAAAAGGCGTTACCGACATGGTACCCTTTAGAAAGTTCCTAATATATACCACTTAGGTACATATATGTACTTCTGTGGTACCAATATGTACCTTTGAGGTAATAATAAGCACTCTTGAGGTCTGAAAGTGTATATTTATCTATCTATCCATCTATCTATCCATCTATCTATCTATATTTGCACAAATGTATGACATTGCATTGTTGTGAGCAAAGCTTGAGGTTTTGAGATCTCTTATTTAAAAGCATGTGCTAATACAAAGTAAATAAATAAATTAAAAAAACATTAAAAAGTATAGAATATAATGTGCATAAAGTGTCAAATGCACAGAAAGAATAATATTTGCACAGATAGATCCTATAAATTATGCGATACACATTTGAGATTTGAAATGTTGCTTAAATCAATATTTACTGACAGTGGTTTTTAAATTTCCCTCTAGTGTTAAATACAAACTTAAAATATTCTGCTCAGGATTTATCCAGGGATTACAGTGTCAGCACAACTTCTTAAGGAGTGCTCATCTTCAGTCCAAACATCTCTCTCTCTGGTACAAGTGGATCTGAATGCTTTTTGTGTCATGAAATCGCACAGGGACTGAAATGTTCAATTAATGCTTGAGGTTTATGTAGATACAAGTAACCACCCAACCGTAAAATATACTTCAGAAGTACTATGAAGGAACATGGAATTATGGGAGTTGTAGTCATTACCTCCACCGATGACAATTGGAAATCAGTCCGATGGGTCTGACAAATCATGTGCACGGATGATGTAATGAAATAAATAAGGAATAATTGACGACTGGCCGTTGAATTATAAGAAAAAAATGCACACCCAAGGTGGTTATGTGGCACAGCGCGAAGCAGAAGCTGTGCCGTTACACAGTGTGTGCATTATATTTGGTATAAGTCAATTATTACACTTATACCAAAAATGTTGCTCTGGTGCCTATTTTTAGGACATTTTAAAGGTTAGGTGTGCGGTTATTGGAAAATAATTAACACCCATGGAACATTTCTAAACCAATCAGAATGAAGCATTCCACAGCCCCATGGTATAAAGTTTTATAACCCGTATGTTCTAAGGTAAGCGAACAGAGTGCAAGGGTCTTCTTTCACATACGGCACCGTGCAGATCGATCAGTTTATGGCATCTCGTGAGAGCTACTCAATAGTACCAAAGTCCTTTACACAGGTGCAGTGTGTAAATTTTAGAGGCATCTAGTGGTGAGGTTGTGAATTGCAACTAACGGGCTCAGTCTACTGCTCACCTCTCACTTTTGAAACACATAGAGAAGCTACGATAGTCACCACAGGACAAACATGTCATCGTTGGAAACAACTTAGTAAAAAAGTTTGTCCGTTAAGGGCTTTTGTAGAAACATGGCGACCCTCGATATATGTAGATAAACATTTCTCATTCTAAGGTAATAAACACATAACGGTTCATTGTGAAAGGTCTTTATACACCCCTGATAATATGGTTTTGTATATAATTTTGCATTTCTGTCAAGAGATCCTTCTAAAATTTACACACTGCACCTTTAAGGGAAGTTGCATCAGTTAGGTGGCCATTTTTTCGATGCTTCCGGACCGTTATTTTACTCATTCAAGACAAAAAGGGCGCGTTATAGTTATGCGTAGGTCCTACGGCGTAGCCGCGACAGCGTAGCTTCCGTGTCGGTTTTCATTTATACTTTTGCCTTGTCGTGCAAACTCACAGGCAGACCGCTGGTAGGCAGTATCCACGCGTGTAACCACAGTAGCAGCGCAAACGTCAAAGAAGAAGCAGCTTAGCAAGTTAACCCACAAACGAAGAAGAAACAGCAACTTGTTGTGTATAATTTGAGAAGACCAGCAATGATGGAAGTAAATAAACAGCGACTTTTGATGCAGTTTGAGTTAAATCACTCCTCAACTTGGTTCATCTTTGTTTTCACCGTCACAAACGGAAATACCTATGACGGGAGGGGTTCTGGTGGACCAATCACAGCCCTTGCCGTCCGCGTAGATAAACATTTTTGTGAGGTGCGCGTCAGGCTACGTAGAGCTATGCACAGGATACGGATAAACTTTTTTCGAGGTTGTTTTAGCTACTGTGCATGCTCACAGGTTGACAAGCACTTTACGCAACTCTATAAAATAGTTCGTTTAACATTAAATAACATCATATTTGTCCCAAATCATTAACGATTAACATTGGCTGTTAACGTATATTTTGCATTTTAAAGTAGACGCTATCTGACTAAGCTCACGCTATTTAATGTGCACTTCCGGTGTACGATACCTCCGAGTTGTCCTAGACGTGACGCGGCGCTGAGCTGCTCGTCCGGTGTGCAACCCCCTTAAGGGTAATGCTTTTTCAAACTGAAACTTATCTTGATTAAAACATTTGTGACAATGTTTAGTACACATGTGAAAAAAATATATAACACTGCTTTACAGTAAATGTTGACGGCATGTTTCTGCATATTATGCATTTTTCCATAAAGCACGTATTTGCTGTAATGTTTTTTGCTTTTACCAGACTTATGTTAACATGAGTTACGTAAGGGCAGAAATTTTATATTATTGTATTATTATGCTCAGTTCTTTTATGTATCCGTTTCTCAAGTCTTCCCATTTTTTTAAATACTTTATGTTCAGAATCACCCTGCATCTTTCCCAAAGTAGAGAGCTACCATAAACATGGCAATTACAATAAAACGGACCATAAAATGACCATTTAAATTAAAACCAGGAAAATGAACATTTTATGTGATCTGATAATGGTTCTGCAGGCAAAATAAACACATAGCAGTTGTGTTCATACGCACAGGCTAACGGTCTAACTTGAATATATTTTATAACTAACTATAATGCACGTATGGTATACAGAGTAACTGTATTGGTGAATATATGTATTTATTCATTTGCAGCTTACAGTGCAATTAGGTTTACAGTCCATTTGGTCCATGGGAATGGAACCCAGTGCCAGGTTTCGGGAAAGCTTGTAAACCGGGGCGATGCGTGTCTTTAGGACTGTGAGCGTTGTTTGCTCGCCCCCCTTTTGAAGCCCCCTCTGGTATTGCTGAGTTGACAGAACAGTGCAGGAATGGTAAAAGTTGAAAGACCCTCCCTCTGCTTGCTCTCTCACTTTTTCACACCGTCTATCTTTTTCTCTCTCGGTTTTCATCTCTCCCTTCAGCCAAGCCTGTCGAGGCTTGCCTGTCAACCGAATGGAGGGTGGATGGGGTGGGCGCTGAGGGAGAGGAGTGGTCTGGGGTGAACAAAGGAGTACTGTCACTGCTTTTCAGGGGTTTCGGGCTGAGCGGGGTGAACGGAGAGCCGGGTGGGGTTGTGGTCGGGGGATTGAGTAACCAATAATGGCAAATAAATATGGAAGGGGGACCATTGAATTAATCAGAAAGGAGGACAAGCATCGAGTGTTCACACGTACAGTCGACCTCCCCGAAAGGGAGCCGGTGGAAGCTCTATGTTTGTCGTTCATTGTGCAATATTTGTCCAACCCTTTATCTGTGCAGCTGTGCTTTAAAAAAAGAAAAAGGAGGGCGATGAAAAGCGGCACAGCTGCTAGCGATTTGACTAACGTCTATTACGCTAGAGTCATCCTCTTGTGCTGAAACCTCTTCTATATACAGAACGACATAAAGCTGGTCAGAACGGTGCCCGGTTTGGGGCAGATGTTTGCTCATCCTTTCAGAAGAAAACACAGATGGTCATACTGTCCCGACCCTGATGCTTGGAAGATGCCGTACTGTACTTTTTATGGAAAAGCTTTCGATGATGCTGTGAGAGAGATAACAAAAAATATTTTAATGTAATGATTGGAATCCGCAGCCGCATCTCATCTTGTCGAATTGAGTTTAACTTTTTTTTAATGAAATGTGCTGCCTCGTGAATGATGTTGAGACAGTTCCATCTGGTGAAACGATTTCCTTATCTTCTTATTTCCCCCTTCTGTATTTCGTAGGTTATTAAGGCGCCAGAGAGAGAGAGAAAGAGGGCCGATGTTGAGAGTCTGGTTCTTCTGGTGGCTTCACAAGGACGGATAAAGGTAACGAATTTACCTCTAAGGGTTTGTGGTTAAGTGGAAATGCGTGTTTCGTGTCCTCAGGTGGCTCTGCGCTACCTCGCTGAAGTGTGCGTGTTGGGCATTTTGCCATAGGATCCAGGTGCAAAAGACGTTGGGTCGTCTCCACCTCGTCCTGCATGCTCAGGCATCAGTTTCTCGACTCATTATCTGTGCTTCCATCTAACCCCATCGTGTTAAACTGACATCCGAGACTATATGTATTTCATTCAGTGTAATTACTTCACCGCAAGGTGATGGAAAGAATATTATATAAGGTCTTTGAGGTTAATAGATGCATGAATTTAATTATGAAAAAATCCACCTTTGCTGACAGCAAATATGGTTTAATGTAGATTGTCAAGTGCATACAAAGTAGTGTATTTGAGGAATCATATATATATATATTTTTTTTCTGCTGGGTAATTTTTGGGGACAGATATAATTAAACTTAGGTTGGGTTGTTTTAACTCAATATGCTTGGTTGTTTTAACCCATTGTTGGGTCAAAAAATGAACATTTTCTGGGTTTATTTAATCAAACAGTTTGGGTTTGTCCTTTTCTGACACATGCTGGGTTAAATTTAACCCTTTTTAAGGTGTAGGGGTGAGCGGGGCACAAACTTACACGGGGTTCATTGTAACACAGCTACTTTACATATTTCTACAGGGCTGAGCAATCTGTGCTTTCGGTCTTTTTCTCCTACTGTCAGAAGATGATCTCCTGTGAATTTGTACTAAGTTTTTATGTGTTTTGGTTAAGATATTGAACAAAGAGTGTTTTGGAGGCATGCAAATACATTTAATCTTTTTTTTCGAGTTCCAAGTCACCAAATCAACCTTATATTATTTTATATCTTTTTACCTAAAACATAACAGCATTTTAAAACATGTCAGAAACTTTTAACTGACAGCTGGGATTGAAAACATTTTTTTACACAGCAGGGTTAGTTGTCACACAGTGTTACAATTAAGCCTCAGGTATACAATGATAATGAAAACAATGTAAATACTATTTATCAAAATAATAAATGTTAATAGAATATCAGGGGGAAAATTACAATTATGATTTTTATTTTCTTAATTGCGCAGCCCTTTAAAAAAATCTATTTATATGCATTGATGCTTAATACAAGGATGGTTTGATGAAGGATCATGAATGGATGAATGTGTGGATATCTATCTATTATAGGCAGATATATAAACAATATCCACCTTCAGTATATAGAAAGAGTTTGATTGAATTATTTGTGTTTAAACAAAACTACATTTTTCTGTGTTACCGTCTCCAAGGTATGAGCAGTATTTATACAAAATTCATTAAGTTATTAAGTCATGTGATTGATTTGATGTTTACATTAATATACATTACGCAAATATTATATATTTTTTGAAAGCATATTATAATTCAAAGGCTTTATTTTTACCTGGCATTTGAAAATAACATATTTTAGTGTTGCAATGGCAATACCGCAACATCGTGAAAAGGTTATCATACCGCCAGAATCTTATACCGGTCCATGCCTAGTTACAACAAACCTTCTGTTTGTCACAATAAAGCCCACCTAAGGGGTACGTTGTAACGTTTGCACTCCTCTCATTTTCGGTGTATTGTATGATAACCGTAGGTTCCACAAACAACCTTTAAGTGTTCATTTGTAGCAGAGATGTGTGTTGATTGTGTAAAAAATGATCTAACTTAAATGTTTTTTGAATGGTAGAGCTAAAGCAAAAAAGCGTTTTGTGCCCCACTCTTCCCTACTGTAATGTTCAGAGCTGTAATAATGATTATTTGGTGTTATTAGGTGATATAAATTTAATAATAATAATAATATCACCTAAAAATAATAAGTTTTGATTTGTGATGAGTTGATTTAAGATCATTATTATAGTGTAATATTAATAATACTTCAGCAAGATCTTAATCATTTGTGCTGTACAGTTCAGCATTGATCTGTTTGTATTTCGTTATGATGCTTTGCAAAGAAGCTGTTATTTTTCATGGATTAGATTATGAGACTTCATAGACAGGGGGTCACATTTATTTAAAAAATTATTATATGACCCCATTTTTATTTTATTTTTATATTACCTGTAGTTTAACTGGCAGAGCATATTGGTAGTAATACAAAGGCCATGGATTCAATTCCCAGGGAAACACGCACACTAAAACGTCTAAAAAAGTAGCTTTGATAAAAAATTTAAGCAGACTTTAGCTAGCTTTTTATTTATCACATGTGTTCATGTAAACATCAAAATGTTGCATTCGTATATATTCCTCCCCATAGTTGGCCTTTCCACCGTAAAGCAAGTTATGCTCTTCAATTGGCGGGCTAAAGAAAGTTGTGTTGTCCTGTGTGTTAGTATTCCCAAGATGAGCTCTCATGCATTTAGACCAAGAGCATACTAAAAGCTTCAGTAAATTATCTCTGGTCTGTCAAGTGGTTAGACAGACTGGCCCTGTTGGATTATAGGTAACACACATATAAAAGCTGAAGAGCCGGAAAGGCTATAATTTCTCCTTTCTTTTCAATTCCTCATACCACCCACCCTCCCGTGCACTATCGTCCGTTGTAAAACTCT
The DNA here is from genome assembly GCF_030506205.2 of Paramisgurnus dabryanus. Lineage (NCBI taxonomy): Eukaryota > Metazoa > Chordata > Actinopteri > Cypriniformes > Cobitidae > Paramisgurnus > Paramisgurnus dabryanus. The sequence goes on from NC_133360.1 coordinate 23,443,518, forward strand.
CAGCAGACAGCCGGGAGACTAGTTAAAGATGCCGGTCGTCTCTTTTAACCAATGAGTACACCTTTTTTCGCCCGTATTTACGCCCCCACCTACCTTAACAAGTGTTCAGCAGCTATTTTTATTTCCATTCCAGTGACCTTTCCAGCCGCTGTCTTTCTGAATGAGATTCACACATCTTTTTCTCCCACTTTAGTCCGTCCTTTCCCGCTGGGTTAACAATGTATCTCCGGCCCTTGACTACTGTGGCGTGGCAGGTGAATCCAATTCCCATGCCGACAAGAAAAGCTCCCTTGTGGGCTTCAGATGGGGGATAGGGGGTTTGTTATTGAAGAAACTAATTGAGAATGTTTTAACTCCACTATTTAAGTTTTTTTTTCACTTTTAACTAAATCTAAATCTCATTTGTTGTAGTCGAATGAAGAAGTATGTCTCCAGTCCCATGCTGGGAAGCCCTAAGGTTCAGTCACCCTATTCAAAGCACCCAGTAGGAGGCTAGCTGCTAGCGTGCTAGTCAGTTCTCGCAAAGCTAACGGTGCATTACATGCCATATTAGTGAACACAGTCCCTCAAAGAGTTTATAAAGTGATGCTGTAGTATAGTAAAGGTTAACGTTGTCCTTGTAACTGGCTCGGGCTTTAGAAACGTTGAGGAGGATTTTGAGTCTATATGGTTGTGCTGACAGATGAGCATTTAAGAATTTATCCGCGCCAAATTACATACGGTGACTGGTGCAATGAGAAAATTTCAACATTAATAGGCTATATAAAGTATATAAGTATAAACGGTACCGGTCAAAAGTTTAGGATCACTTACTCATTCTCTATTATTTTTCCACCATTGGAATAATAGTACGCTCATCCTAACTATAGAATAACATAAATGTACCGTGCCTATGAGAATTATGTTACAAAATAAGTCATAAAATATTGCAAAAGAAAAATTTACTCTTGGCACGAACTCTCGGGGTTTCACCATGAGATGTTTTTTCAAACACAATTAAAGGAGTTCCCATCTATTCTGGGCTTTTATTGGCTGCTTTTCTTCATTATTCGGTCCAAGTTTTAAGATCAAACCATTTTTGAGATCATGAGAAACATTTCACTAGAGTGACTTTAAACTTTTGAACCGGTAGTGTGAGGTTCAGCAGCAAATATGTGATCTCACACAACCAGTCCTGATCATTTCCACATTGTAGGACCATTTGAATATGTTACTGTACATTCTGACATTTCATGACAGTTAAACCCACCATACACTGTCAGAAAAAAGGTACAAAGTTGTTCCTTTTTCTGTCGCTGGGGTGGTACCCTAAAAGGTACCTTTTTGTACCTTTATAAGTATAAAACACATTGAAATGTTGTACCTTATGGGGTACAATATTATACTCTAAGGACCTATTGTGTACCTTAAAGGAACAGTATGTAAGAAATGTATATAAATTAATCATAAAACGGCCCTGATATGTCACTAGACATTAAGAAATAATTTTCATTTTAAATACTTATATCACTGACAACAGTGGTCTGGTCAGGATATTGTCATTTAAAAAGTGGAGTTGCAGCCCCTCAACTGATGTTTATGTTGTCATTTTGTGTATTGGCCACCAGTTGTGTGATTGCAGTACCAGTTTTAGCCACAAGTTTTGTGATTGCAATACCAGTTTTGGCCACAATCCTACATACTGTTCCTTTAAGGAACAATTTTGTACCAGTTAAATTTTAAGGGTACAAAACAGTTAACTGTACCTTTAAAGGTACAAATTAGATCCTTAAGGAACAGTAATGTACCCCAAAAGGTACAACATTGTATTATGTTTATATACCTGTAAAGGTATAAAACGGTACCTTGGGTTACCACCCCAGCGACAAAAAAGGTACAGTTTTGTACTTTTTTTCCTGACAGTGTAACCATAATACAATTTTTTTATTCTTATTGTCATATTTATTTATATAAAAGACATATGTAATTTAAAATAAATAAATACATCATGTAAACTATAAATATGTACAGTAGGTCAAACTTTTGGAAAAACTTATTGGTAAACTCATTAAAACTACAGAATAACACTCATGTAAGTATATGAATTATGTTGTGACTAAAAGTATCCAAAATAAATCGAAATATTTTATCATCTGTTGTAAGGCTGCAACGACTAATCGATAAAATTGATAGTAATAGATTATCAAAATAGTTGTCAATGAATTTTATTATATATTTGTTGATCTGTCATTGACGTCCATTGTAGAAAAAACAAATACAATGGAATTCATTTGGGTACCATCAGCTGTGTGCTTACCATCATTTATCAAAATATCTTCTTTATCATTTATCACAATACTGTATAGTATTTGTTTTCCTACTATGGAAGTCAATGGGTACAATCGGTCAAAATATCTTCTTTTGTGTTCATTAAAAAAAAGAAATTCATACCGGTTTAAAACAACATGAGGATGAGAAAATAATATCAGAATTTAAAGTTTTGGGTGAACTATCCCTTTAAAATGAGTTTATAAATATGTGGCAAAATTTTCACATCAGCACATCCCTGAATTTTACACCTCAATATGTTTTTTTTATTTATATTTTGGCGTTTACTGATGTTTTACTATTTTAAAACTTCAAATATCAAAATCAAAAAGATTATATTGATAAAACTCAATGGGGTGGTTTCCCGGACAGGAATAAGCTTAAATCAGGACTAGGCCTTATAGTTTAATTAGGAAATATAACTAGTTTTAACAAACATGCCTTACAAAACATTATTTGTGTGCATTTTGAGGCAAAACTATGTATTTTAAGATATGTCAGTGCAAGTTGTTTTCAGTTTGGACAGCTCTTACATTTATTTTAGTCTAGGACTAGTCTAATCCCTGTCTGGAAACGCCCCATAGTGTGGTTTTTGCACTTTTTAAAGTACACTTCTACACATGAATTTTGTTTATAACAAGTGAAAAATCTAATTGCTAAAAGCTGTTTAGGTTTTTATCTAATTAATTGATACATTTATCCATTTCAAAATGATTTTTTTAAATCAAATTTTAGTTTCCCAATGAAAGAAATTAATATGTTTGGCACAAGTATTTTTGTAATTTCAAAAATTTAAACACCTTCAGATTAAACTTTTTTCCAAACTTTTGAACGGTACTGTATATATCAGCCAGGGGTCTCTAACCTTTTTGAGCAAGGTAAAATAAAGGTACAAAAGCTGTCACTGGGGCAGTACCCTTTAAAAAAGGTCCCAATAGGTACCATTTAGGTACAAATATGTATCTTTGAACTACCAATATGTACCTTTGAAGTACTAAAATGCACTCTTTGGGTACAAATGTGTACATTTTTAAAAGGGTACTGTCCCAGAGACAACGTTTGTACCTTTATTTCTGAGAGTGTACCACAATGGATAAAACAATCTGGAGGGCTAATTTTTTATATAGTCTACTCAATCTTTTTTGTTTTACTTGTTAATTTTATTTTATTTTATTTGTTGATATATTTTAATATTGTTTAAAATGTTAACATACATGAAAGAAGCCAAGCTTATATAAAAATATGAAATAAATAAATAAAAATAAAATTGAGGCTATTAGTAGAATGTGCTTTGGCGGGCAACTCACAGACTCTGGTGCCCGCGGGCACTACATCATAGTAATATTTCTGTACTATATTATTTATTCTGATTTGAAGTAGGGATGCTAAACAATTAATCGCGATTAATCGTTAGCAGAATAAAAGTTTTTGTTTACATCACATATGTGTGTAAACTGTGTATTATAAATATGTATATAAATATGAACACATTCTTGTATAATTTTAAGGAAAAAAAAGTATATATTAAGTATTTATATTTATATATAATATAAATTATGCATAAATATACAAATGTATATACACATGTAAACATTTCTAAAACATATACATGCATGTGTGTACATTTATTTATACAAATTTATTATACACAGTTCACACACATATATGATGTAAACAAAAACTTTTATTCTGCTAACGATTAATCACGATTAATCGTTAAGCATCCCTAATTTGAAGTCATTAAAAAGTAGTACAGGTTTCTTTTTACTGTAACAAAAACAATTTCATTGCATAAGTGCACTGCTTTAATGTTAGAAAAATGCATTAAATATTGTCTAGAGAATTGTGTGTCTTTATGCTGGCATAAGTGTGTTTCTCTAGAGAACCTGAGCAGTAGCAACTGGCATGAAATCTGGCAAGCTTTGTTACCTTTGAGAGTCACGTCAGGGCCACGGGCACTTGACCAGAGATAGATTATCTAGGATTTTTTTTCTTCGAAGTCTGCCAATATAAGCACAGCCAGGCACTTATCACCGGAGGTTAAAAATCAACCAGAAAAGCGTATTGTGTCTTTATCTTGGTTTCTTGTGGCTTTTAAAACGATCTTAGGTTTTTGAGGAAACCTATGTTGAATTTGACAGTATTACTGCAAAGTTCATGAACCGCTGTAAATCGTTGATTTGGACACAACTGTGTTTACTTTTTACGTTCTCATCTCTTTCATGCTAGATCTTCAGGCCACATTCACTTCACATTTGTTTAGTGATACCGTTGTTGTTCAGTTTAACACATCGCAATTTGACGTTTTTAAACAAAATATTGCAGCACTCCACATAAACAAAGTCGAGCACTAAATCAAGAATATCCTACATCGTATTCCGGGATTGATGAAAGAAGCGACGCTACAACAGGCCCACCTCTCCCATAATTCATTTCAAAAGATAAATGGTCTCAAATAGATTAAGTTAGTACAACCACGAGCCAGAGCGGCGTAAGATGTGCTCATCACACTCAATTTGCCTAGCAAATTTGTAGCCGTTAATGCTGCTCTGGGAAAATATATTGAGTTACTTACCACCTTGTGTCTCTGCTGCCCAGGAGCTGCTCACGCGAGTTCAGGGTCATTACCCTCGCTGTCAATGACAAATGGAGCTTGATAGCATCTGCGCTTGGCTACAATGGAAACAGATTAATACCTCGGGGTGAAACTTTGCATATTACGGAGGGGGTGAGGTGGGGGATCGCACCCTCTCGTGTTTTTCTTTGGCGTCCCGCGTTTTGCTGCGCGAATTGTTGTTCCTCTCAAATGAGCTCGTTTTAATGGATCATTTCGGGGGAAGCGGTTTGTTTGGATATGCTAAGAAGATGAACGCTTGCGATTGTCAAAGTATGAATCATTAAGAGCGGAACAAAACAAGGCTACGTTTTCTCTCTACACGGCACTTTATCTCTTCCCAGATATTGTCATTGTAAATTACAGATTATCAGTGGCCACGAAGTGTCTTTATTGCGAATTTATGACATCCTTTAATTTTCAAGTACGCCTGGATGCTCATGTATACAACCCATAACGCAATTTCTACCATAACGAAGTTTGACATGAACTCAGTCAATATTAAAGATATCAAGGTTATATTTATTTTCACAGAACGTTCTTTACATTATGTACGAAACACATCTGTTTTCACATACAGCGTCACTTTTGGTACATGCTTTGGTACACAGGTGGTTAGGGTTTATATTTTGTTGTGTGTAATTTCCTGGAAATGAGCCCACAACCTTGACGTTGCAATTATGGTACTTTTCCGGTAGATCATGGAAAAATACACATAAATCTACATTTACAATCATATAACTTTAATCTTTTGTGCTAAATCAATGACTGGTTTTGACCCCAAAACAAGACTGTAGTAATTTTACAAATGAAAAATATCTATATGTTTCAGTTTCATTTTAACTGTGTCGATTTTGTGCTTTGCATTTTTCTCAAAGCACAATGGAGGTAACTCCTGTTAGTGACACACCCAGAAGATGGAGAAAATTAAAACATCTGAAGCCTTGTTTAGACGATAATCTGGGTGGTCCAGAGCTTGGGCGACAAGTTACAACTGGTTAGCGCCACAATAAAAGTCTAGAAAAAAGGGTCTGGTTTGAACAAAGATGGGTTTGAGATCTTTAAAGTTTTGAAGTTGTACATAAAGATAGAAACTTGCTTGCGTACAAGTAGACATTGACGTTCTAAAAATAAATGTATTTCCAGTCATCTGTTTACTGTACGAGTGCAGTAGAGGAGTTGGTGGGTGGTCCACACTTAAGTCTCTGGCTTTTGTGTATATTAGATATACATGACCCAGTCTGTGAAAACCCAGCTTTTGTGATTAACTTTCTACAGAAAATCACCCTAAAGAACAGGCTATGAAAATATAATCTTAATATATTTAATATTGGCTGAGTGAGGTCGTATCAAAGATAGAAATAAATGTCAAATCAATGATTGAAATCAAACTTCGATGCTTATAATCTCATTATTAGAAACCTAAACATCACATTTCACAGACTGGGTGGCATATTATTTTCTAAAAAGTACAGTCAGGTTTAAAAAAATAAAACAGGATGGTTTAACATTGTGTAGTGCTGTATGTGTATAAAACAAATAAAACGTGTTAAAATGGGCCAGTCATGTTAAAAAAAGCCTAGTTTTGGTTCTGTATGGCAAATAATGGGATTTTAGAGGGATCACAAAATTTGGGTCCATGATGTCAGGGAATTTTAAGTCATTTTGACTTTTAAAATATATTTTATTTTACTTATGCTTGCCTTGTGAAATGCTCTTTAAAAACATGTAGAATTTTTATTTTATTTTATGCTCTTTTAAGAAAACATATGCAATATATTTAATCCCCTTTTATACCCCTTCACCACACACAAACACAAAATGTATCATCTTGTCAGCAGCAGAATTGCTGCTGTGGCTTTCAGCATTGTAAACTGAATGGATTTAGCATCAGCTCTTGTTTTCCCTCTGTTGCTTTTTGTTTCACACAGAGTCTCAGAAATTCCTGCTTTCCGTACTGTTACAGTTTCCTCTGCCCTTCTGTTTTTATCTTCTGTCAAAGCGAAGCATCTCTGATTCATGCAAGATTGGACGGTTTTGCTTGTATCTGGCCTTTTTGATATCAAACTGCTATCTCACTCAGATGAAAACGCTTTGCTCCGACCAGCTTTATTTGTAACTTATGCACAGAGGTAGAATGTATAAATAATATAAGGTAAGGGCAATAAATCCCTTATTGATAAGTTTAATACCATTTTATCCAGCATATCTGTATTTGCTGGTGATGCTGGTGTGCCATCCAGGTTTCTTAAGTATAGAAGCTTTACTCATATATGTGCATGTGTATTATGAGTGCTATTTAATGTGCTGTTAGCAATTTGTGTGCTGGAATAACACATATAAAATGTGTATACTATCTGACAGCCAATTTAAAAAATGATCTCTACTTGTCCATCATCTTGCACGTTCAGGCTTGCTGATGCCGAGTTGGTTGACGTGTCTTTGAAGGAACAAGGTGACGCCATCCCTTTAAATGGCAGAAATTACTTGTATTACCTTTAAACAAATTTAATTGAACATGTAGGACTGCTGCAATTTTAAATAAAGAAATCCAGTTTGGATTGTAATTGTTTATGCAAATTTGGAGCGCAAGAGTAAAAACATAAAACGATTGGTTAAGACTTACATTGGATTTAAATCACATGTCAGTACATGTGATTAATGCTGGGTTGTTTGTAGCCCATAGGGGCGTAAATATTGGACAGAACTCACCGTTGGGTTATAAATACATCTGTATTGGGTTGTTGTTGCGCAACCACGGGTTAAAGCATTTGAGTTGAAACAACTCAGCATTTGAGATAAAACAACTCAGCATTTGGATTGAAATGATCCAACATTTGAGTTGAAACAACCTAGGATTTGGATTCGAATAACCCATTATTTGGGTTGAAAAAAACTAGCATTTGGATTGGAATAACCGAGCATTTGAGCTGAAATAACCCCTCATTTGTGTTGAAACAACTCAGCATTTGAGTTGAACCAACTCAGCATTTGGATTGGTATAACCCATCATTTAAAATAACCTGTCATTTGGATTAAAATAACCCGTCATTTGGGTTAAAATAACCCATAATTTGGTTTGAAATACCCCAGCATTTGAGTCAAAACTACTCAGCATTTAAGTTGAAAAAAAAAACAACTAGCATTTGGATTGGAATAACCCAATAATACGGGTTGAAATAACCCAGCATTTGGGCAAAAATAACCCATCATTTGGGTTGAAACAACTCAGCATTTAAGTTGAAACAACCTAGCATTTGGATTTTAATAACCCATCATTTGGGTTAAAATAACCCATCATTTGGGTTGATATACCCCAGCCTTCGAGCTGAAACAACTCAGCATTTGAGTTGAAACAACCTAGCATTTGCATTGGAATAATCCATCATTTGGGTTAAAATAACCCATCATTTGGGTTGATATACCCCAGCATTTAAGTTGAAACAGCTCAGCATTTGGGTTGAAAAAACCTAGCCTTTGGATTGGAATAACCCATCATTTGGGTTGAAACAACTTAGCATTTGAGTTGAAACAACCCAGCGTTTAGATTGGAATAACCCATCATTTGGGTTGATATACTCCAGCATTTGAGTTGAAACAACTCAGCATTTCAGTTGAAAACTAGCATTTGGATTGGAATAACCCAGCATTTGGGTTGAAATAACCCAAACTTTGGGCTAAAATAACCCGTCATTTGGGTTGAAACAACTCAGCATTTGAGTTGAAACCATCCAGTGTTGGGATTGGAATAACCCATCATTTGGGTTGATATACCCCAGCATTTGAGTTGAAACAATTCAGCATTTCGATTGAAATAACCCAGCATTTGCATTGAAACAACTCAGAATTTGAGTTAAAACAACCCAGCATAAGTTTATTTATAACCCAATGCACAGTGGCCCCCAACTGAAAATTTTAGGGGAGCAACCAGAAAATTTAGGTGCACATACCATAAATCAACATGCTAACCAAATATTCACATTTCTATACAATAAATACTTTGATGATAGATGCAGAAAGTACAATGTGCTGTTTTAAATTCAGTGTCACATCACAAAAAAGGTCAAATTTACTGGTCGCACATGTGCGACTGGATGTAAAATTAAGTGGCACACGCTCAAATTTTGGTGGCAAAATGCCACCATTTGGTGGCAGTCTGGAGCCCTGCAATGTGTATTTTATTAAATATTTACTCAGCCATGGGTTAAAAACAAACCAGCATATACATTGAAAAATCCCAACATTTGCATTGAAACATCCCAGCACTTGATTTGAAACAACTCCGAATAGGTTAAGGAGTTAAGGAGATCTCACTTGACTTTGACATCTATGTGACGCGACAGTCAGCACATGATCATTTCAAATCTGTTTACAAGATAAACGCTCTTGTTATGTTTAATATGAAGTTTACATTGCCTTGTAAAACTTGAAATTATCTTCATACATGCTAAATTCATAATGAGAACGTATTAACACAAGCTTTTTTATTCTGCTATACAAAATATAATTCTATCTAAACATGCACATTTTCTGGTTAATGTTGGTCCAGTTTAATTCAGAGGACTCATTGGTTTGGTGTATTCATTTTCATTGTAAGCCTTTAAAAAGTAATTATTTTAGATGCAATTTAGGTGTAATATTTATAACTTAAATCCTCTATCTTTTTAAAACAAAAAAGTCTGCAGATTTATTTTTTGAGTGTTGCACATCGAACCAATGGCCTTGCTTGCTCCATGTTCTACCAGTTTGAATTGTAGTGATATTAAAATTCCACTATAACCTGTATCTAAGTATCAATAACCCTAGGTCTCAGTATAAAGCAGAACTCCCATAAAGAGTCAGAAATCACAGGCTACCCTTAGATTGACCCCTCCAAGTGTCAAATTTGTACACACAGTCGGTGTTTGCTAAGGGAAGTCCAAAAATCTTTCAGCTTCCTTCTAAAGTGCCCAGAGACATCATTCACGCTCTCAAATGACAACCCAGAACTCTCCAAAGTTCATGAAAACGTGTCGCTTTGAGAAATATTCATCCCTATGTAAGGGGTGTAGCGATTGAATCAATAAACAATATTCATGGGTAATCAAGTGTATTAAAATGTCACACAGATCACAAAACAGTTTTGTTTCCTCAACACTGGGCATTTTTATTTCATTTTCGACAAGAGTTAATAATGTTTCTCTGTTCTCTCCTTCTCAGGTCAGGACGTCAAGATGACAGTATTTTGTCTGCGGCACATCACGATGAGAAGATCTTTCAGTTTGCCGCAAGGTAATTGCTCTCCTTCAGGGCGGGTGAAGCTGTTTATTGTAATTATGTCAGCGAAATGAAGAAGCATGCTTGCGTGATGTGCCGGTAACAAAACACATTGTCTCAACATTTTTTGGGTGAGTGTGTTTGCATAATACCCCGACTCGCATTCCCAGCCAGCTATCGTGATTATTACGTGCTAACACTTTTCATGGTACCACCAGACCCCTAAAGCCCGTGGCCCCAAACACTCGACAGCGACCGTTTCATCCACACAATAGAAAAATATCCTGCCTCTCTCTATAACAACAGCCCTGCTGAAGTGGCTGGATTAAAACATGCCTGTCCAGACCAGGGGTTGCCATGGGAAAGAGCGTCCCTCCTCCTGGGCACCGGTCTGTTTTCCATTTACCCCGCTGGTCGGCGATGTTTGGTTTTATGTGCTTACACTATCAATGTTTGGCCCATTAATTCACATCTGCAATTATAATGTCCAATTAAAGGCCGGTTGGCTCGCCTTTGTGTTATGAAATCAGGGTGGGGGTCGTAATTTCAGACTGAAAGGCTTCGGTTGTTTGTATTGCATTCGTGATTATCTCATGCCCGCGGGCCATGGCCGATCGCCAGCTTAATGGAGAGAAGGTGATAGTAAGTTTGTAGGGAGCCCAGACTAAAATGAAGGAAACAGGAAGTTGTGAAAGTAACAATGGGTCTGGGGTATTGTGGTTCTGGAACGGCCCACGGATGCATATCTGTTTTTCTTTGATGGTTTGGCCAAATATGTATCACATCAACACGTTTAAACCAAAATTACTGTTTGTTGAAAAGATGTACAGTGTGGTCCGACAGTCTAAGACCACAATGAAAATATTTATTTTCTATTTATTAAAAAATAATAATCCAAAACTTTATTCCAGGTGACTTATCAGATGTAAGAAAATTGGTGACTTATACAAAAGGTCACATTTCGTTGCTTCCATTGAAGCACATAAGTTGCTCTTTGAAACATTTTCATATCACGCTGGGATAACATGGATCATCAGGTTTTGTCAATGCCAGTTCGAGCTCAAACACAGCTTCAAAACTATGAAATATAAAAAAATCTTTGTGCTGATATTTTGTAATATAATGTATTCAGTTCTGATCTCAAAATTGTGTACCTCACTAAATATTAAACTTGATGCTTAACTTGATTCGGAAACTAAAAACTAAATAGTTACCGCATGTGTACTGAATGTATTGAGTTGTAAAGCTCACACATGCAATGCATCTTTGAGTATTTATGTAAACATTTTTTCAACTTTGTTTCTCATAACTCATTAGTTCAAGCCTGCTGTTACTTATACTATTGAGACAGAGCGCAACGTGTCATAACCTGAAAACCACTCCCACCGGGGGGGGCAATCCATCAATCTCCATTGACTTGGTATTGCGAGAGGCCACCTCCTTGTCATTTCGGGCTTATAACAAAAAGCAGAAAAATTGCCCAAAAGCTGTTGTGTGACAGGATGTACAGCTAACAAGCCAAAAAACCCAGAAATACGTTTTTATAAGCTGTGGACCCCAAAAAACGAGCATTTAAAGACACAAAAGTGGATACAGGCAACTTTTCATAGTACTCCACTTTCATAGTAGATCCACTTTTGTGTCTTTAAACGCTCGTTTTTTGGGGTCGACAGATTATAAAAATGTATTTCTAGGTTTTTTAGCTTGTTAGCTGTGTCACACAGCAGCTTTTAGGCATTATTCTGTTTTTTGATATAAGCCAGAAATGACAAGGAGGCAGCCTCATGTAATACAAAGTGAATGGAGACAGTTGGATTGTTTTTCCCTCGGTGCACATGGTTTTCAAATTAGCATAACTGCGTTCTGTTTCTATCAATAGCTTCATTTTTTCCAAGCCCCGCCCACTTTACAATAACAGAAAAGTTACAAAAAACAGAATCTCTGCTTGGTCTTCTGCCGTCGTACCAACCTCATCTCTCACAAGAACATGTTATTATTTTACATTTTCGATGGAATATAGATGGTTTAAGCAGTAACAACATAAACAAGTGGCTTTCGTGGAACACACGTAACTTGTGGTAAACTCTGCAAAGAATCAATAACAACAGAGTCCTTTTAGAGTAGTTTATTTTGTATAAAAAGCAAAATAAATAACAAGTAGATTATATTAGATCAAATCATAGCTAAAGCGTAATAAAAACTACACTGAGCTAACGTTACTGTGTAAAAAGTGGACTATATAATGTATACAATGTTAATTACAGATCGGCTGCCAAACCTCTCCCCACATCCGTGATCGGCGTCTCCCCTCGTCATTAGGAAACCAAAACATTTGTTATTTTCGACAAGGTATTTGTTACAGAGTTCAGTTTAGCCACTAGCCAGACTATTAAACAAACAGAGACCGGAAGTCAAGTTCCACCAAGATGCATAACTGCGACAATGTGCATGCTTCAGATGAACGTGTCTATAGACGGTTTCATCGGACGCACATGCAGTGACATAGTATGTGTCTGGTCCGAACTTTACTTCCGGTTTCAGTTTTTTTATGGTCTGACTATGTAATCTACCAGTTTATTTTGCTTGTTATATAAAAAACTATGTTTAAAGTACCTTGTTGTTATTTATTCTTAGCAGAGTTTACCGGAAGTTACGTGTTGACCACGAAAGCCACTTTTTATGTTGTTACTGCTGAAACCAACTATATACGATGTAGGGGTGGGAATCGTTTGGACCCTCATGAATCGATTCTTAGGGTCCCGATTCGATTCAAAATCAATTCTTGACGTACTAATTAGCATATTTTTACATCATTAGGCCACATTTGCTCTCAAAGACTATCCCAAAGTTTATTTTGTTTTCTTGCAGTTTAGAATTAGTCAAACAGGGCAATCCTAGATGTATTTCTTTTTTCTTTTCCTACAGCTCGTGTAAGCTCCGCTGTAGGTGCTCATGCGTGCTCTCAAGCTGTCCGTGCGCAGCACTGCTCCTCCAGTTGAGTTCCGCCATTTGGTTCTGATAATGTGAAGTTATTATTTTGTAAATTTTTTAAAATAAATTTTTGACATTGGTGATGTGATTCAGAATCGTCCATGTCCACATCGCGATGCATCGAAGAATCGATTTATTGTCCCACCCCTAATACGATGTGAGTTCCTGTAGCTCAACTGGTATTGACTGGTATATAAATAGCATTGTGTTAGCAGCACAAAATGTTGGGGCTTTGATTCTCAGGGAGCACATATACTGATAAAATGTATAGCTTGAATGCATTGTAAATCACTTTGGATAAAAGCGTGTCTCAAATGTGTAAATGTAAATTAGAAAAATTAAGCTCCGCCCCTAAACCAATGTTAAAATGTACAAAGTTAATATAAAGAGTTAATACAAATTCATAAGAACAAGCCAAGTTGTCAAATAGTTAAGAATTTCGATGAGATTGTGTTGGTCCAACTTAGGAACTTATACAGTTAAAGGTTATAGGTTAAACTTACGGTTAAAGAATGATTAATATAAGTTACTCAATTTTTTAAGGTTAGTGGTTGCAATCAACTTATTTAAAGCCACACCATGTAGTTTCCATGTAAAAATGACTTACAGCTCCCCCATGTGGTTGAAAAGCACAACAGTGCCTGGTATCAGACACTCTTCTGCAGGCAGGGGGAGGGGCGGGGCTGTGTTTCCTACCCTCCACCGCCACTTTCAGAGTGTGCTTGTAGCAGCTAGGAGGCTGCTCAGGTTGTAGCAACAGTACAGTTTGTCCAGTTAAAAGTTGTTCTATCACTGAAATAATTTTAGAGACATTATTAAAAGGTAAAAAAACTACATAGTGTTGCTTTAAGCTACATTTAAACAAAAAACATTAGTAAAGTAAAATAAAAGAACTTTTGTTTATGTAGCGTAAATAAATTGACTGCAACCACTTACCTTAAAAAAATTGAGTAAATCGAATGAATCATTTTTTTCAGTGTATTTCATTACTAAAAAACAACGTATGTGTGTATTTGGTTTAATACAATGTCTTTGTGTGGTTTATGGTTAAAAAAACACATTATTTTCCACATACTGTAAAATTTTTGTAGCTCCAGATTTCACTTTCTTCCTGAAACGCACTGATCATTTTGAAAAGCTAATCTGTACGTTGTGATTGGCCTGAATACCTCTGACGTCAGCCGGAAATGTGACGCTCCGTACAATGTTTGAAAGATTCGGTCACAATGCAATTCTAACAGGAGTTAACTTACAGGCTGTGAGTCTGAAGCGGGAGGAATTATGATAATGTCGGTCTTTACTAACTTACATCGCCAATCCCAGGAAGTAAACTGTTGCCTACAATCCGTGTGTTTGTTGTAGTCCAAGAAAAGAGATTTACATTGGAGATGATAAAAAACTTGCGTCATCGTTAACTTTGGGCTATGAACCTTTTGCATATTGAAATGTAAAATTGTAAATCGGACAATAGGTGCCCTTTAATGCTAGCACAGGCAGACCTGATAGAAGTGGCTTAATGGTTAAGCATACATCTTTTGACTAATGCAATATTCACTTAAATTAACAAAGTTATAAGTATATAATCGTATCGCAAGTATTTAATCCTTATATAATTAAAGGTTAAGGTGTTCATTAAACACTGTTAAAATTAGGATTAGGGATTGATTTCAGCCACATTTGTTAGATGGTACTGGACCCCTGGTTCATAATAAGGTATTTGTTCATTCCTTTACACAGAGAGACATCCGTAAAGCGACTGGTTGATATCAATGTGGATATTTCTGTTCGCCTGAAATGTGTTTTTCTGTCTCACCAGTGTAATTAGACACCGTGAGTGTGTATGTGTGTGCGTGTGTGATGTCCGCCTTCATCACCCTGATAAAGGCCTCTTGTGTGAAGATCTTACAGACCCAATTACTGTAATCACACCGATCAAAGAGAGGGTGTTGTAGAGAAGAGAGCGGTAGTCAAGTCAAAGCGTGGTTAACACTGCATGTATGTGTGTATCATTTGCGTAGGGGTAGGGGTGGGTTAGCTGTTCAATTCGCATCCATCTTGCCTTTAATATACAGATTAGCTTTCATCTCTTTCTCTCTCTCTTTCTCTCTCTCTTTCTTCTGGTGTATATGCATGCACTGTATTTCAATATGATACAACATGTTTCACAACTGTACCTATAAAGCTGCACTCTGTAACTTTTGCCTCTCTATCGCCATCTCTGTTTGAAACTTAAAATTGTAGGTTATGTACTCAGCCTGGGTTGAAGTCAAATGATATCAAGCTGACAGCTTAAATTTACAAATTATAATTATAAGATAACTGTTTTGAATCAGGGTAAGATATGGAGCACTGATTGTTACGTACCTGTAGTTTTTAATAAAAAATAAAAATTGTTTGTTTCAATTTTGTTATATATATATATATATATATATATATATATATATATATATATATATATATATATATATATATATATATCCATCCCATTTAGATAAAGATATGTATACATTTGGGTAAAAAGGTGTGATTTTTGAAAGGATGCCGTTTACCTGATAAATATGCCTTTTTGACGAATTTCTATGAAAAGGTGTAATACCGCTTTGATCCACTTTTTTATCAAAAACTGAAGCAAAAAAAGTGATTTAATTAATTTTTTAACTACATTTATGTTTGATTATCGTTCTAAGTCTGATCTCTAATATAAATTCCTTCAAACAAATGCATTTTTTTTTTACTTTTTTGAAATATCCATATTTCAGTGGTTAAATTAAGTGGAAAAAGTTAAATATATAATGAAACGTTTTTTTTCTCCGTTTTGTTTGTTTGTTTATTTATTTATTGTTTGTCTGAAAGCAGAGCGTCTGTTATTTAATTTGATATATTTGTATGTTTATATATTTATAGAAGAAAAATTTTCCTGCAAGGAATTTTGTGACACTTTTTTGAAAATCACAAAAATGCTGGCTGGCAACTTTTTTAAAAATGGCTGGCGGCGAATTAAATTAAGTTAAATTTACTTTTTTATACAATGTAGAAACATCATTACTATATTCTACAAATATACCTCTTTTATAATGAGCTGTCTGCCTGGTTTAATCAAAACTGTATTATTTGTGAACACATTTTCACAAATCTAGAAAAAACTGAGTCAGCCTTCATCTTTAAAGTCCTCATTCTGACACAATATGCACAATTTTAATGCCATTAGCTGATAACACTACACAGTAAAGGTTTAAAAAGTCAAAAGTTGGATCAACTTAAAAAATTGGTAACACCTAAAAATATAAGTTTGTCAACTTCAAATTTTCACCTAAAGTGAAATATTAAGTTTAAATAAATGTACATTTTTGAGATGTTTCCTATTTATGCTAAGTATAGCTCAGTGGTAAAGCATTGTGTTAGCCGTGCAAAAGGTCATGGGTTCAATACCAGGGAACACACGTTAATAAAATATAATGTATAGCTTTTAATGCACTGTAGGTCGCTTTGGATAAAAGCGTCTGCCAAATGCATAAATAAATAAAAAATAAATGAGTATTTTTTTAGGTTGATCCAACTGAATAAATGAAAAGAGTTATAATCCACCCCAAAACCATCCAGTTTATTCATCCATTCATTCATTCCTCAATATTTGTCATAAATATTTGACATATTGTGTATTTATTGAATTGTGTTGAGTGATACGCGGGGAAAAACATTCATTAAATATAGAAAAAAGCAGGAGACTAAACCCAAACACAGATGAATACCTCAGATTATTCCAAAGCAATTATTTTTTTACATAAACATTCAGTTTTGTAGCCCGTTTCAGTACTCACAAATGAGTGGCTCTGTGTGTGTTTGCAGAGAAAGGGTCAGCAGGTACACAGACTGAGGTGGTCGGTCAAATTCCTCCCGGGCGTCCGATCCCCTCCTGTACCGCGGTAAAGGTGAGGTCCACTACACGGATAAATAAAGACGTTTACGTTTGTCTTAGCTCTGCCTTCTTGCCGTTTCTTAAAAAAACTAACTTGATGAAATGATTGTTTTTTATACTGCACTATAATGGGTCCTTTAACACTTATAAGTAAATTGTTTACAACGAAACCTGATATTAAGTCATATTTGAGTCAAGTTGGCTTGTAAAGAGTTAAAACACGTAGGTTTTTTTTATTTTAAAGCATAATAAATAAAACTGTTTTGGTTCATTTTTGGAGTGGATGACCCATCTCATGTCTCAACAGAGCATTGAGGTGGGATGCTCCCTCCCGCTGCTTGATTCGTCTCCACAGCGACCTCTGAGTAGACTGTCAAGTCGACTCACCATCAGGCCACCGTTTGCCTCAGTGAACATTCAACGCTGTCGGTGAGTTTGAGCTAAATTGAAAAAACCATCGACCGTTGATTGTGCCCTGTGGCCAAACCCAACCGAGCCTAACCAACCCCCTTCGTACCCAAACAAATCCACGCATACTTCCGGCAAAGACGACGAGTTTTAGCACGGACTCCCGGACTCTACCGGCAACCGCGTATGAATCCCGGAAACTTTGACTTTGAGAAGTACAGCAAAGGTCACAATCAACATTCATTGCTGTCGGTGGGTTGAACTGTGAACGAAAGCTCACTGAACAATGAATGCAACTGTGTCCCAGATATTCATCCCGCTTAAGTGGCATCAGAGATATATTTTAAGTGACCGACCTGGACCTACTCGAAGACATGAGTGGACAGTGGTGCAGATGAGAACACGGTGTCTGCAAAACACAGATGCGCCATTTTGAGACCACCAAATGATTCTTGTGTATATTAAATACTGTAAGCGACTACGAAAGTCATAGTGGTTTATGCAAGCAAGTGGACATATTGAGTTGTGGTGCTCATATGGGAGATGCAGGTTCGATTCTGGCCTGTGCTGGGTGCTAATAAAAAAAAAATGCTTTCTTTCTCCCTCTTTATTAGGGATTGTCTGTAAAAAATTAAACTTTGTATCTTTGTGTTGCACCTTTCATATTATTGCCTTTTTTAAATTTACTTCTATACCCTCTTCACATCTCCTTTAGTACATAATAAATGCAAAATGTGTACATGAACAATTGTTTCTGTTAAGATTTAATAATGTTTCTAATCTTATTCCAATGTATCATGTAATAAAAGGCAGATATCGCACACCTTTTCTGTTTGAAATGTGAATATAAAGGCCAAATGAGTTAAATAAAATCAGATTTTGTATTATTAAACAGTTCCTGCACTGCACTGATGTATTAAATGGATGTGATATGACACAGCCTACTCATCACATTTAAGCTGAACTAAAGCGATCACGGTAAAATCAGAGGATAGCCGTATCTTAATTACAGGCCAACGGTTTTCCTGTCCGTTTCTAGGCCAATCCGAGATTATGTCACATCGCTGGTAGTTTATGAAAAATTAATCCAAATTAAATTCGTCAAGAAGCTGATGTGGCTTATCGTATCACTGTGGGTGACACCGCAGACGGAGATTGACTCCTCTGCCGGCCGACAGTCAATCCACAGGATTAATTAACATCAGATTACGGCTGCATCGCAGACCTGCTGTGTGCGCTTTTCTTTTTTTATTCTTTTTATATTTGATGACACTGTCACACTGAGGAAAAAGATTTAAAAGCTATTTACAGAATCTAAGTGCATGACGTTTCTGACAAGTAATGCAGATCGCCTTCGTGTCTTTAACTCTGAATGCGTGCGTTGGAGATCAGGGATTCATTTAATCAGAGAAATTGCAGCTATTTCAAATGTAACACTATAGGCTAAAATAAGTAGAATATATGAATTGTAGTTATATACCGTAATTCATTTCATTTGTAACTAGATCTGACACAGCCTTTAGTTTAAATTCAGCTATATCATCTTATGATTATACAGTAGATGTAAAATAAAAATACCAAATCACAGATCAGTATTCAACTGAGAAAAGAATAAAAGCAAGTTAAACTTCAAAAATGGTCAAAAAAGGCTATCACTTGGGCACCCACACATTTGGTACCAAAATGCACCACTGGGGTGCCAATATGAACTCTTTGGTACCAATATGCACCCCTGAGGTGCCAATATGAACTATTTTGTAATAATATGCACCTCTGAGGTGCCAATATGAACTCTTTGGTACCAATATGAACTGTTTGGTACCAATATGCACCCCTGAGGTGCCAATATGAACTCTTTGGTACCATTATGCACCCCTGAGGTGCCAATACGAACTCTTTTGTAATAATATGCACCTCTGAGGTGCCAATTTGAACTCTTTGGTACCAATATGAACTGTTTGGTACCAGTATGCACCCCTGAGGTGCCAACATGAACTGTTTGGTACCATTATGCACCTCTGAGGTGCCAATATGAACTGTATGGTACCATTATGCACCCCTGAGGTGCCAATATGAACTGTTTGGTACAAATATGCACCCCTGAGGTTGCATTGTGAACTGTTTGGTACAAATATGCACCCCTGAGGTGCCAATATGAACTGTTTAGTACCAGTATGCACTCCTGAGGTGCCAATATGAACTGTTTGGTACCAATATGCACCCCTGAGGTGCCAATATGAACTCTTTGGTATGAATATGCACCCCTGAGGTGCCAATATAAACTCTCTGGTACCAATATGCACATCTGAGGTGCCAATATGAACCCTTTGGTACCAATATGCATCCCTGAGGTGCCAATATGAACTCTTCGGTACCAATATGCATCCCTGATTTGCCAATATGAACTCTTTTATGCATCCCTGATGTGCCAATATGAACTATTTGGTACCAATATGCATCCCTGAGGTGCCAATATGAACTCTTTGGTACCAATATGCATCCCTGATTTGCCAATATGAACTCTTTTATGCATCCCTGATGTGCCAATATGAACTATTTGGTACCAATATGCATCCCAGAGGTGCCAATGTGAACTGTTTGGTACCAATATGCACCCCTGAGCTGCCAATGTGAACTGTTTGGTACAAATATGAACTGTTTGGTACCAATATGCACCTCTGAGGTGCCAGTATGAACTCTTTGGTCCCATTATGCAACTCTGAGGTGCCAATATGAACTGTTTGGTACCAATATGAACTGTTTGGTACCAGTATGCACCCCTGAGGTGCCAATATGAACTGTTTGGTACCAATATGCACCCCTGAGGTTGCATTGTGAACTGTTTGGTACAAAATGCAGCCCAGAGGTGCAAATATGAACTGTTTAGTACCAGTATGCACCCATGAGGTGCCAATATGAACTGTTTGGTACCAATATGCACCCCTGAGGTGCCAATATGAACTCTTTGGTATGAATATGCTCCCCTGAGGTGCCAATATGAACTCTTTGGTACCATTATGCACCTCTGAGGTGCCAATATGAACTGTTTGGTAACAATATGCACCCCTGAGGTGCCAATATGAACTGTTTGGTACCAATATGCATCCCTGAGGTGCCAATATGAACTCTTTGGTACCAATATGCATCCCTGATGTGCCAATATGAACTATTTGGTACCAATATGCAGCCCTGAGGTGCCAATATGAACTATCTGGTACCAATATGCACCTCTGAGGTGCCAAAATGAACTGTTTGGTACCAATATGCACCCCTGAGGTGCCAATATGAACTGTTTGGTACCAATATGCTCCCCTGAGGTGCCAATATCAACTCTTTGGTACCATTATGCACCTCTGAGGTGCCAAAATGAACTGTTTGGTAACAATATGCACCCCTGAGGTGCCAATATGAACTGTTTGGTACCAATATGCTCCCCTGAGGTGCCAATATCAACTCTTTGGTACCATTATGCACCTCTGAGGTGCCAATATGAACTGTTTGGTACCAATATGCACCCCTGAGGTGCCAATATGAACTGTTTGGTACCAATATGCTCCCCTGAGGTGCCAATATGAACCCTTTGGTACCAATATGCATCTCTGAGGTGCCAATATGAACTCTTTGGTACCAATATGCACCCTGAGGTGCCAATATGAAGTACTTAGGTCGAATGGTGTACTTTTGGAAAAGGGTACCGCCCCAGTGACATCTAGGGACCATTTTATGTCCATTTTTTCTGACAGTATATGCTAATAAATCTAGTAAAAAAAGACCAATCGCAGTTCAGTTTGCAAATACGATGACTACCAACAGCTGTTGGTTAGATTTTGAGTTGATTGTATTTTTTTTATTAAAATTTGGTTAAAAGAGAAACATTCATATTAACCAAAAACCATTTGGGTTCATTGTAAGTCATTGTAATTCGTCTTTATTTTAACCAAGCCAGTCGACATCTAATGTGTCATTCAAAGACTGTCTGACAATGCCATGATCAAAGCAAATGAGAAACAATTCTGTAAACCTTTTCTTCTCTACTATAATGACAATTCCTGCTTCTTGTTCTCTAAAATGATCGTTTTTTATCATAAGCTTGTTGGCTTTTGAATGAACACAAAATCTACAGTCCTGTATCACCTTCACCTCCTTTGAAGTCCCTCATTTGCTCATTTTGTGGGTATATTTAATTAAAGCCTCAAGGCCTTTGAGCTCATGTTTTCAAAGAGACTTTTTTAAGTTTCAGACCTCAGCAATATTTTGGGACAAAACATTTTGGTTTGTCTGAAATCTGAATGTCAATGTGGTTTTTAAACTTGCAACAGGAAATGTGAAGACTGCAGGTGTTTCACAAGATGAGTCTCTTAAGGGCACTTGACAGTAAACCAGGGAGCAGGGCATAAGCAATAGATTTGACTTCTATGTATATTTGTGGTTACACATTTAACTGTACTGTATATATGCCTACTCAAGACAGTTTCTCAAATATGACACTATTTTGAGAAATACCGCAGTAGTTTTATATTTGCTTTCTGTTCAATGGCTTTCTTTTGTGGAGGAATTTTACATACCTGTAATTTTAAAAGTCTACACGTGAATTACATTAAACGTGACATTCAAATACTAAACCAATACATTAACCTTCATTACTGACTTGTTTCTGTATGGGTTTTTTTTTTTTTTGAGAATGGCCTTGTTTGCAGATGTTATGCCAGAGATTACTGGCGAGCCCCTGGAAGCTCAGCAGACGTCAGAGCGGCCCTGTTCATTTTCAGCCAACATTAACATTTGTCAGATGTTATTAGCATGTGTCAACATTTGAGTTGGAAGATGCGAAGGTTCAATGAGGTCTTACATGAACAATATACCAGCAGCAAAATGAGTAAATAAAGAGGATATGAATTAGACTCAGCAAACTTTAAGAAGTCTTATATTATATACAGTACTGTGCAAAAGTCTTAGGCCACCATGACAGAATTAGATTTGTTGTTTTTGCAATATGTAATTGTTTCTCAGTCTCTTTAATAGAATACATCCATAAAATACAGGAAATGTGTATATAGTATTAAAAACTGATGTGTCAAGTTTTTAGGGTAAACTCCCCTTCCACTTGAGCAATAGCAGGAAACTGCAGGATCTCTTAAACCTAAATAAAATTAAATCCTAATTTTAGAAGAAATTTGTCTTTTTACTTCATTCTGCTCAAAAACACTCAAGATGTGTTTAGTGCCAAGAAAGGTCTCAATAAACACAGACTATGCCTAAAGAAGACATTTAGTCCTGAAAATTTATTTTTTGTAAATATTTCCTGTATTTTCTGTTTGTATCTAAAATAGATTATAAAATAAATGTGGACAGACATTTAAACTTCTAAAACAACAAGTCTGGTGGTGGTGGCCTAAGACTTTTGCACAGTACCGTGTATGATTATATATATTTATGTATGAATTTACATGTATATTTATATATATTTTATAAATATAAAAAAATACAGGGCTCAACATAAAGGACTGCTAATATATATATATATATATATATATATATATATATATATATATATACACGTGCTGGGCATAGATTAATCTAGATTAATCTCATACAAAATAAAAGTATTTTTTTGCATAATATATGCAAATGTGCTGTGTGTGATTATTATGTTTATATAAACACACACACATGTATGTATTTAAGAAACATTTACATGTGTATATATATTTATTTATATTTTTATATTCTATACTCTATATAAATAAAAAAAAATGATATATAAATAAAACATTTCTTAAATGTATATATATGTATGTGTTTAAATATATATAATATTTACAAACAGCACAAACTCATATATTATGCCAAAAATACTTTCATTTTGTATGAGATTAATCTATGCCCAACACTAATAATAATAATAATAATAATGAAGTTTTTTTTTGACAGCACTATTACAAACTTGTATACATTTCTTTGTTCTGATGAACATGAACGAAGATATAATTTTTCTCATGGACTTAACCCTTTGTAGGTCTGTGCAAACATCAAAACCACTGGTGACAGAAGAGATCCTGGAGAACACAATTTTTAATCAAAAATTTTTTATAAAACCTTTTGTTATGATGGCCCAATAAGGTAAGGTACAAGTAAGCTAGGACATTAATTAATATAAGTTTAACGAAACTGAATTTCATTATTAAATATGTTATAGCAGTGGTTATCAAACATTTTCAGCATGCACCCTCCCTTATGTAAAGTCTTCACCTTTGTGCCCCCCCATAGAAAATGTATTAAATGAAACTTTTATATAAATTTACTTTTTATATTTTAATTAAACTAAAACATTATAAATTACATAAAGTTGTTTTGTTGCCTTATATTTCTTTAGATTGATAATAGAATTTATATAAAAATATATATTTTATAAAATATCATAAAACTGGGGTCCCTGTCACCACCTGGTGGCCACAGTTTGAGAGTTAATATTTTAAATCAAATACAATTTTAAGATGTATATTTTTTTATATCAAACACAATTTTACTTTTTCCACTAGGTTGATATTGACCATTAACGGTCAACTTAACCATTTGGTAGAGGTCTGTATTTTTTTTTCTTTTGGGTAAATAAAAGTTGTATAGGGTAAATACAAAGTTTTTTGTTGTAATGGCCTCATGGAACTAGAAAAGGCTAATTATGCATTCAATGTGTCTTACAAAGGGTTAAAATATTTTTAGTGTATGCTTACATTTAGAAACAATTTTTATTCACTTATAGAAAACATAAAATGTTATTGTAAAATGTATAAAATTGATGCCTAAATAATGAAGATAAAAAATTCAATAAGAGCCCAGATGTGAGCTTCAATACTGTTTAACCTCTTCAACCCTGAGGACCCTGTCCCGGGTCCAGAATTTCGTATTTTGACTTAATATAAAATATTCTTTTAATCTTTGATGCTCCGTCATGGACCCCAGTAACACATATGAGATACTGTTTGAAAGCTTAGAGTCTCTACTTTCTGCAGATATGCATCACTTTGACACATCTTTTACTGTAAGAAAGTTATTTACACTTAATTTACACTATCACCCCCCCAATATTTTATTATATCATTTAATATTTACATATTTCATATTTTTCAAAAATGACAAACATGGGCAAGTCTTATATCAAATGAAAGCTCTCACTCTCAGG
Source organism: Paramisgurnus dabryanus (assembly GCF_030506205.2). NCBI lineage: Eukaryota > Metazoa > Chordata > Actinopteri > Cypriniformes > Cobitidae > Paramisgurnus > Paramisgurnus dabryanus. Next base: position 23,468,190 of record NC_133360.1, read on the forward strand.
AATAAGACTACAGCGTTATTTTTGTTCTAATATCAACACATATCCAACAATCGCTGAATGAATAATAAGGTAAAAAATGGTCTTTTGTAAACATATGTGAAACTTGAGTGTGGACTGCCTCAGATAGCACAGATAGCCACAAATGATACACCATCTTTTATTTTAGGTCCTACTCTAAACAATGAGTCCATTCACAGCATTTTCTTTGGTTGTGTGCATAATTAATCCCTTGCTATTTATTATATGTGCAAAACAAAAAATTAATATTTATATGAAAAATGTATTTTCACACCCTTTAGTAAAATGAGAATAACTTTTGAATGCGACATGCTAAAGAGTTCATTCTTTTTTTGCGTGTTTACTGTCTGCCGCTGCTAACAACCAGAACTGTCTGCAGTCTGCTAGATCACAAAGAACCAGAGTTATACACTATCAAAGACTGTGTTTATAACATAAAAAAGAAAATTTGGTGTTTCATCATATGAAAAACAACATAAATAACAAAATTTGTCACAAACAGCAGCTTTTTATGTAACTTCAAAGGGTTTTCTTTAAAATGATATAAAGAAATTGCATTTATTCCACTGTATGTGGTTATGGGGACACTTCAAATGTTCTTAGGCAGAAATTGTATACAAAAAGGGTATTATTCCTCCCTTCAGTTGGAGTAAAATAACTTTTGCATAGATTATGATAGAGAAAAAATTCCTTTTTCCTCTGTAAGCTGACAATTGCTGGAATCAAACAAATCTGTCTGCAGGGACCTGAGATACCCAGGGCCAGAGTTATATACTTTCAAATAAAAACTTTAGAAAAAAACATCAAAAAGCGCCTATTTATTTTTGTGTTTATTAGAGGACTGATATCACATACAACCATGTTGAGCACTTTTAACAGTGTTTTATGTAATTTCAAAGGGTTACCTGTAAAATGATACCAAACTTTTGTATGTAAACCTCTGCATGTGGGTATGGGATGCTTTTGAAATTGGGTAGGCCAAATCCAAGCGAAAATCCCCAAAATAGCTTCAGGGTGTAAGAAGTTAAAAATCATCTCATGGGGAGACTTCAAGAAGCTGCATGATGAAATACCAAGAAAACAATTGTACAAATTCTGGGATAAGGATGACTTCACTGGATATGATAAAGTATAACAGTTTTGTTTTATTTTACATAATTCCCATTTGTTTGAATGAGTTCGTGATTATACAAAAATATTTTAAAATATTAACAATAAATAATATTTTTAGTAACATTTATCAAAACAATCTGATATCTCCATAGTTGTTGTGCACATCTCTGCACAAGTAATGCATATCAAAAATAAGTGCATCACTGCAATAAAATTAGGTAGATGCTGCCACCTAGTGGTCAATGTTTGATGTGATCCCAGTATGTGATTGGGGATTGATATAAAATAAGCGTAACAAATGTAACATAAGTCTAAATAATTCAAATGTATTTAGATTTGTAAAGTCAAAGCCAATTGATTTACATTATAAAATAATTTCTGTTTCACTACATTTTTAATAATACGAATCTACAAAAATAAGTTTAAATGATGCTAACAGATATCTATCTATCTATCTATCTATCTATCTATCTATCTATCTATCTATCTATCTATCTATCTATCTATCTATCTATCTGGTTGTATAGAAAGGCATTGTTCATAATGATTCTATCAGCACTGATGTTGGGATGGGATGGGATGAGGGTGTGTGACCCGATGATGACCCTCATCTCGAGGTCAGTCATGTCAGGTTCCTCATTTGTTGTCTATGGCAGCTCTGAGGAATGTGTTGGAATTCGTGGATTGGGGGGTGTCTTATTAGCACCTAATGATGCAGAGGGACAATCTGCCGGTTCCAAAACACTGAGCCTACCTGCAGTAGAGGAGATTTACGCAGCCTTACAGCATCATTCAGGGCTAAAGGATGGCTGTTTTTCCACTCAGATTTTGCCCTCTGCCCTCCTTCTTCATCTTTATGTCGGGTCTGAATGGCAAAAAAATTCACACTATCAGAATCGAGACTGTCACTGGCTGAATATTTATTTTAAAGATCGTAGACAATGACAATGATAAGTTTTAAGACTGGTCTAAATGACACGTTTATAATGTACTTGAATTTGATATTACTTTGATACTTACATTGCAAATTGACCATTTGAATATTTAAAGTCCTTCATTTACATATTAATTTTAAATTGACATTTATTCATTATCCACGAGAAAGCATTTAACATTTGTATAAGGAAACAATAAATGTGACCCAGGTAAAAAAAAATGTAACTTTATGGGGCGGTTTCCTGGACAGGTTTTAGGTTAATCCAGGATTAGGCCTTATTTATATTAGATCATTTAAGTAGATTTTACAAACATAACTTTACAAACAAAAACAAAACATGTGCATCTTGAGACATAACAATGGCACTGATATATGTTAAGATGTCAGTACAAGATGTTTTAAATTAAGGCAGCTCAAACATGCATTATAGTCTAGGACTAGGATAAGGTTTGTTTGTAAAAACTACTTTAGGGGCGGTTTAGTCCAGGACTAGGCCTTATTTATATTAGGTCATTTAAGAAGTTTTTACAAACATACCTTACAAAAAACACTACACGCGTACATCTTAAGACAAAACAATGTCACTGGTATATGTTAAACAGCTCAAACATGCATTTTAGTCTGGCACTGTCCGGGAAACCACCCTGTAATGTCCTAATAAATATGTGACACTGAAATATTTTTATTGGGGCCAGTGAAAATGTTGGCAGGGCAAGTACAAACCTGAACCACTGGCCTGACCGGGCCAGTATAAAAAATGATTTCAGTTTAGCCCTGAAATATAAAAAATGTATGTGTCTATTTATATATACATAATATATATACACAGTAAACACACACATACTGTATATTAAGCAAACACAAACTTTTATTTCGTATGTATTTCAAATCTTTTGACAGGCCTTTTACAAACTTGTATACATTTCTTTGTTCTGATAAACATGAACAAAAATATTTTGCGGAATGTTTGTAACCAAACCGTTTGTGGATCCTATTGACTTCCATAGTAGGAAAAAATACAATGGAAGTAAATGGGGTCAACGAACGATTTGGATTATATATTACTATAAAATCAGATACACAAAGGGATTTAAAGAGAATGTATGATTTATACCACCAGGTGGCAGTATGGGTCTGAGAAATGGATTGCTGTGTCCATATCTATTAAGTTATGCTACATGCAATGTTTAATCTGTCAAAATCTACTGCAAAAATACTAACTAACTAACTAAGATACTCAACGATTGTTATACTTCCCCAGGAATCGAACTATTCAAAAGCTTGCCACTTGCAGGAAAAAACATGGCTTTGACAAAAACTTTTTATTGTCAAAGACATGTTCAAGGGAACACTTTCTGTGTCATTCTTTTGCAGTTAATAAGCATGAGCGCCATGTGAGGTGTTGTGTGAAACTTGTAGGTAAAATTTACTTTTCTAAAATGGATTTGAACTAATCTGTGCTTGAAAGCTCATCATTATTATACAAAGTAATAATTTGTTTTGTGATAAAGTTCAACACAGTCCCTAAATACTAACTCAATAGGTGGGGAGATCCCAAAATGATTGGTGGGTCTCTGTGCTGTTTTTAAACGTGCACTGTGGACACAGAGGGAGATGGACCTTAAATGCTGGAGGAATGCCTGCACGAGTATCTGAAGCTGAACTTTGACATGCAGTCTTTTTTAGTAAGTATAATTGGTGGAGAGATGAACAAAAGGCAGACACCATCCACCCGGCACAAACAAAGTCTCCAGTTTAAGATCCATTACAGCAAATGGTCAGACTGCTAATTACAGCTAATTAAACTGATGAATGTCCATTAGATGAAAATGTATTTCTCAATTGACCCAAAATGCATTCTTTTTAATTCATGCTTGTGTAGGGATGCTTAACGATTAATCGCGATTAATCTATAGCAGAATAAAAGTTTTTGTTTACATCATATATGTGTGTGAACTGTGTATAATAACTTTGTATAAATAAATGCACAGACATGCATGTATATATTTAAGAAACGTTTACATGTGCATATACATTTGTATTAGGGATGCTAAACAATTAATCGTGATTAATCGTTAGCAGAATAAAAGTTTTTGTTTACCTCACATATGTGTGTAAACTGTGTATAATAAATATGCATGTATATAAATATGAACACATTCATGTATAATTTTAAGAAAAATTTTTTATATATTAAGTATTTATATATAATATAAATTATACATAAATATACAAATGTATATACACATGTAAACATTTCTAAAACATATACATGCATGTGTGTACATTTATTTATACAAAGTTATTATACACAGTTCACACACATATATGATGTAAACAAAAACGTTTATTCTGCTAACGATTAATCACGATTAATCGTTAAGCATCCCTAAATGTATAATCTATATTATATATAAATACTTAATATATACATATTTTTTTCTTCTTAAAATTATACATGCATCTGTGCATATTTATATAAACATATTTATTATACACAGTTTACACACATATATGCTGTTAACAAAAACTTTTATTCTGCTATAGATTAATCGCGATTAATCGTTAAGCATCCCTATTGCAAAGGTATAAATATTGATACTATACTATAAGAGATAAATAAATAATAAATAATCCAAACACAGCAAGCAAAGCTATGATTTGTAAATCCTGACCTATTGATTTACATACAAACACACTGTGGATCAGCACATCTAACGCCTTATAGATTCTCTTTCTGTTTCACAGGTGAAATCTCAATTAAATAATCATTTTCTACTTGTTTACTCATAGAGGTAAAATATAAAAAGCAACAGATACAAATTAGCAATTCAGAAATATCAGACGGTAGTAGAAACCAGAAGTGGTGCAGATGAAAAGATGGTTAATATTTGACTTTCGTCCTGGGAAACAAATTTAGCAAACATTTGTTATGTTTTGCAAGCAGCGGTCATTATCATTTTCAAAGAGCATGGCGTATGCTCGCATGTCAATCGTGTGATGTGTCAAATGATCATAAAATATAGTCAAAGCCTATGGATCTGTTTGCTATGAACGTCAAATATCCAAGCAATTTTCCATAAGGACAATGCACAACATGTACACTTTCTGTGGGTTATTAAAAGATGGGGTTCATAGGCTGCATGCAGTTTTGTATTCGTTTTTGTACACAGTGAGGTTGGATATATAGGTACATATCTATATCAAAAATGTTACATATAAAAATCTTTTTAGAAATGTACCGTTCCATTTTTACCTGTAGTTTCTGTATATATTATAATAATATTTACTAATAATATATCAAAATATTATATCAGTGCCATTGTTTTGTCTCAAGATGCATGAGTGATGTTTTTTTTATAAGACACATTTATAAAAGCTATTATGTCATATTTTGGTTTAATCTAATGCTGCGTTCCAGAGCCCATCCAAACCAGTGGGACGTGGGACTTATCCTTCCTGAAGTGTCCTAGCTCCTACTTCAAAGCGTTCCAGGCATTTGAAGTGGAACGTAAACAGAAAACATGGACGACCGACCGATCTTCTTAAGGCTCGTAAAGACTACATGACTTTTAAACGTCAGTCTGAACTGTGCAGTTCACACTACAGTAAAACATCAAGTTAAACATCTTTACAAAGTGTTCTGGGGCCATTATATAAAAGCGCTGCATGTCGCTAAGTAACTTGGTATACTTTTACCGTATTTTCATGCTAACAGATAATAACGACATAATTTCACGCCATAATATTAAAAAAACAAGTTGTGTTAAAATTACAGTGTCTAAAACAACCCTACAAGCAGAGAAGTACAATTTATAGTCTATTCCTTGAAGATTTCCTCTGACGACGACGCGATTTATGGGCGCCGCCATTGTCCTCCGACTTCATTTTCTGAAGTCGGGGTAGGTCAAACTCCCCCGAGTTCGCCGGTAGGAGGTTCCACTTCGACAGGCATTCCAGTGCACTTTTCCTAGTTGGAGGTAGGATAAGTCCCACGTCCCACTGGTTTGGATGGGCTCTGGAACGCAGCATAAGCCCCCATCTGTGAATCCAGGCCTATAAACTTCTCACCTTCAATCTAAATCCATTAAAAAGTTATTATACCCTTACACTACACCTAAACACTATAAAAACAGTAACACTCTACAATAAGGTACTATTTGCTAATGTTAGTTAAGTAAACTTGGGTATAGTTCAAAAGTTGTATCTGTTGACATTAGCTAAGGCACAATAGCAAACAACGAACAATGTTTTAACATTATTAAATATTATTAAATTCAACAAAAAATATTCTGCATTAGTTTCTGTTAGCTAATGCATTAATGTAAACCGTTTTGTAAAATGTGACCCATTAAACCTTATTTAAAGAAATAAGAGGCAAGCCTAAATAGGTAAACAATAGCCAGTTATATTAAACACAGTAACCACAAATGGATACTACACAGATATATATTAAAAAAGGCGACCACCTCAGCAATACCTTGATACTGTAGTTTGTGGCTCTATTTTCGTACACCATGCACAGGCCAAAGCTTTGTTTGGTCGCGTTGCCGTCTGTTTTTCCGCTTGTAATCGATGATCTGAGTTTTTAATGAGATGTAGGATATGCACGAGGCATGTTGGACTTGACAGCATCAGTCACCGGCGTCGAGTGTGCTGATACATCAAGGATACCAGCACCTTTACCCTGACAATACTGCAAACTCAGGAGGCCAATTAACACCTGAACAACGCAGCGCGAGCCCATTCCTCCCTCGCGAGCCACGCGGCGCGGCGGTGTTGATGTGCGCGTGGCGGAGAATGGGAAAGCGCGGGAAGCGCGCGGCTGAAGTTCTCCTCAGGGTAATTGTGGCGAGACCTCGGGCGAAATATGGCTGAGGCTATGCAGTTTTTCTCTTTTCTCCCGATATTTACATTTCTTTCATGATCGTTTCTCACATTTTGATCAGATTTAAGTCACATTATTTAAATATTAAACGAACATCAACTGAGGAAAATATTTATGTGAAGGTAAGGATGTTCGCCAAGGGAAGCGTTTTCGCCTCATTTGATATGCTCTGGACTGATGGTTAATACATACTGTATTCAAATATGAAAACAATCATTAAATGAAATGAGGCATTAGTTAGTTTACCTATGCTTTGCACTAAGATTTTTCTTTTAGTCTAAAACTTTATCTTTTAAATTGCAGTATTTCAGACAATAATCTAAAAAAAATCCATTGATCAGATTATTATTATTATTTTATTTCTAAACTAATATTTTCCTTACGAAAATTAAACCATGGTTCATTGTAAAAGCGTAGTATCATTCTGCTGGATTAATTTAGTTATTGATCCATTTGCATTAGTACGCTTTTACTATAAATATGATGAAACTCTGGTTAATATTGTGAGACCATGGTATATTTGAGCTTACTATAATTTTACGATAAATACTATAACTGAACTTGTTAGTTACTGTAGTAAAACCATGTTTAATTTTGACATAAGCCTCTGCATTGAGTAAAATTATTACAGTACTGAGCAAGTATTAGTACTAAGCATTATTGACAATTCAAATTGTCATTATTGTCTATAGACGGTTTCAGCAGTAACAACATAAACAAGCGGCTGCCGTGGTCCGCACGTAACTTTCAGTAAACTCCGTTAAGAATAAATAACAACAAAGTTCTTTAAACGTAGTTTATTTATATAACAAGCAAAAATACAACAACACATAGATTACCTAGAAAGCCAAAACATTTGTTATTTTCAACGAGGCATTTGTTCAAGAGATCAGTTTAGCAACTAATCAGACCATTAAAAAACGAAACCGGAAGTAAAGTTCGGATCCAGACGTGTATCGCGTCAGCGCACGTGCGTCCGATTAAACGATCTATTTCAAACACAATTGTTTTTTTCCTTTAATATTGATATGAACCATAATTTGGACATTCTTTGTCAAAACTTACATGTTCATGCATATCATTAGATTTTATAAATATATCCTATAAGTGTCTTGAAGTTTGATACCAGATACTGTTTCAATATCTGCCAGGTTCATGCAAATGTCCTCATCACAGCACTTTGCAGCGACGACAGAAACCTGAGAAATCGAAGTGACGGACCAGGACAGGTGAGACATTGTTCAGTTCGGTTGTCTTCTCTATTCTGAAATCAGACGTGGTGCGAGTTGACACGGAGGAGCCATTGTGTCCCATAAAAAGACATCTCAAGACCCTCTGCACTTTGGATAGAATGTAAATAAGATCTGGGGAATGTACTGGGAGAAGGGTATTGGAGGGGTGAGCGCCGGCAGCCGGGGTCGCCATCCATCACAGCGACTTGGGCCCAGTGCGGTGGACGAACTCGGCACAGGGAACAGAAACCCGAGCCACTACAAGACAAACACATGCTCCCTCCAAAATAACAATGGGCTCCTGTGACACACGCTGCCTGCTGTCAGAGCCTTATAGTGGGCTCACGACACCTGACATTGTTATATTGAGCGTGTAGTGTTACCAGAGCTGCAGTTAGAATAGGCCGCGCTGCTTTTAAGAAGGAACAAATGCCAAAGATAATCGCAAGTGACAACTTTAGGAGTCGATCTTGTGGTCTTTTAAGGCAGGAATATGTCATGTGGAACAACTTAGATGAATGACATACTGTATAAAGACAATGACAGTGGTCTATATATGTCAGATTGGGTGACAAGCCACTGAATATTTAAAACGTCATTACAATTCACCTTTGTCTCAGCTTATGCGACAAAAATGGAACAGAAATACTGATATGTTAACTAATTGAAAACTTGGCACAATGGAAAGTGCGAAGTGTATAACGATGCACAGAGTTTAAAAATAGGACACAAATCTAATGTTTCAGGTTATAAATAATATACAGCCTTTTCTAATTCATGCATTTATTAAGGCATTCATTCATAAATACAGCAGGGATAATTTGTATCCTCAGCCGCAGGGGACTGCGGTTAAACGGTTAGACTTTATAAATATCATGCCTCTTGGTGTAAAACAAAAATGTATTTTAATCAAATAAATCTGGTACTCTAGTGAGTAAATTAGTAAATTTTCAGTTTCAGTGAACTATCCCTTTAAGAAATAACTTCATGATAAAACAGGCCAAAATATTTGATAGACCTAAATTTAACGATGGACCAAGAATGGACAGAAGGTGGCCAGAATTGTATAGAGACACCCTAGCAACCACATGGCAACACCCTGGCATTGTGGCTGTGAGTTTTGCACAGACCATCCCCACTCACTTTTTCTTTAGTAAATGTCAAAATACAGCCTAGTGTATTAATAGTGTAGTTTGGTTTACAGGTCAGCTTAAGCTAAAGGCCATGCTCCTGTAGCTCAATGAAATGCGTTAGCAATGCAAAGGTCATGGGTTCAATTCCAAGAGAACACACATACTGATATAGGGGTGGTTTCCCGGACAGGGATTAGCTCAAACCAGGACTAGACCTTATCTTAATTAGGAAATATAACTAGTTTTAACAAACATGCTTTACTAAAAACATTACTTGTGTCCATTTTAAGGGCACTCATGTATTTTAAGCAGACTGAACTCACGGAAAGTCTTGTTATAGTCACACAAAATTTGATACATTTATTTGTGTCCATGGCACAAATTTTTTCTGTGCCTTTGTCTTTTTGAGTTTCGAGTTTTTCGTGTGCAGTGCATGACTTTCTTTTTCGTGGCGTTTTATGTATTGTTTTCTCATAGTTTTTCCTATTTTCTTACCATTGTTGCTTGGGATTGGGGTTAGAATCACTTTCTGTTACATTTTTAGACATCCTAACCCAAACCCCAACTCTAACCCCAACTCCAGGCGAGAATAGTTGTAAAAGCAGAAGAAAAATATGGAGAAACCAATACAAGTACATCCTAACCCAAACCCCAAATCTAACCCCAAGCGACAATGATTTAAAAATAGGGAAAAAAGAGAGAAAACAATACATAAAATGCTACATAAAAAAAAGAAAGTCGCACCACAGACATGAGAAATTATTTATAGAAATTGGTGCGAGTGTCACGAAAAAGACATTCGTGCTCAAGGCACAGAAAAAAGCAGAATTTCGTGCCATGGACACGAATAAATGTATCAAATTTTGCGTGACTATAACACGACTTTCCGTGAGATCATGTTGTTGTTAAGATATGTCATTGCAAGTTGTTTTCAGTTTGGACAGCTCTTACATTTTATTTAGTCTAGGACTAGTCTAATCCCTGTCCGGGAAACCGCCCCTATAAGTGCTATTTAGAACGAATAGATGAATTATGTTAGCAACAAGCTATTGTTTAGCTAACTTGAGCACAAAACTGCATAATTTGTGGTACTAGAAAGTTGTCGATTCGAGTCTTACAGCCGGCTTGTTGCAACTGATGTTCCCCTGAGCAAGGCACCTTATTCCCAGTTGCTCCCCAGGTGCTGCAGTGATAGCTGTCCACTGTGTATGTTCACCACTCGAGGTGAAATTTCGAGTATGGGCTACCATATACTTGACAATCCCGTCACTTTCAGATAAAATTTCTCTTTATATTCCGTCTTTGTACTCCGCACTTTGTGCTTCGAAGTGCACCAATTTTTCAGACGCTAGTTTGGATTTAGGCATTCACTTGTACCGTGGGCTCTGAATTGATTTTGGTTGAATTTGGTTAAATTCGAAGTCGCTTTGGATACAATAATGCATAAATGTAAATGCTTCTTTCTACAGCAGCCTTTTCTTCCGTTCTGAGCTCAGTCCAGCATTTGTTAAATTATCTTATTAAGGTACTTTGGCATATCAGTTTGGACATGATTTATCCAAACCAAATCGTGTCCAGCGCGTTTGACCCCCAAAGCCTGGTTGGCTTAACTAGAGTGATCGCTCTGTATCGTGCCCAGGCGCAGTTTGGTTAATCACACCCTGGCCAGCTTGCAGAGGTGGGCTTGAGCGCGGTTCACTTGGGCTCAGGCGCGGAACATGCAGTGTGATCGCAAATCGTGCCAGAGCGCGGTTCAAAAGGTGAGACGTCAATTGCGCGACCACTCACCTTCATCTGCCTTCGTCAAAACCTTCTGATGTGCACAGCAGGGTTACGTGAATGTCTGAGTCGTACACGTGACAGATCAACTAAGCAATTTGATAGGCATGTGAGAGGGCTGTGTGTCATCGTGCACCAAACAACTCAGAATAATAAAAACACAGATATAACATACCAATGGGCTCCAGTTTTAAGAGAGCGCTTTACTTCCTGTTTTTTTCGAAACAATCACATCCTAATGAAGAAAGCGTGCCCGGGTTTGGATCGCTTAAAGTACAGTGTGAGTGCATGCTTCTGGGGGAGTACGGAGGGGGGGCAATTGCACTGGGGCACGGTTTGGTTGGGTTAGCCCTAGTGTAAGTGCGCATATATGAAAAAAGTCAGAGCAACGTGAAAGTTGTCAAGTTGCGCCAGCTTGTCCAGTTTGTTTGACATGCTGTTGCATTTCCGCAACTGCTGTTACATGCAACAACATCAAACCCATATACCCGCACATACATGATCACTTTAACTAGACTGTGTGGGTGTCTTCCAAGCAATTTCCCTGTTCATCCACCCCCATCATTCACATGTGTATGTGTGTGTGTTTGTTTTTGGGGGATGTTGGGGGAAGGTGCTTTAAGGTCCTCAGTGCTAAGCTGCTGAAGTCCTCACAGCTGCACCGTGAGACCGTAGATTTACAGGTGCCAGTGACCCTTTCATCAGAGGAAGTCTACTCCACCGGCTGTTCCCCTCTGTATTCCTCTCTCTGTCCTGCTCCCTCTCGTTTTTGCCTATGTTGTTCCGTGGGGGAATCTTTGATGAATCCTCAGTTAGGGATGCCCACTCACCCGGTAACATATTTCTTAAGAGTCCTCTGAAGTTAGCGAAGTGAGTGAAAGTGCTTCCCGTTTCAGTCATCACCTGTCCTAATGTGAGCAGAACTGCAGTTCCAATTAAGCCACAAAGCCCTGTTGCGAAACACTTTCAGCGAGTATTAGTCTAATAAACAAGGGGTAGATTTGTGTTTCAAAAAGTGAAAAGATGAAACAATGATCTGACTCTACGGGGAAATTTGAATATTAGATATAAATTATATTTGTTTATTTTTACAAATGGCACATAAAAAATTTGTCTGAAAAGAACGAGTCCAATAAAAATCTCAAGGCTTATTTCAAACTGTTTTCTTATTTATTGAATTTTTTTTTTCAGTGTTTAACTTCTAGATGTTATTTAAATGTAAAAAGACAAAATGTCAAATTTTCTCTCATGTGTACATTGTTTTGGATAAAAACGCATGCTAAATGTGACCCTGGACCACAAAACCAGCCACAAGTAGCATGGGTATATTTCTAGCAATATAGCCAACAATTATACTTTTATGGGTCAATTATGGGTCAAAATTATAGATTTTTTCCATAAAAAATATTTTGTACATTTCCTACCGTAAATATATATAAATATGCATTTATCATTAGTAATTGTGTTGCTTAGGTCTTCATTTGGGCAACTTTAAATGCAATTTTCTCAAAATTTTTATTTTTGCACCATCAGATTCGAGATTTTTCAAGTATCTCGGCCAAATGTTGTCCTCACAAACCATACATCATTGGAAAGCTTATTCGTTTAACTTTCAGGTTATGTGCAAATCTCAATTTTAAAAGGACCAGGGTCACAAATGAATAAATGTAAATTAATTTATTAACAACATTCAGACTTGAATAGGTTAAAAAGTGTATAAAAAAATTATATTTTCAAAATTAATATTTTATACAAAATGGCAACACCTCATCCCGTTGCTATTCATATGCATTTTACAAGGTGGCTTATTCGTATTAATTTAAACGACTACTTTGTACGTTTCTGTACGATTTGATTTCAGTCTTCTGATGTTGGGTTTAGGGGTGGGATTAAATTTAAAAAAGTGAAAGTTGGATTAACTTAAAAAAATACTTAAATTGGTAACAACTATTTTTTTATTTACATTTTCTCACTTTAAGTTGAAAAAGTTGACACTTTTTATGTGACTGTAGTGAATGTTAGTGTACGTGCACGGTTAAATGCACAGCCTTGCAAAGTACAGTCTCAAGAAAAAGTATGTGAACCCCTAAAAATTTACTGTTTTTTTACAGTGATTTGCCATAATGTGATCTGATCCTCATCTAGGTCACAACAATATAACACGATGTAACTACAGAAGAGTCAAGTTTTAAATAGGAAAAATATTCAAACTCTTTGGTTATTTTTGAGCACGATGCTAATGGTCTACAGTAATCAGATTCTATGGATTATGCTAAGCTATGCTAAAAGTGGTACCGCCAGACCCGGAAATCAACTGAATGGATTCCAAAACTGTAAAAATTTAATATTTAACTCTAGGGGAGGTGGGAAATGAGCCTATTTTTAAAAAAGTGGAGTGTCCCTTTAAGACTGATAAGATGAACTCTGCTTAGTGGAATGGACGTGTGCACATTTATATATTTCAGTCTCATCTCAATGGCAAAATAATTAATCTGAGATTGTGCCTCAGTCTAAAACACATGTAGTAGAAGGATTAGCTTGTATCGATTGACCCCTTGAGGACGATGGAGAGTTGATTGGCAACCTCTGCCATTGACAAGCATGTTCTGAACATCAAGCACCCATATGGAGAAATAGGTTGTTCCTCTTCATCTTCTCAATGGGATCAAGGTCCACTGACCCAGTGCCTATTTAAGAAAATTAATCTGTTGAATATCTAAACGCTATTAATGCAATGGGCTTTGGTTTAAATGGGACTGCATTTATTGATCAGAGGTCAAACCCTTGCCCTAGATTAAATGTCAAATGCCAGGATCCTTGGACTACATTTAGCTTTATTCATGCATGATAATAGAACTGGCCTACATCTAAATAGATTTATATCTTCAAGCAATGTGATGCAATAGTGAAGGACCAATCACAATGAACCAATTCATCACATCTTGGAAATCGATAAGAACTGATATAACCTTGAATATTGTAAACATCTTAGTTTGTACTAAAATTTGTATACTGAAGACTAAATTGTGTACTTTACAGGACCCTTCAATGCAAAAAAAAAAAATGAAACAGTCAGGCTCATCAAATTTTTGCCTGGCAAATTTAAATAAGCATAAATCATTGCGTGTATTGTAAGACAGTAATAGGCTTATCTAACTGCTCATTTGTGATCCTGGACCACAACACCAGTCATAAGGTTAGATTTTTTTAATTGAGATTTATACATCATCTGCTTGGGTCAACTTAAAGGGACACTCCAAATTTTTTGAAAATATGCTCATTTTCCAGCTCCCCTAGAGTTAAACAATTGAGTTTTACCGTTTTGGAATCCATTGAGCCGATCTCTGGGTCTGGCTGTACCACTTTTAGCATAGCTTAGCACAATCCATTGAATCTGATTAGACCATTAGCATCGCGCACAAAAATGACCAAAGAGTTTCAATATTTTTCCTATTTAAAACTTGACTCTTCTGTAATAACATCGTGTACTAAGACCGACAAAAAATTTAAAGTTGCGATTTTCTAGGGTGCCTTTCTAGGCCGACTTCCTTAGTACACGATGAAAAAATCGTCTTAAAAATTGTCAAAAAATAAAGTTCTTTGCTGCACATATTACAAATTATAAATACATTTTTGATATATTTCCGGCAGGACATTTACAAAATATCTTCATGGGACATGTTCTTCATTTAAAGAGCACCTATTTCATGTGTTTGCATGGTTTACGGTTAAAAAAACATAATTTTCCACATACCGTACATTTCAGTAGCACCAGATTTCACTCTCTTCCTGAAACGCACGGATTTGAAAAGCTCTGTGTTTCTGATTGGCCAGCTAATCTGTACATTGTGATTTGCCTGAATACCTCTGACATCAGCCCTAAACGTGATGCTCCTTACCATGTTTGAAAGATTCGCTCACAATGCAATGCTAACAGGAGTTAACTTACAGACTGTGAGTCCGAAGCGGGAGGAATTATGATAATGTCGGTCTTGTCTGCATCACCAATCATCACCAAAACTGTTGCCTACAATCCCTGTGTTTTTTGTAGTCCAAGAAAAGAGATTTACATTGCAGACGATAACTCACATCATTGTTTAATTTGGGGTATGTACCTTTTGCATATCATTAACATGTACTAATACACACTTATACTGCAAAAAACTGATTTAAGAAAAAAAATTCTTAGTATTTTTGTCTTGTTTTTCAGAAAAAAACTGAAGTAAGCAAAAAGACCCAAGAAAATACGTCTAGTTTTTAGACCAAAAATATCAAATTTAAGTGATTTTTTGCATAAAACAAAAAAAAATCTGCCAATGGGGTAAGCAAAAAATCGTAAAATTTTTTTTAAACACTAAATTCAAGAATTTTTTTATATTTTTTTATACTTATTTTCTTGGGTCGTTTCGCAAAATTAAAAAATGTGAATCGGACAATATGTGCTCTTTAATATGCTTTAATAATTTTGACCCCTACAATGTTTTGTTGGCTATTGCTATATACCCGTGTTACTTATGACTTAGTGGTCCAGTGCTGGCCGTTTTTGATTTGCACTATATGTGTTTATTGAATACATATGTTTTAATCGCATTACGAACGGCTACACTTTTAATACACAGCTTTTGTGCTGATGATACTTGTCCCAATCCCCAAGCCATGTAAACCCACATCATTAGAATCAATTAAATGCAATAATAGCAAACATGACAAGACGCATTCAGTGCGTTAACTCTTGTTATGGTAACAAGGGACAGAAAAGGAAGCTTTGACTTCCCTATTAAGAAAGAGACACATATTAAATGAGTAGGAAAGCCCAGTCATGCATTGGGAATTCAATGCCGGCCATTACTGCAGTGATGAGCCAAGCCTAATGGAGCAAAGCTTAAAATATGCTCATCTGAATAAAGAGGCGGAACTAACGTCTGCTTTTTTCTTTACTAAAGTGCCCATAATGGTTACATCAAATATCTATTACCTGTACTAGCTACTTAAAGGTAACCAAATGTGACAGAGGATTATGCCCACCATTGAAGATTTAATGCGAGCGATATTCAATGGAGGACAATTCCTCGGGCAAAATGGTATAAACACAAAAACAGAAATAGTGACGAATGCACAATTTATAAATTTAGCCTGTCCTTCAATTATATAACAACTGAATCCCTTTGAAAAACAGAAGAAAATGCACATAAACATGCTTTTTATCTGCCAGACAAGATGGCACAGCCTTTCTCTCTAAATTCATAACAGTCCTCTGAAGCCTTTTCCTGGCAAACAGCGCGCTACACAACACCTTTCCTTTCCCTCGTAACGTTCCCTCACAATGCAGGGATGGGGCAAGCGCCGGACCCTCAGGATAGGACGTAACATTCTCAACACTTCCTCCAGCTTCGTCCAAGAGAAGTCATTTTCCGTGTTTTAAAGAGCGGGATGACGGGGAGGGGTGAGACTGAAAACAAACGGACCTGCTCGGACGCTTTGATCTTCATTTCCTGCCAATTATTTACGTCTGTTTCTCACGAATCTTTTTTTCGTCCTCTTGCGCTTGATTGCTGCTCTTTTCACCCTTAAACACAATATGTTTTCTCTTTAAAGGTTTCTGTCAGGAAGCTATAAAGACACCTCGGTGGCTTGTGTTATATGCTAAAAATATGACGCAGTGCCCTGTAGGTTATTTTAATTATTTTAACACACACTAAAACAATACAACACAAAATGGGTGCATTTATTGTAATGTAAATGTTAAAATATGCTAATTGCAAATAAAAAAAACGAATTAATATTAACAAAGCTCATAAAGCAGCGAGTAAATATTAAGCATTCTGGCAGGTTTCCAAACTATCATGTCAACATGTTTGTCATATTTATACCTTCTCATTAGCATCCAAGATAGTTTGCTTATTAAAAAACGAACGTGTGCTATATAGCCTTTGTTGTGTGTTTTTGCTGAAGTTTGCTGAAAGCTCATCGGGTGGGGTGTATAAAAAAATGATAAAGGGGCAGGGCAATGGGTAGCAGGACCTCCAGAGAGGGGCCATTAATCTGAGGCCTCTACTCGCACCCGCAGCCTGACCACAGACCCGTTCCCTTGACCCGCGCAGTGCAGCGTTCTGCTGAAAAGGCAGGTGGTAAAATGGCCATTTTCAAGAAAAACAAGACCGATTCTGGCCTGTGTTGCTGGAGCAAAGCAAAAGGATGTCATTTAAGACCCCTACTGCTGAGGGTCACTCCTTCACTTTTTTTTAAGTCTCCAGCCAAAGCTAAACTTAGATGTGTGCGTTCTGGCTATTGTTGACAAGTGTGCATTTACATGATTTCTTTTTTATATTTGCATTAATATCTTGGTTCCTATAGCTCAGCTTGATGAACACTAAGGTCATTGATAGCACTGCAGAAAATGACTTTCTTACTTAGTATTTTTGTCTTGTTTTCAATAGAAATATCTAAAAATTCTTAAATCAAAATGTATTTTCTTGATGAGCAAAATGACCTACACTGCAAAAAATGATTTTGTGCATAAAACAAGCAAAAAAATCTGCCAATGGGGTAAGCACATTTTTCTTGAATATTCAAGATTTTTTTGCATAACCCATTGGCAGATTTATTTGCTTGTTTTATGCACAAAATCACTTAAATGTATTATTGTTGGTCTAAAAACTAGACTTATTTTCTTGGGTCGTTTTGCTCATCAATGAAAAGCATCTTAATTTAAGAATTTTTAGATATTTTACTGAAAACAAGACAAAAATACTAAGATTCTTGAAAATCATTTTTTGCAGTTTAGTTCATTTTGTTCATCAAGAAAATACATTTTGATTTAAGAATTTTTTGATATTTGTACTGAAAACAAAAATAAGTATGAAAGTCATTGCAGTGAGAGTACACTGCAAAAAATGATTTTCAAGAAAAAAATTATTTGTATCTTTGTCTCGTTTTCAGTAAAAATTTCAAAAAATTCTTAAATTAAGATGCTTTTTCTTGATGTGCAAAATGACCCAAGAAAATAAGTCTAGTTTAGACCAAAAATATCAAATTGAAATGATTTTGTGCATAAAACAAGCAAAAAAATCTGCCAATGGGTAAGCAAAAAATCTTGAAAATTAAACACTAAATTCACTAAATTCAAGAAAAATTAGCTTACCCCATTGGCAGATTTTTTTGCTTGTTTTATGCACAAAATCACTTAAATTTGATATTTTTGGTATAAAAACTGGACTTATTTTCTTGGGTCATTTTGCTCATCAAGAAAAAGCATCTTAATTTAAGAATTTTTTGATATTTTTACGAACAACAAGACAAAAATACTAAAATTGAGCAAAAATGAGCAAAATTAAGAAAATAAATTTAGTTTTTAGACCAAGAATATAAAATGTAATTAAATTTGTGCTTAAAAGAAGCAAAAAAAAGTATAATAAATAGATAAATCTGCCCATGGGGTAGAAAAAAATTATTGAATTTAGTGTTTAAGAAACAAGTAAAAACAATTTTTTTTTGCTTGTTTTAAGCACAAATTCACTTGAATGATATTAAACAAATGCTCTTGGCACGTATTTTACATTCTTACAATACTTTCGCTTTAAATCTGCATAAACCCGCCCTTACACTCAAAAAAATAATTCATTGGATTAACTCAATAAAATTGTGGGCAGGATTTCCATCCAATATGAATGTGTACCCCTAACTCATAAAAAACTGCTTTACACAATTAAAATATATTGAGTTGGTCCAACTCAATTTAAAGTAAATGGCAATACTAAATTAGTTGCCTCAACTCAATTTAGTGTAGTCTGAATAACTCAATTTAGCGTATTTTGATTAACTCAATGTAGTGTAGTCTGAAGAACTCAATTCTGTTATTTTATATATAACGTTTTTATATCATACTAAGTAGCAGAAGCACATGTTAGCATGCTTATAATAATAACATATGATACTTTGGATGAGCATTTGAGAAGAGACTGATCTCCAAACAGACATAAACACTTTTAATGCTCATTGAGAGAAATATGTCACATCCACAACCTAACCACAAGCCCCACTCTTCTGCACGATGGTAACCAAACAATTTGAAAAAATATAACACAAACGCTTCTAAAACAATAAGATAAACTGACATTTAACACTATTAAGTATTTCTCTTTACCTAAAAATGCATAAAATAACACTTAATTAAAAAAATGACTCTCCAAAAGCAGTTGCATGCAAAGCATGCTGGGAAATTATTTTTCCAGAACCCAAACTCAAACTAATTGTGTTAACGCAATTAAAAAGAAATCAATACATTATTGTACATATTTATTTTGTGTTATACTAATTAAATATATATACATATTGCTCTTAATGAGGTATTTTACATTTATTGAACACAATTTTAATGTGTCATGTCTAAGAAGGGCTTGAATCATTTTTTTGAGTGTAGGCCATTCAGAAATACTGGTTTGTTGGCAGAATCCATTAAGGGTCAGATAAAAAATAGTAACTTACAAGAAAACAATGTAGACGCACTTCATATACACTGATAAAATGTATATTATTGGTTGGACTTACAGTATATTCAAATGAAAAGCTAAATTGTCACATTGTGAGATACCAGTGGCGGCTCGTGACTGTTCTTCCGAGGGGCGCAAATTCAAAATATGTGTTTGTTGCTTCATGTGCATCACGTGTTTTGTCAAAATAAGTGCCTGCTGCACACGTGTCAAAACCGTTTATGATAAAAGAGACGCTCACGTTCACAAAATACACGCAAGACACTCCCTTAACAGTAAACTTTGATTATGCATGAGATTATGCGAGTATCTTTTAAACGCGAGCGTCTCTTTTATCATAAACCCTTTAGACGCGTCTGCAGCAGGCACTTATTTTGACAAGACACGTGATGCACATAGGTTCATTCGACGAGCAGAACACATATTTTGAAATTACGAACAACACACATGACGGGCTACATACATGTTTTGGAAAACTTCGCATGGAGTGCCCTCGGAAAAAGAAGTCAACAGCCGTCAACTGTTTGTGCAAGACAAAAATACTGAATGTTATTTTTTGCAGTATGAGATGCAAAAGCCACTAAATGCCATTTCATCAAAAATGAGATAATGATTCACCGAATGCTCTCGGCACGTATTATACATTCTTACAATACTTTCACTTTAAATCTGGATAAACCCGCCCTTATGCCATTCAGAAATACTGGTTTGTTGGCAGAATCCATTAAGGGTCTGATAAAAAATGCTCATTTACAAGAAAATATGTTGAACACTTACAGGGTTTTGCATCTGATCTCTTCATATACTGTATACTCATAAAATGTATATTATATTCAAATGAAAAGGTAAATTGTCACATTGTGAGATACATTTTTGTATTTATGCTCACATTTTTTTTAGAGATGAGTGTAGTAATTAAACACACCTGGTTAGTGTTGTACTTGAAAACGGTCTTGGTCTCGCGTGCATTTGTATTCGGTCTTTGCCTTGATCTTAGACAAAGAGGACTCTGGATTTATTATAACTCTGGGGATGTCACTGAATTGCCGGTGCATTGTCTTCATGTTGGTCTCGTCCTGCCTTGGTCTTGTCTTCGTCTAAACCCTTCAAAGTCTGGTAATGAGATGGTCTTGGTCTTTATTTGGTCATGGTTTAGGTTGACTACAATAGGTAAACCGGGCTAACACTCAAAGTGTTTGTATGAGTATAGGAGTATAATATATAATCATAAATGTATTTATTATAGTTTTATTTATATTAATACTCAATATGTTCCTCTGCACAATATTCACTGAACGCAAAACCATTAACTCTTTAGATACAACCCCCCAAATCCAATCACCAGTCATCAATCAACATATTAAACCCTCATTCAATCATTCTTTCCGCTCTTATTAGCATGTTATGCCTGTTCCTGCAGATGATCTGTACTGTTTTAGGGGGATGGGGTCTGGGACTGTAGTCCTTGGTCTACAGATGAAAGGCCTGTGGGGGCACCGGGCCACATCAGCGTAGACGGAGGCTGGCCATCGCGTGTTTGGAGGGAGCAGTTGGGAGTTTGATGACAGAACGGTCTTTGGGAATTTAAGGGTAGCTTGGAGTGCGCTTTTCCCTTTGGATGACAGCTCCAGGAAGGAAGGGTTTTCTTTTCAAAGGCACTGGCTTTATTTATATTACACATTTTCATCGAAGGGGTCTTTCAAAGGGAAAAGTCTTTTTTGCTTTTTCCCTGCGTTCGTGTTTTATCACCAAGCGCGTGTTTGTTTCCGGCCGTTCTTTTTTATAAACTTGTACGCCAAGAAACCCAATCCTAGGAATTTAAGCATTCAATGCATTATGGGATATTCATATTGTTTTATGATGCTAATTTAAAAAAACATCAATTATGTCCGATGATGCATTGCTGATAATGTTGATGATGAATCGAAGCCATGCATTCCCTTCAAAACACTTGGGCCACCAGTAAACACTGATTAGCTCTAGAAACACCCCGTCACTGATCTCCAAACAGCCCATTCGTCATTAGTCATTATTAGTCCAAGGCAGCAAAAGATAAATGAGCTGTCTATCAGGAGCCACATCATTTAAGACTGTATCATTGTTGACAAACAGTAGTGTCAAGTGACCACTGGCCCCTGCGAGGGACTCGCACTCCCCCTGGACCAAACCACTCAAGAGGGAGAGAAAATAAAAAAGAGAGGGCGTTCACCTGTTACCCTACCTGTCAGTTAAATAAAGTGTGGAAAGAAGCCACGGCTTGGCCCTGATAAGTTACTGTGCTCCTAATAACAAGCATTTCTTTGTTGTCCTGCTAAGATTGATGAGCAAGAGTATGTACAGTAATTAAACCCTTCAGTTCAAGAGGAAGTGATGTCAGAGGAAATGGGAAATATGGTGACTGCTTGGCCACAAAATTTTATTTTTCACTATTTTTATCAGAAAAATATATTGTATAACTACAACATAAAAAGAGCCTTAATCTTATTGGGATTTGTAACTAATTTACGAGTTGGCTAATTCGTATAAATTTGTAAGAGGTACATTTGCACTAAAATGTAAAATTATAGGAAAAAAGCTACCTTAATCCTGCCCATAAATGCAATGTCACTGCAGATTTAAGCTAAAATATACTAATTAGATTCAAAGAATTCATCTGAATTAGTCACCGTGTATTATAGTAACGAATTGCCATGAAATTGTGTCGAAAGATTTGTGAAGCAAAAAGATAATTTAGCTGTTTTTTCACTGCAAAAAATGATTTTCAAGAAAAAAAATTCTTAGTATTTTAGTCTTGTTTTCAGTAAAAATATCAAAAAATTCTTAAATCAAGATGCTTTTTCTTGATGAGCAAAACGACCCAAGAAAATAAGTCTACTTTTTTGTCATTTTTAAGTCGTTTTACATTTGATCAAAATTTCACCTGGTATTGATAGACGACACTTGTTTGAGTTATTGACCACAGCAAAATATATATCTCTAAAACATTATCTTTTAAAATTACGTTAAAAATTTTACTTTCGCCCCTGCTCTCCCCTACCATAATTTGTCAGAATATCTTCTATTGTTTTTTACAGAATAAAGAAACTCATACAGGTTTTAGACAACATGAGGATGAGAAAATGTTGACAGAATTTGAGTGAACTATCCCTTAAACAAAGGCACTTTTAATTTGTGTTTGGCCTTTGAAAAGTCTTAATTTTGGACCCTGGATGTAACTTATACGGTTTAAAGTACAACCTCAATATTTTTACAACCTCTGTTTTTCATCTTGTGTCCCTATAATAAATAAATCTTTGTCCAGTAGGCAAGTCTTATTAAGCCATCTAATATAACAAACAGCTTCATTTAGATGTTCAACAAAAGTTTGCTGCTCCATCCTCTGCCAAAAAATATTTAAAAAAAACTTGCCTGAGGGACAAGAGGATAACCATCAAACTTAAGACGTCCCTCTAAAACTCTTATCCCCCGCCATCATTTAATTAATTAGAAAAAGGTGTCGTTTATACAAGACTCTTGAGAAATCAAGGGCAAGAAAAGTATTTTTTTCCTTGTCGTCATGTTGTTGTTCCTGTCATTGCTTCATTAATTTTCTCGGGGTAAATCATGTCAAGAGCGTGCATGTGTAAGCTGTCAGAGTGTAGATGTATCTATTCGTCACCTCGGGGAGTGTGCGTGTGTTTGTGTGGATCTGAAGTGGGACCCGTGGGTAATCTTGACGGGGCGTGGACACGGGGGAGGTCTGGCACGCCTTGTAAACAAGATGGTAATGTCTGATAAGAAAAGCTGATGCCTAATGACGAATGGCTAATAATGCCAGGAGACTGCAGGGACCGAGAAAGTGTATTGATTATCCTTATTACCCAAAGCATTCGTCTCGGGAGATGAACGGGTCGGGGAGAGGGAGGAGGGAAATTAGCCTGCCCCTTCCCTGTTGACGGACTGATTGCTCTAGAGGCCCTGAAAAGGACAAATGTGTTCACACAGCACCACATAAACCTTAAACACTTTCAGTAAGAGAGAAGAAAGCAGGCTTAGATATTTAGATAACATCAAAAATATACTAAAGCATCTTTTAAGATGATTTTTGGTCACGTGCAGTGATAAGTGTCATTGCAGAACATGAGACCCCCGCTTGTTTCACCACATCTAAGATGGCTAGTTTACAACAGCCTGGTTTCTTTTTTGGACACGATCCCCGACTCATAAACTTGGTTTGGAAAATACTGAAGAAGTTATTGGTGACCACCCTGGAAAGTTTTGGTTTTATACTTTTAATAAAATTTGAGCTAATTTTTCATTTTAAAGTAAAATTAAAATCTACAAAAAAATGCTGCTAAAATATGTGTAGGGATGTAATCAGAGCTGTATTGTTGTGGTCACTGCTATTATTTATTTCTAATTTATGCATATTGTATTTCATTGTGTTGTATTGTTGTTGCATTGTCTTCTATCTTGCTTTGTCGATCTGCACTTTTTTGTCTGCCACTGTTTGCACTAAAGGAACCTGATCTCACAAAATCCGTGAAATAGTCACGCAATAGTAATTTTTGCGTGTCATTGTCACGCATTTCCACCATTTTACGTGCCCGTGCCACGACTTTCTTTTCCGTGTCAGTTTCACGTATTGGTTACTAAACTGTTTTTCCTATTTTCTTACCATTGTCGCTCCGGTTTGGGGTTAATAAGACTTTCTGTTACACAAAATTACATCCTTACCCAAACCCAACTCTAACCCTAATGTCAGGCGACAATGGTTTGAAAAGCATACGAAAGAATAGTATAAACCAATACTTAAAGTGACATCCTAACGCAAACAGCAAATCTAACCCCAAACCAAAGCGACAATGGTTTAAAAATAAATACAAAATCGTGGCACGGGCATGTAAAATGGTGGAAATGTGGGACAATGACACGCAAAAGTTAGAAAAATATTGCGTGACTATTTCACGGAAATTTGTGAGATCATGTTGGGCCGAAGTATGGTCCATTTTCCACTTTCATCATCAGAAGAGTGAGGGCGTAATGTACGCACAATGTCTGATTTAGGAAACCCTGCGTACATTGCACGTGTAGGTTGTGCATGCGCCTACAGGAGAATGTACAGTACACTGCAAAAAAATTATGTCTTACTTAGTATTTTTGTCTTGTTTTCTAATATAAATATCAGAAATTTTTTAAATTGAGATACATTTACTTGGTAAGCAAGTGGGTTATAATATATAAAGTCTAAAATACCTGCCAGTGCAGTTAGAAAAATCAACTTATTTAAAGTTTCAACTTAATAAAATAAACCAAGTTTATTTTTTTTGCTGCACTGGCGTATAATTTGACTTTCAAGTAAAAAACTTTTGATTTTCATCATTTATTTCAATAAACAAGACTTAATATCTTTAGTTACTTGCTTACCAAGATAATGTATCTCAATTTAACAATTTTCAGATATTTATTTTAGAAAAAAAGACAAAAATACTAAGTAAGACATTCAAGATTTTCAAGAATTTTTATTAGTATTTTTGTCGTGTTTTCAGTAAAAGTATCTAGAAATTCTTAAATTTAGATGCCTTTTCTTGATGAGCAAAACGACCCAAGAAAAAAAATCTTAAAAAATTTTTCTTAAAGACTAAATTCAAGAAACATTCAAGAAAAAAATTGCTTACCCCATTGGCAGATTTATTTGCTTGTTTTATGCACAAAATCACTTAAATTTGATTTTTTTGGTTTATAAACTAGACTTATTTTCTTGGGTCGTTTTGCTCATCAAGAAAAGGCATCTTAATTTAAGAATTTCTAGGTATTTTTACTGAAAACAAGACAAAAATATTAAGATTTTTTTTCTTGAAAAGATTTTTTTGCAGTGTATCCTAGGAGATGCATTGCATTTTGTCTCAATGCACATGCGTCGAACGTCTGTGTACATGTACAAGTCAAATAAACGATCATTTGCAAGGCTGTGGGTTCAACCGTGCGCATACGTTTGCGTACATGTAAAAAACAGGCTACAAGTCTCACACACTTTTTGTAACTACGCTAAAAATGTACTTTTTTAGTCCATCTCTGTGTTGTTTTATGTAGTTTTACAGCCTTTATAGCACTGGGGTCTCGCAGAGACGTAGTGTCATTTCACTGCTATGGCTGAAATGTCAAAAGCTTTTTGACTTTCTTTGCTAGACCATATATGATGAGCATACACCAGCACTAGTTCCTTATTTATCTGCACAGGATAGAAAAAAAGCTTCTTTTGATGGTTTATCCACAATTACTTTTCTCATCTGAAGTGCTGACTTCTCCAGGAAGACTGGAGAGGGCTGTCTAGGTCATAGTAGGACTGCCCATCTAAGCAACACACAAAAAATGAGGTCACTCTTTTCTGCTGTTTCGCCAAAACCCGGTCAAGTCATAGACATGAGGATCCGAAGATCTGAATCGGTTTCAGGGACACATTTTGTTGCAAGAAAAAGACACGAAAGTAGAAAAGTTTTGTGATTAGTGATAAAGTGATTAGTTCCTCTTGTTTGTAACGAGTATTGCACCGAATATCCGCTTGTTAAGACATAGGTATACCGTTTTCAGATCCACATTTAAACGGCCATTCATGAGCACTATTTATTCATAGCATACATTTAAGCGAAAATTTTATAAACTCACGTGTAAACTGCAGTCTCAGGCTCCCAGAATCAAAGACAGCAATATATTAATAATTCATAAAAAATCCACATACATAAATCCATGTCTGGTCACCTCAGATATTGTCATGGAGATAAATATTCGGATCGGGTGTTTTTAATAGTTTTTCATTATGATATGAGTGTATTATAGCCGTGATTTTTTTTTGTTATTTTTCTCTATGACATCTGTGAGCGGTTGGACCCAGAAGCGGCGCATGACATCAGACTAAACAACCGGATATGAAGAGTATGGTTCCAAAACGAGTCAATTTGTTAATTATTTTTTCAAAAATCTCGTTTTTTTTATTGTGCATTCTAAAAAATATCAAACTGCAGTTGGTTTGTTTTGATTTAAGCCTTCATAACTAAAAAAAAATAAAGCTAAGTAGAACAATAAACACAATAAAAGCATGATAACATAATAATAAACATGTTTGACAAAATTTAAAAAAAACCTGAGTTATCTAGTTTTGGAAACAAACTATTCATATACGGCCTTGCATTTATTTTATTATCTAATGTACAGTATATTATATTGTTTTGTACTACTATACGCACACATTTCTGCATATGTGACTAGACCACAAAACCAGGGGTCAATTTATACATAATGTGAAAGCTAAAAAATAAGCTTATTGTGAATATATGGTATGTTAGGATAGGCCAATATTTGGCTAATCTGGAATCCGAGCCTGCAAAAGTCCTTAGCAACACATCTTACTTATGGTAAATACATTGCTAATGCTAATGCTAATGATTTTTATCATATACGTTTTTTGACCAATATAATGTATTATTGGCTATTGCTCCAAATTTCCCCAAGTGCACCCTATGGTCCAGGGTCACATATTTCCATTTTAAAACACTTAACACAGTTTTATAAATTTCTATAGACCCTGCAGTATGGCAATATATAATATTTTATTTTAAATCCCAATAACATTTAGGGTTATTGGAATATTAAAATAAATGTTTATATTATTAACATGTCATTTACAAATTATTAAATTTAATTTAAAAGATTAATATTTAAAACAAAGTAGCAACATTCGTTTTAACAAAATGTTCAACACACACACACATAGACCACCAGTTTGTGAGACAATCTCTTCCTCTCAACAGCTTCAGTTTGTTACAGCCTCATCTGGGATTTAGACTGTAATAATGGCACCTAATCAATAACCATATTTCTCTTACTGTAAACGCGCTAAAGTATTTATGAATTATTTGATACTGCGTTCCAAATAAAGCAAAAGCGAGCGAATCGTGTCCTAGAGGCCAAAGTAATGAATAGCTTTATTGAAATCAATTGATATAATGCTCGCCAAAGAAGAGAAGTACAAAATTGCCCGAGTGAATCAATTGGACCGCATTATCACACACTTAACAACCCCGTTGCCATATAACGGTGCGGCGGGAGAGTTTCAGCCAGCGGATGCTTAGGTGAAGAGATGCGCTCTCACACAGATGTATTTTGATGTTGTGAGACAGATGTATTGTGATGTACTGAAGGTCAGGCCTCATTGTGCGACGCTCTTGTAACAATGTGAGTGAAAGACTTGTGTCTTTTTAATCTCTGTGGCTCTCCAAACAACCCTCCATTAGACATCCCACATTTATCACGACAAATGATTATAATTGTATGGGAACATTAAAATGTAACATGCAATGTATAACATTTTATAGCATTTATGGGGAAGACTAGGACTAGTTGTCACTTTTTAGATCTATTGTATTTCTCAGGGTAGGTTGATTGTCATGTCAGTTTCTGTATAAGAGCATACATCTTGCATGGAAAGAACAAAAATCGAATATCATTGGGAAAAAGCAACGTGTCTCTCCTGCATGTACACTATAAATTAATGCATTATAAACTTTATAGTTTATATCAACTATGCATATGTTTATATACAGGGACGTGCACAGGATTTTTTAGGGGCAGTTGCTCTGACCTATATAAAGGGCACCCCCCCCCCCCTAATTTTTAACTCACAGCCTATTTGAAGGACTGAGAATAACATGGTCTTTATTAAAATCAGCAAACATGTTTTTCTGATGCCTACCAAAAAAATTGTAGCCTAGGCTGCTTGTCTGCAAGCTATGATAGCTAGCTGCTATCTGTCTGATTATTTAGGCTTAAACGAGGCAAACTCAGCCTAGATTCATGAAGTTTTTAACAGAGGTGGAAAGAGTAGCCAAAAACTTTACTCAAGTAAAAGTACAAGTAACTAAATAAATAATTACTCAAGTAGAAGTAAAAAGTATGCAATGAAAATAATACTCAAGTAGCAAGTTACTAGTTACTCATGAAAAAATGTATCTAGATATACATGCGCAACACACACACACACACACACACACACACACACACACACACACACACACACACACACACACACACACACACACACACACACACAATACAGTGCCCTCCATAAGTATCAGAACTGTAAAGACAAGATTTTTCTGTTTGCTCTGGAGACCAGAAATTGGTAAGATAAATATCAGTATGTCAGAAGTTTAGAATGTCACATTTTATTAACCTTTGTTTATGTTTCAACACATGCTTTAACAACAAAGAACAACAGCATTAAATGCTGACTTATGAATGTTGTACACAAATGCACATAAGTGAATCAAACTGATCCTACACATTTTATGCTTTTCATGTGTAAACAATCAGGACACAGCTAAGTGACCATTAAAAAAAAATAATGTGACAGATTCTGTACTTTTGTCTCATGTTCATCTTTTAATGTTTAGACATTTCTTGACTCCACAACAAACAGAAGAATACTTATGAAGGGCACTTCTACAGTATGTGTAAAACTGCAACATACACAAACAGTACAGAAAAAAGAATACAAACACAGAATAGACAAGCATTTCAAATTAACAAATTAACTCTAGTCTCAATGTTGATGTAGCTTATAGCTAAAATATCAGACAAGTAAACTGATAACAGTTTTGCATATGTATAAAGTTAGAAATCTCCTCAGATGGTCTGAGGACATTGACAGTTTACACTTACATAAAAATGATTTTAAACTCATGTTTTCTTACGTTGTCATGTCACGTGTGTTTTGTGAGAATCACTTACATCATACAGTACAGTATACAGCGAATCAGACGTCAATCATCGATGGATTTTCTTCAATCTTTGCTACAATGCTTCTGAAGGTTGCACGCGTTTAACTGTGTCTGACGATGGACGAACAGGTCGCGTGTATGTAATGGCGGGTACATGTGTGAAGTTTTGCTTTTAGTTAAAAGATTGGTAAATTCATTTCCACGTCACCCAACACTGGTTATATTCTGCGTGTTTCTACATAAGTTACGAGTAAAACAGCTCCGGACGATTCCGTTTTTGCAGCGATCTGAACAATTCATTCAAACTGATTTGCAAACAATTTAAAACGTTTGGCCCATTCGCTTTGTAAAGAATCGACTCAAACGACTCATTTATTTTCAACACTTTGTAAGGAATCGACTCAAACGAGTCATTAATTCGCGAATGCGCCAGAAACACAAGATAGCAATTTAAAAATAAAATACAAATTTCGTAATTAATTTAAATACAGTAACGAAGGAACGCTGCATAGTGTAAACAAAGTAAAAGTACAATTTATTTTTTTCCACCTCGGAAGGGCAACTTGAGTCGAGAAGGGCATATGGGCAGTTGCCCGGGCAACCTGAGCAACCCCCCTGTGCACGTCCCTGTTTATATACTAAACAAGCAAATCAAAATTCTGATACAACCATCTATAAATGAATAAGCATCTATAGATACACATGGTTGTTACTTTTTTGTGGCAAATATATTATTATCTTAGTGTTGCAGATGTTTTGTGATCCTCCCTGCCAGCCTTTTCTTGAAATGGTGCCCGCCAGCATTTTTTGTGATTTTTCATAAAAGTTTCACAAAATGCCTTCCAGGAAATTTTTCTTCTAAAAATATATAAACATACAAATATATCAAATGAAAAACAATTTTGTGAAGGAGTTTTGTTAGAGATCAGATTTAGAACGATTATCAAAACATACACGGAGTGCAAAATTAACAAATAATTGTTTGCTTCAGATTTTTATAAATTGGACCATCTAATGGATAATCGCGGTATTACAGATTACCATAAAACGTCATCAGGAAAACGTTTTTTTCAGGCAAATGTTTTCTCTTAATTGACGAGATAACTTTGACGGGATATATTAATTTGCTTAATTTCCCCCGACCCCACATGCATTCATACCACAATGACAACCACAATTATCCACACATTCATATTGTTGTGACAAAAAAATATATATCAGTCCCTCCAGAAAAACGCGATTATGCGATCGCATGATTCAATGCATAATCAGCCAAAGTCCGCATATTTATGTGGCGGACGCATTTTTTAAAATATGCCGCACTTTCATCGCATAAATTGCAGATTTCTGAGCTCAAAATATGCGGGGCTTGCATGATTTCATAATCCCCGCATTTTCGTAGCAAAAGTCACATATATCTTAGCAGTAGGGGTGTAACGATTAAACGATGAATGAATTTGAATGAATTATGGTGAAATCCAGGCAAATCCGAAACTCCCTTTGTGCCACAGAAGAAGTAGCATTACAAACGCTATTCCAGGAAATGTCTATAGGAATATTTATATCACTGTTTTTCAAATTGTTTCAGGTATTTTCATGATAATAAAGAATATTTTAAATGATTTTGTTTAACGAGTGTTGCTTTTTTAAATGCACGTAATAAACGACTCCAACTCATTATGATTTTAGATTGATAAGGACTTCCTACCGACCAAATGCCGTAGTATACGCACAAGCTGTGCATTAAACAAAGAATCGCAGCCTTGCGATTCAGAATCGATTTCAGACAGGCATTTTTAATGGGACACACGGTTGAATCGTTACATCCCTACGTAGCAGAAAGTTGAAAAATGTTGCATTTACTTAACACAAGCGCAGCCATGTCCCCTGTTGCCATGGGAACAGTATGACGTGACGTGATTATGTGACGTGAACATCATTGAACAGCTGAAAAAGCTTCAAACAGTTTTTGCAAGTTCCCGCAATTTCATCGCATAAAATTGCATAAATATCCCGCATATTTCTTCGCATGTTTTAAGAAAACGTGTCGCAAGATCAAGGATTTTTGCCTGCAACAATCACAAAAGGCATTTTTCTGGAAGGACTGATATATAAATAAAAAGAAGCATAATGCAAACAAAATTAATAACATAAGAAAATTAAAAATAAATCAATACTCTGATCAAAAATCAATACATGAAAATACAATACAATTAGCAAACCATTTGAAAAAAAGAGTTAACAATTTCAAGTATATGTGTGTTTCACCTGTTAAGCCCGGAGTATAGTCTGTTTTTTTAAAATTGCAAAGTATCGTTTTATTTGACTCGTACGTGTACACAAGAAGTTCAAAGCATGCGCATTGCGACAAAATGCAATGCATCTCTTGGGCTACAAACTTCTACTAATGCACTGTATCCCGCCCCTTACATAAACGTTAGAAATGGACTTTACTTCGGCCTTTACATGTGAAGGCTTGATAATGTACTAAAAAAGCTAACTGGCTTGAAATGTCAATTTAATTTTACATCCCTTGGTGCATAATTCAGTCACATTTTGGAAGAAAGAAAATTGCACGCATCATTTTAATACTCCTCCTGATTGGTCGGTTTTATAATGAAAAGGTGTTGTTACGCTGTCAGCAAAGTATGTTATTCAAGCAGTAGTTAAAACTTTCCTGGGCAACCATGTATAAATTTTCTGAGTTATGCAAATTATTTTAACAGTTAATTAATAAACAAACACTTATTTATTAAACATTATAATAAATAAACATTATTATTATTATTATAATTATTATTATTAAAAAAAATTTTTTTTATATTAAATATATTATAATATATTGACATTTATTTTTCGCAAACATAATGAACTTTTTGTATTTTTACAACAGGCTTAACCTATGCCGAACCTCTCACTAACCTACAGTATAATATAAAGTAGACATCCATATATCATGCTTTTAAAATAGCATTAAAGGTCACTTTAGTAAGAAGAGCCTTTTCAGCGTCTGTTTGCAATCTGTTTTGCAATTCACTTAAATCATGTGATGTCATCCTGCGTTAAATGCGCTCAACACGTGGGAGGTATTGAGGCGGGAAACATGTTGAACAAGCGCCTTCCTCGCCGTGGTCTAGGAAATGTGGGAACAGGACAGGCAGCCGACCGCCCCATCAAAACACTGTGGTCAGCCACCACTTATGCTACAGGCAGAAAATAAAAGAGGCCACGGGGAACGCTCGAGGTGGAAGCCTGGGTTTAAATAAAGCCGTTCGATACGTTCGTGAAAACAGTCTGACACGCAAGGCGTTGTTGTCGTTGAAATCATAATAAAGCCTGACCCTAAAATTTGTCCAGTCGAGTCGAACCCTTAAAGCGAGTTTAAGGGTTTCTTTTCTCGCCAATCAACGGGCATTACCCCTGGCCCACCACCACCGTCCAGCTGTGATATTAACTGAAAACGATTAAGGTTGGACCACACGGGCCGGCCGACAGACTAGACTTTGCGGGGTTAAAAAAGGCCAGTATTTTTAGGAGATCCCTGCAGAGGATGTCAGATGAAAGATTTACGCAACTTAGTAAAGCACATTTAAGTGCCACCTATGTGGAAACGACTTTGATATATATCATTCGGATCCAATTATGGAAAGGGAGATTTTTTGGTGACGCCATATTAATCACGACTCCTGTGACTTGTTTTATTACACTTCTGATCAGTCTTTGTTGTATTTTTTGTGGTGATCCTCAAAGTTCCTGGACTTTGTTATGCAAGTATACAGATGTGTACAAGCTTCTTTCCTGCTTATCGTTGCTACGCAACACTTTCTGGCCTATCTGCTTCCTCTCTAAACTATGGCTCATTTCCGTACGACAGTGCAAAAATAGCCAAGCCCTCTGCACCCCTCCATGTTGTTTCTTCCTTTCTGCAATCCACGACATCTATCAAGTCTGTTCCTGGGCTTCCTATCTCTTCCTGTGGCCAGACGGAGAAACGAGAGGAATGACATTTCTTGGCCCTTATTTGATTTTTACCTGCTGACAACATGTTTGTTAACCCCAAAAAGATTGAACTATTTGAAAACTTGGCATGCTTTCTCTTATTCCAGTATATATGTCACATTACACCGTGAACATATACAAATATATGCAGTCCTTACATTCAATCGGTTCATACTTTATTTTTAAATAGATTCCTCCGTGTGCCGTTGTCTGTTCGCCCCAGTAAATGTGTTATTTCTCTGTTATGATTAATGTAGCTCACCACCACAAGATGATGTTTGAAACATAGTAATCGAGACATAATCCTCAAATCCCTGTGTGGTCAACACAACCGAATCTGGAGTTTCTCATCAGCCCTTACTTTTCTCCTGGATGGTTGGAAAAGAAGGGAGGCATGGAGCAGAGCCATACCAGGTTCTGCAAACTGTGGCATGTGCACTTTTTCCCAAGCCACAGCTACGCCAGCTCAGATTAATTTCCACTCCTGTATTTTTGCAGAAGTTAATAAGCTACAAAGTTTCTTGCCCCCCAACCATTTTTTCGACATATGTACTAAGCCACGCAAATATAAACGCTCTCTCTTACTGTAAGCGGCGGTTGTATACTGTATAATTACGTTTTTGATTCGCTTGATCATCAAGATCACTGAGAATGTAAAGCCTTGTGTTTGATTATTTTCATTCTAAAAATGAAAGTGTTATATTTAAATACTGCAAAATGAAACATGTGCAGATGTTATGACTCATTCGCAAAGCAATTTACATGTTGGAAGTGAGTAAAAGAAAATTCCCTTGTTGGCTCATTACCGGGAATGATTTCAAGTGTTTGAAACAGTCACACAATAGTTATTATAGTCCACACTGTAAAAAAATCATATCAGCATAAGATTTTGTTTTAATTTAACTTAACAAATTAAGTTATATAATTTCAACTTGTTTATAAGAAATAAAAATTTTATTTTTGCACTTACATTTTTTATTCATTTTAATTTTATTGACAAGTGATGAGTTGCTGTAGCTTATAAAATATAAAAGTTGACTTAAAGGGATAAGTCACCCCAAAATGATAATTTTATCATAAATCACTTACACCTGTGTCGTTCTAAACCACCAAGTGCTCTGATTGTCTTCAGAACACATTTTTAGATATTTTTGATGAAAACCATAAGGCTTTTGTCTGTCCCATTGACTTCATTTAGTTTCACAATTCTTTCCCCCAGAATAAAATGAAAGACATTGCAAAAAGGTCCATGTTGCATGAATCGTTCAATAATAATATTATGAAGCGACAAGAACACTTTTGTTTGCAAAGAAAACAAAACAAACGATTTTATTCAACAATTTCTTCTAGTCCTTGGTTGTTCAGAGTGCATTCGCGACCAGAGTACGGCGCATGATGCTGACGTCACCTGTTTTTTTTCGCTTTTTAAAAAATCCCAAAACTGAACAACCAGGGAGGAGAACAAATCATTGATTAAAATCTCTTTTTTGCGCACAAACATGTTGTCGTCACTTCATAATATTATTATTGAACGATTCATGGAACATGGACCTTTTTGGCAATGTCTGTCATTTTTTGGGGGGGAAACTAACGGTTGTGGTGACACTAACTGAAGTCAACGGTACAGACAAAAGCCTCCCTTTAAAATATATATAAAAATTTGTTCTGAAGACGTCTTAGAACGACACAGGGGTTTATGATAAAATTATCATATTGGTGTGAACTAACCCTTTAAAGGGACACTCCACTTTTTTGAAAATAAGCTCATTTTCCAGCTCCCCTAGAGTTAAACATTTGATTTTTACAGTTTTGGAATCCATTCAGTTTGATCTCCGGGTCTGGCGGTACCACTTTTAGCACAGCTTAGCATAATCCATTGAATCTGATTAGACCATTAGCATTGCGCTAAAAATAACCAAATAGTTAAGATATTTTTCTTATTTAAAACTTGACTTTTCTGTAGTAACATCGTGTACTAAGACCGGTAGAAAATTAAAAGATGTGTTTTTTTCTAGGCTGATATGGCTAGGAACTATACTCTCATTCAGGCGTAATAATCAAGGACTTTGCTGCCGTAACATGGCTGCAGCAGGTGCAATGATATTACACAGTGCCTGAAAATAGTCTCCTGCTATTAAGAGTAAATTGTGCAAATTAAAATTTTCCATCTGTCTTAGTACATGATGTTACTACAGAAGAGTCGAGTTTTAAATAGGAAAAATATGGAAACTCTTTGGTTATTTTTTAGCAAGATGCTAATGGTCTAATCAGATTCAATGGATTATGCTAAGCTATGCTAAAAGTTGTACCGCCAGACCCGGAGATCAGCTGAATGGATTCCAAAACGGTAAAAATCAAACGTTTACCCCAAGCAGAGCTGAAAATTAGCTTATTTTCAAAAAAAGTGGAGTGTCCCTTTAACTAAAGTGAATTCAACATGATTTTTGTAAGTTGCAGCATCACTAGTCAACACAGTTGAAATGACTTGTAAATCCTAGTTGATTAAACTTAAAAAAGGTAGGTAATTTTTTTTTTTTACAGTGATATTCTAGTCAAAAACTTAAAATCGTATAGCACGACCAATTTGATTAAACTTGTACGCAGCCCTGCAGCATTTTTTTTATAGTCCAGAAACTACAAGAGTTATTTACTGCCCCTTTTGTACAAGATGGACATACACGTCTAAAGTAAACAAGAGCAGCTTCTCTTATGTTTTGCTCTCTTATCTCAGATATCTCTAGCGTACACCGTTGTTTGCCCTGTTGGTTAACTCCACAGATATTTCCTGAGGAAAACACGGCAGTTAAAATTTGCTCTGTCTGAGCAGCGGCCCTTAGATCCAGACTCCTTTTCTTGTAAAACTCAGCTTGAGCCGACAAAAAAGAATCATTGAATTCACTCGTGCTAGAAATTCAACGCCGCACGTGGAATGAAAATATTATGGGAGCTCAAAAGCGTAAAGAGACGTTTTTCTAAAGAGGATGTATTCATTTACAATGTTAATATACTTCCATTTTAAATTTATAACACATATATAAACATTGTAATTTAATAATGTAGTTAATGGTGTGTACGTCTATTAAGTAGAACACATGTACAAAACATTTCATTCATACAGCTTGTACCGTACAGTAAGTTCAGCCCCTCTGTGTGGACAGAGCATTGTTATATGTACCAGGATGTCGGAGGAGGAACAGAGGAGAACTTCTTCAAGGGGTGGAGACCAGACTGCGATGGCATCTTGGTCTCTGAAGATTCATCAATGTCTTTCCAAGCTTCAGAAAACGGACATGCTGAGTTGTTTTATGTGGGAATGGCTTGGTAGGCCGGAGGGGGGCTGCGGTCTGATTGTAAAACATGGAAGAGCGACATGTTAAACGTATTGATACAGTCATGTCAGGAAATCCCATGACCCACCACCTCCTTACTTTCCGCTTTAGTTTCCATTAGCCGAAGCCATTAGGTCTGGAGTCACTCTAGTAGGATAAATCATCGTATTTCAGGTGGATATGGAATCTGAAAGATTACTTTTCACTAGAATCAAAAGAATGTGTAAAGGGAACATATTATGCAAAATCCATTTGGACATAAATGTGTGTTGGCATTGTGTGAACACAACAACCCTACAATGAAAAAAATCCACCCTTTCCTTTTTTTAATCTCCAGTAAACCAAAGCAGTCTTATTAGACATGCTGTTTTGATTCTCTTGTTAATGTGATGTCACACAAACAAATCCCTGCCTATGGTCCCTTCTGACTGGTTAATTTTACCCAAAAGCTTTTCTAAATGTGTTTGTTAGCATACTGTAGCGCAAATGCGGCTAAAGATACTATTGTCTCAGACTGTATTTACAGTAATCTGATCTATTTTTAACCAAAAGTGCTTACTGTCTCTTGGTATGGGGTGAGAGCAGTCCCTCACGTGCATTTAGACTTACACACAGCTAAATGATCTGTGGGATATTTTGGGCTGAAACTTCACGGACACATTCTAGGCACATCTGAGACTTATATTAAAAACAACACATTAGTGTTGATTGTGGGACAACACACTAAATGCGTTGTCCCAGAATTCACCCATCACTGTGTTATTATTGAAACAACACATTTTGTGTTACTTTTAACACAACTTGTGTTATATTTTAACACAAAATCAACACAAAATTACACATGTGTTAAAAATACACATAATGTGTTAAAAGCTTAACTTTTGTGGTTAAATTGTTTAAAATAACGTTTGCAAGCCTTTGAAACACGTGCAAATCATCAACTTTCATCTTATTTTAATATGCGTATTAATTCGCGAATCGCATGCGAGCCAAACCGTGGGTCGTGATATGTACGGAATGGATCACGGATCAACTGCGATCCGTTACACCACTAATTAGTATTAAAACAAACATCTTAAGATACTTGGTAGCCTACAATATTTACCTCCTATTTTTGAGCATTGGAGACTTGGGCTTGAGTAGGCTACTTGCTGGTGGCAAGCTTTTCATTTCTCCGATGAGTCAGCAACGACGGGAAGTGAACTTCACCGAGTCAAATTGCATAGAAATCTTGTCAAAGAACGGAAAAAATAACGGTATTAACCGGTTACCATTATTTTAAATAAACGATTCTGTTCCGGAACATATATAAGTGTCTGGTTTCGTTTCTGTTCCTTGCAAAACATCAAAAGTTTCTGTTTTTCGTTTTCGTTCCATGAACCAGTTCAAAGCCTTGATATTCGGGTTGCGGCCGGTTGGGTTGTTTAAAATAAAGATGTCAATTAAACCTTTGTAATTGATATATTACTAAAAATGCGGGCCAGGAAGCGGATCGGGCACAATATTTTTGTTTTGTTTTTGCATTCCGAGTTGCCGGCGAGTTTGTTGAAAACGTCGGGTGTGGATTGTTTATACATCGATCCGCGCTTCACTGGTGCCCTTTAAGGGGGTCGCACACCGGACGGGAAGCAGAGCATCGAGCCATGAATTAAAAAAATAGAAGACATTATTTTCTACATTGGCGGTGTCTGACAGCAGTGTCCGCTGTGATTCTGGACGCTGCTCAAATCCCGGCCGTGCTACTCACATAGTTTATCATTAAATAAAATGATATTTGTCCCAAATCGTTAACGATTAACATAGGCTGCTAAGGCATATTCACTGTAAAAAGTAATACCTAGATCTAACTTATAAAAAGTGAGGCAAGTGACTGCATGGGAAGTTTTAGGTTGAGTCAACTTGCAACCTTTTTTAAGTATATTGAACACACTAACATTACTTAATATGAATGCAATAAAATTGAGTTGAGTTAACTAATTGTACTAGTATTACTCAGTTAAACCTACTTTTCTTGGTACAGCTAACATATTTATGGTTAGTTGTTGTTTTTTATTCCATGAGATGAGGGCATGAAACGTTTATTCAATCAACGCACCCACTCAGTTTCGTTTTGGGCAGCTGCAAAGCGTAACATACTTCAGTATGCAGTCTATGCACAAGCACCAGTCTTCTGAACAATGGTAACTACAAAACTCAAAGAAGAAACAGAAACTCTTCCAAATTTTGAAGATAAATTAACATTAAACACTAAGAAGTCTTTCTTTTTAGTTAAAAAAAAAAAAAAAACGTTTTAATTCAAATTTTACTCTCCAAATGCAGTCCCATGCAAAGCATGCTGGGATCTGCAAGTCCACTGCCTAGTTAGCTATGTTTGCAAAAAAATTAATGTAGTTTTTACACAAAATTATTAAGTTAATTTCTTTCTTACAAATTGAAATGGATTATACATAATACAATTAAGTTGAATTTACTCAATAATGTGTTCATTTAGAATTACTCAAATTATTCCAATTTTTATTTTATTTTAACTCATATTTTGATTTTAAAAACAAGAATTAAAAATATCTAATACAGTTTACTCAATTTATTTTTGTTAAATGTACTAAGACACAGAAACACTTTTTACAGTGTTTTAGCATCAGCATCTTTAGCACGCAACCCTTGACAGAGCTGACAAATATCGCGTTATTTCGTCACCATTTTGCACATGTAGGTCCAGAAAGCGGTTTTCAACCATGATAAGTAAATTCCCCATTTTTTTCTTATAACGCGTTGTGTTTCTTGTTTGATGTGTTACAGTACTGATAAATCTACAGGTTATTTAGTCCAGTAACACATCCTGAGTTTTTCAAAATAAAAGTAAATCTGGTTTAAATGTCAGGAGTTCCTGTTGGGACAAAAGTAACACTTGTTAATTTTTTTCCCGCTGCTAAGACTGTTGCATTATGTTGAACATTTATATTATGCTAATTTGACTTAATTTTATAATGTTCATACTGTTTAAAAAATCAAGCATTTGATCAAACTAAAATTTTATTGTAATTTCATTATTTTTTGCAAAGATAAACAACAATGTTTGCAGTTACATATAAACAAGGTCATAGTCATGTATATTTACTAAAAAGTGACTCCCTGATAGCAATAGGCTCCGGAACGGATCTGCAACGGATCTGCTCCGAAGCCGACAGCTCCGGTCTGGATCCGTTGCGGATCCGTCCCGGAGCTTATTGCTATCAGTAACACAAAAATCAGTCTTGTTTTGTTGTGTAACTTTTGATCCACCTGTGTGTTACTTTTATCCCAGCTGACAGGGTCAAAAGTAACAACGCGCTTCATTATACTGAAGTCCTTTTAAATTTGTTCAAAATTCCACCTGATATTGATAGACCACGCTTGTGAGTTACTGACCACAGCAAAAATATATCTCTGTCTAAAACATTATCTTTTAAAACTAAGTTTTTATGAAAAATGGTACTTTCGCCCCTGCTCTCCCCAAGACTCTGTCTGACTAAGCTTGCGCTATTTAATGTGCACATCCGGTGTGCGATACCTGCGAGTTGTCCTACACGCGACGCTTCTCGTCCGGTGTGCGACTCCCTTTAGACCTAGCAAATAAACAGCCATCATTTCTTTCCAACTCTTAGAGTCAAAAACATACCAATTGCTCTAAAATTTGACTTTCAGTAGCTCTGAATGTTTCTTCAGAACAACAAGATGCTGTTTCCTATCAATCAAAAAAGGTCTGACTGGAAACAATAGGACTTTGATGAGAACCTGAAAGGCAGCACTTTGAGAGTTGTGCCCATGTAGTTCAGATGTCTGTGACGGTCAAGGTAAAGCGCCCTATTACTTCACAGCCTATTTCATGAATGTCAGTAAACATCATACCTTTTGAGGGATTACTCAATTTGTTCTCCTCCCCTCCGTCCAATCAGATGTCTGTTTCCATTGTCACCATGATTTGAGAAATACCTGCATTTACAAAATAGTCGCATTTGAAAATTTCTCAAACAACAGATAATATGCATTGATTTGTAAATTCAACACAAACTATTCACAAAATGAGCACTGGCACATGTAATCATGACCCTTCTTAGGATGTTTGAGTTTGTACAGTTTGTACATTTAAGGGGAGGATATCGGTGTGACCCTTGGGGGCCATGTGCGGCTCAACAGGCAGTACCTCTTCCTGTTTGAAAACAATTTATTATCCCGTCTAGTGCTATCAGGGCATCAGTTGTGTCCGTGTCCCTTTTGGTCACCTTTAACTAATTCTGTCCAGTGCACACAAACCAAACTGTATGATGACCAGACGGATAGGCATCAGAATCTACCAGAACGAGTCTCAAATGTCATCTGCTTTGATGGATTGGTTCCCATTGGTGTCCCATGGGTTACCAAGAGGAAAGCAATGGGGGAAGAGTCTGGCCACCGGTCTCCTCAGATCTCTCAGCAGAGGGTTGAACGGAGCCGAACAATGGAGGAGAAACCTCGTGGAGTCTCGCTAGTGTACGTATGGGTGCATGTGGCATTCGCAGGAAGCCAAGACTACAGGGTGTGGGGCCGTGCTCTCTGCAAAGATCCGATTTCCACATTCTTCCCTTCTGCCACACCTAAGGCCCTAATTGTCTGGCCACAGACAAAGTATTTCGAGACCACACCGTTGCAGCCAGCTTTTTCGGAACCTGGATGTTTCATTTGGGCCTGAACCAGAGTTTTGGTTGAGATCGCTTGAGTTGCGTGCAGCCATTCTCAGGGAGGAAAAGAAAATGGGATTATTTGGGAATTTGAAGCAGGGAATAAGATGCACATATTACGGCAAAAGTCTGTGTTTAAATGCCATTTGAAATTTTTAGTAAGACATATGAAATAATCCAACCACGCTATATTCCATAGCTACACTATACTCCCATAATTTCATTCTTCCCAATCTGACATACTGGGAATCGTGTGATATATGTGTGTGGTTGGGTCACTGATATCAATCTCAAAAAAGTGGATTGTATACACTGTACGAAACAAAGGTATAAAACTGTACCATTTCGGTCACTGGGGCAGTACCCTAAGATTCAGTTTTGTACCTTTACAGGTACACGAAACATAAAACAATGTTGTACCTTTTTAGGTACATTACTGTACCTTAAGGATCTATGATGTACCTTTTAAAGCTCACATAACACACACCGTTTTTTCCAATCTAATGTTAATCTTGGTTACTTAGAGTAGTATTTCATCCATTTAAGGTACAGTTAAAATGACCAATTTTCTTGAGATATAAAAAATTGTTCCCTTCATCTCAGTGGAATAAGATTTTGTGACTTTTCTAGATTATCTGTCAATATTCATATAAAAAACCTGGGCTTGATTCGTTCTGATGATGTGTAAAAAATGTTACCAAAAGAGGCCCTTAGGGGTCAAAATGACCACAATTGAAAATGAATGGGAAATGAATTTTTTTCCTTTTTATTTGTCAAAAAAAAAAAAAATGCATCCAGATTAAATCTGATAATTTTAACACAGAAAAGAAGACCTGGTACTAGAGCACAAATGCAATATAGACAAGACATTCTCAATCACATACCCACTTAAGGGGGTCGCACACCAGACGCGCAGCTCAGCGCCACGTACACTCGAAGTTCACATTAAATAGCACAAGCTTAGTCAGATAGCATCTACTTCAAAATGCAAAATATACATTAGCAGCCAATGTAAACTGTTAATGATTTGGGACAAATATCGTATACTTGTATATTAATAGAAAACAATGTGTTTGATTTCTTTTAGAACGGCGCGGCGCTGCGCGTCCGGTGTGCGACCCCCTTTACATTCAGTCAAATTTCTGTGGCATTTTGTTAAAACAGACATTTCAAAATGAACCAAAAACTACAAAAAAATTCCACTATTTGAAATTATTTTTATTTTTAATGTTATTTCTAATGCTTGTATATACATAAATTCACAAAATGTTTTAATGAAGTAGTGATGTGAGCTGTTGGCCACATCCAGTGAAATGAATGGGTCTCTATGGGCCTCTTCTGGTCGAAATGATTTATTTCCTAAACTGTTATTCTTTTATGTTTTTATCTAACCAGCAGATGGCCGAATTCAACACATAACATCTAGATTAGTATCTAAAAACAATTTAAATCAAATTTAGATCATAATTTATGTGAAATTTTCATAAAATTTTTATATTTTACAGGCAAGCTATTGGTGTAGTTGAGGAATTTAGTGGTACAGGTACAAAAGTACTTAATATCTCCCAAAACACAGCATTATTGTCTAGATGGGAAGTAAACAAAAAATATATATTATTTATTTTTATATTTTTTGTAATCACTCTTTCAATTTCTGGGGTCATTTTGACCCCAGTGGAACTTTAGGTACACAATAGGTCCTTAGGGTATAATACTGTACATCAAAAGTACAACAGTTCTATGTGTTATATACCCATAAATGAACAAAAAAAGCCTTTAAGTGACAGAAAATGTACAGTTTAGTACCTTTTTGTTGACAGTGGATGATCTTTTCCATAAATGTAAAAGGTACAATCAGGTAAATGATAGAAATGTATAGAAAAATGTATAGAAGCTACAAATATCTAACATGAGAAAGTCTTGGTCCCTGAATGCCAGTATTGCTCCAATTTCGTTCCTTTCATGTCTTTTTTTCCCGGTCCACTTGTTTCTGATCAATAAAGGTCTATTTTCTCCCACACAAGGTTTCCCATTCAATACATCTGCCAGAGGTTTTAAAAACATAGAAGCATGATCCATTTATTATTGGCTGTTAGCATGATCTATCTTTCTAGATACCTGCAGTTGAGAATGAGTTTTGTTTATTTCCTTTATACACACTTTATTGACTGCCATTGGTGGATGGCCAGATCAATCATACTCTGCTAGATGTCCAATTCACCGGTGCAATGAAAGGTACCTCACCCCTGCCAACCAGTGAGAGCAGCTTTTGGTTTAATCTGTGAGTTTAAACTCCAACTTTACATGTATTCGTTATTAATACGAATGAAATAAATGAAACGACTGTGTCATGGCAGATCAAACTAACAGGCTTTGAGACAGCTGTGAAAAATGTCATTTGAATATTTCATCAGATATAATATGCTGACCTAAAATGACTGGTCAATACTTATATAGGAGAATTGCTGATTTGAATAAGAGTCAATAGTTAACAAATATCCTGTGTTCCTTCTGGGACCTTCTCCTTCACTCGAAGCAGTTTATCATTATGAGTGAAAGGGATGTTTTTGTCATTGGCAACATATTTAATTGTATTATAAATATTAAATGTGTAAACTACTTGCACTGTGTACTGTATTCTGAATTGTATTTGTCATAAAATGTCCATTAAACAGCTATTAGCAACTTTAATAAACTTTATTACACAATACATTTAATAGTTTTAGAGATGCTTTTATCCGAAGCAATTTACTTTCAAGGTATTTTTTTATTATCGCGTGAGATCAATGGCTGGTGGGAAATGTCGCAACACACACAACACTATGTATTCTTGCTCGTTTGAAGATGTTATGCTGTTAGTATTTTGATAATATAAAATAAGGCATTTCAATTATTGACTAATAACCGTTTTATTGCCATTAAAGTGAAACTACTGAACCTTAACATAAAGATAAAAAAATCTGATTTATATGCAATGTAATATAATAGTAATGTAATATAATAAATGCTTTTAATAGTTTGAACCTCTCACCAGACGCGGTAGAGGCGGCAAAAACGCACTATACGCGTGTAG
This sequence comes from Paramisgurnus dabryanus, assembly GCF_030506205.2. Lineage (NCBI taxonomy): Eukaryota > Metazoa > Chordata > Actinopteri > Cypriniformes > Cobitidae > Paramisgurnus > Paramisgurnus dabryanus. Next base: position 23,512,632 of record NC_133360.1, read on the forward strand.
TTAGACACTTGAAAATTTTGACTTTACTCGCTTCATTCGTGCGTGAAATTCTAGTCATTCGAGACATTCACGGGAAAATTCACGTCATGGGAGGGGCTTCTGCAACTCCGCTCGCTTCCTATAATCACGACACTACTAGAACAAACTTCTGATTGGTTAACGCAGCACGATTTTCCGGCAATGGTCAGATTTTTCAACTTGCGTGTTTCCAGCGGCAATGCTCAACTCGCGGCATTCGCGCCAACACACAAATGAGGTGGATTTGTGTCTACTGTGCTTCACTTAACGCCTCATAAACGTGTCTTTACATTGACTTAACATTGAAATCATTTGTGCCAGATGCGCTATTCACGTGTAGTTAGACACTTGAACATTTTGAGTTTACTCGCTTCATTTGCGCATAAAATTCTAGTCATTCGAGACATTCACGTGGAAATTCGCATCATGGGAGGGGCTTCTGCGACTTTGCTCGCTTCCTGTTATCACGTCACTACTAGAGCAAGCTCCTGATTGGTTAACGCGGCACGATTTTCCGCCAAAGTTCAGATTTTCAACTTGTGCGTTTCCAGTGGCAATGCTTAATTCACGTCGCGTCTGCTGTGCTGCGCAAAACGCCTCCTGTTTCAACTTGCACGTTTCCAGCGGCACCACTCAATTCGCGCCATCCGCGCCAATGCACGAATGAGGTGGATTTGCATCTACTGCGCTTCGCTAAACGCCTCATAAACGCGTCTTTACATTGACTTAACATTGAAATCATTTGTGCCAGACGCGCTATTCACGTATAGTAAGACGCTTGAACATTTTGAGTTTACTCTTTTCATTCGCAAATAAAATTCTAGTCATTCGAGACATTCACGGGGAAATTCGCGTCATGGGAGGGGCTTCTGCAACTCCGCTCGCTTCCTATAATCACGACACTACAAGAACAAGCTCCTGATTGGTTAACGCAGCACGATTTTACGCCAAAGTTCAGATTTTCAACTTGCGCGTTTCCAGTGGCAATGCTTAATTCACGTCGCGTCTGCTGTGCTGCGCAAAACGCCTCCTTTTTCAACTTGCACGTTTCCAGCGGCACCACTCAATTTGCGCCACCCGCGCCAACGCACGAATGAGGTGGATTTGCGTCTACTGCGCTTCGTTAAACGCCTCATAAACGCGTCTTTACATTGACTTAACATTGAAATCATTTGTGCCAGACGCGCTATTCACGTGTAGTTAGACGCTTGAACATTTTGAGTTTACTTGCTTCATTCGCACATAAAATTCTAGTCATTTGAGACATTCACGGGGAAATTCGCGTCATGGGAGGGGCTTCTGCGACTTTGCTCGCTTCCTGTTATCACGTCACTACTAGAGCAAGCTCCTGATTGGTTAACGCGGCACGATTTTCCGCCAAAGTTCAGATTTTCAACTTGCGCGTTTCCAGTGGCAATGCTTAATTCACGTCGCGTCTGCTGTGCTGCGCAAAACGCCTCCTGTTTCAACTTGCACGTTTCCAGCGGCACCACTCAATTCGCGCCATCCGCGCCAATGCACGAATGAGGTGGATTTGCATCTACTGCGCTTCGCTAAACGCCTCATAAACGCGTCTTTACATTGACTTAACATTGAAATCATTTGTGCCAGACGCGCTATTCACGTATAGTAAGACGCTTGAACATTTTGAGTTTACTCTTTTCATTCGCAAATAAAATTCTAGTCATTCGAGACATTCACGGGGAAATTCGCGTCATGGGAGGGGCTTCTGCAACTCCGCTCGCTTCCTATAATCACGACACTACTAGAACAAGCTCCTGATTGGTTAACGCGGCACGATTTTACGCCAAAGTTCAGATTTTCAACTTGCGCGTTTCCAGTGGCAATGCTTAATTCACGTCGCGTCTGCTGTGCTGCGCAAAACGCCTCCTTTTTCAACTTGCACGTTTCCAGCGGCACCACTCAATTTGCGCCACCCGCGCCAACGCACGAATGAGGTGGATTTGCGTCTACTGCGCTTTGTTAAACGCCTCATAAACGCGTCTTTACATTGACTTAACATTGAAATCATTTGTGCCAGACGCGCTATTCACGTGTAGTTAGACGCTTGAACATTTTGAGTTTACTCGCTTCATTCGCACATAAAATTCTAGTCATTTGAGACATTCACGGGGAAATTCGCGTCATGGGAGGGGCTTCTGCAACTCCGCTCGCTTCCTATAATCACGACACTACTAGAACAAGCTCCTGATTGGTTAACGCGGCACGATTTTACGCCAAAGTTCAGATTTTCAACTTGCGCGTTTCCAGTGGCAATGCTTAATTCACGTCGCGTCTGCTGTGCTGCGCAAAACGCCTCCTTTTTCAACTTGCACGTTTCCAGCGGCACCACTCAATTTGCGCCACCCGCGCCAACGCACGAATGAGGTGGATTTGCGTCTACTGCGCTTTGTTAAACGCCTCATAAACGCGTCTTTACATTGACTTAACATTGAAATCATTTGTGCCAGACGCGCTATTCACGTGTAGTTAGACGCTTGAACATTTTGAGTTTACTCGCTTCATTCGCACATAAAATTCTAGTCATTCGAGACATTCACGGGGAAATTCGCGTCATGGGAGGGGCTTCTGCGACTTTGCTCGCTTCCTGTTATCACGTCACTACTAGAGCAAGCTCCTGATTGGTTAACGCGGCACGATTTTCCGCCAAAGTTCAGATTTTCAACTTGCGCGTTTCCAGTGGCAATGCTTAATTCACGTCGCGTCTGCTGTGCTGCGCAAAACGCCTCCTTTTTCAACTTGCACGTTTCCAGCGGCACCACTCAATTTGCGCCACCCGCGCCAACGCACGAATGAGGTGGATTTGCGTCTACTGCGCTTTGTTAAACGCCTCATAAACGCGTCTTTACATTGACTTAACATTGAAATCATTTGTGCCAGACGCGCTATTCACGTGTAGTTAGACGCTTGAACATTTTGAGTTTACTCGCTTCATTCGCACATAAAATTCTAGTCATTTGAGACATTCACGGGGAAATTCGCGTCATGGGAGGGGCTTCTGCAACTCCGCTCGCTTCCTATAATCACGACACTACTAGAACAAGCTCCTGATTGGTTAACGCGGCACGATTTTACGCCAAAGTTCAGATTTTCAACTTGCGCGTTTCCAGTGGCAATGCTTAATTCACGTCGCGTCTGCTGTGCTGCGCAAAACGCCTCCTTTTTCAACTTGCACGTTTCCAGCGGCACCACTCAATTTGCGCCACCCGCGCCAACGCACGAATGAGGTGGATTTGCGTCTACTGCGCTTTGTTAAACGCCTCATAAACGCGTCTTTACATTGACTTAACATTGAAATCATTTGTGCCAGACGCGCTATTCACGTGTAGTTAGACGCTTGAACATTTTGAGTTTACTCGCTTCATTCGCACATAAAATTCTAGTCATTCGAGACATTCACGGGGAAATTCGCGTCATGGGAGGGGCTTCTGCGACTTTGCTCGCTTCCTGTTATCACGTCACTACTAGAGCAAGCTCCTGATTGGTTAACGCGGCACGATTTTCCGCCAAAGTTCAGATTTTCAACTTGCGCGTTTCCAGTGGCAATGCTTAATTCACGTCGCGTCTGCTGTGCTGCGCAAAACGCCTCCTTTTTCAACTTGCACGTTTCCAGCGGCACCACTCAATTTGCGCCATCCGCGCCAACGCACGAATGAGGTGGATTTGCGTCTACTGTGCTTCGCTAAACGCCTCATAAACGCGTCTTTACATTGACTTAACATTGAAATTATTTGTGCCAGACGCGCTATTCACGTGTAGTTAGACCCTTGAACATTTCGAGTTTACTCGCTTCATTCGCACATAAAATTATAGTCATTCGAGACATTCACGGGAAATTCGTGTTATGGTAGGGGCTTCTGCAACTCCGCTCGCTTCCTATAATCACGACACTACTAGAACAAGCTTCTGATTGGTTAACGCAGCATGATTTTACACCAAAGGTCAGATTTTTCAACTTGCGTGTTTCCAGCGGCAATGCTCTACTGGCGTCGCGTCTACTGCGCTGCGCTAAATAGCTCATTTTTCAACTTGCACGTTTCCCGTGGCAAAGCTCAATTCGCGGCAACGTTCAATTCGTGCCATTCACGCCAACGCACAAATGAGGTGGATTTGCGTCTACTGTGCTTCGCTAAACGCCTCATAAACGCGTCTTTACATTGACTTAACATTTAAATTATTTATGCCAGACGCGCTATTCACGTGTAGTTAGACGCTTGAACATTTTGAGTTTACTCGCTTCATTCGCACATAAAATTATAGTCATTCGAGACATTCACGGGGAAATTCGCATCATGGGAGGGGCTTCTGCAACTCCGCTTGCTTCCTATAAATCACGACACTACTAGAACAAGCTTCAGATTGGTTAACGCAGCACGATTTTCCGGCAAAGGTCAGATTTTTCAACTTGCTTGTTTCCAGCGGCAATGCTCAACGGGCGGCATTCGCGCCAACACACGAATGAGGTGGATTTGCGTCTACTGTGCTTCACTTAACGCCTCATAAACGTGTCTTTACATTGACTTAACATTGAAATTATTTGTGCCAGACGCGCTATTCACGTTGTAGTTAGACGCTTGAACATTTTGAGTTTACTCGCTTCATTCGCACATAAAATTATAGTCATTCGAGACATTCATGGGGAAATTCGCGTCATGGGAGGGGCTTCTGCAACTCCGCTCCCTTCCTATAATCACGACACTACTACAGTAAGCTCCTGATTGGTTTATTCAGCGCGATTTTCCGCCAATGTTCAGATTTTTCAACTTGCGTGTTTCCAGCGGCAATGCTGAACTCGCGTCGCGTCTACTGCGCCGCGTTAAACGGCTCATTTTTCAACTTGCGCGTTTCCCGCTGCAACGGTCAATTTGCGGCATTCACGCCAACACATGAATGAGGCAGATTCGCGTCTACTGCACCGCGCTAAACGCCTCATTCGCGCCGCGAGACCTCCAGATGCGCATTAACGCATCTTTACATTGACTTAACATTGAAATTATTTGTGCCAGACGCGCTATTCACGTGTAGTTAGACGCTTGAACATTTTGAGTTTACTCGCTTCATTCGCACATAAAATTATAGTCATTCGAGACATTCACAGGAAATTCGCGTCATGGGAGGGGCTTCTGCAACTCCGCTCGCTTCCTATAATCACGACACTACTAAAACAAGCTTCTGATTGGTTAACGCAGCACGATTTTACACCAAAGGTCAGATTTTTCAACAATGCTCAACTCGCGTCGCGTCTACTGCGCTGCGCTAAACAGCTCATTTTTCAACTTGCGCGTTTCCCGTGGCAACGCTCAATTCACCCCATTCAAGCCAACGCACGAATGAGGCGGATTTGCGTCTACTTTATGAGGCTAAACGCCAAATGCCTCATAAACGCGTCTTAACATTGACCTAACATTGAGTGCCAGATGCTCTTATTAGCGTTTGGTGTGTGAACGCAGCATTAGTCCACATAAAAAATACACATTTCAGTTCTTTACTAAACTGCAGGAAGATGATAGACAAGCTACAAAACAACCACAATGTTTGCCACAATGATTTGCAATCATTTCTGAAATGACGATGTACTCTTGTTACATATGGTTACAGGGCACATCCTCATTTCATGCCCAAAATTTAAATTATGAGACATATGAATACACTTAAACGCTATATATACAGTATATACTTCTATGCATATTTATTAAATTCATCAAATTCAGCCACGGTGTATAAATTTGCTTGTGTAATTTGCCAATTTCTTCAAATGAAGCCATTCATCTTCCCATTACAAAAACTTAAATCAGATAATTAAATCTGCACTATAATATTGTCTCTCCTTTACTTTTTTTCTGCCCAGAGGTCTTGACATCGCTTGCAAATAGCTGTATTGATTAGATGAAAATATTCAGAAGCCCGAATCTACTTTGTGCTTAGCAGAAAGGTTCCTGGCGGTCAGCAGAAATAATCGTGAGCGTTTTGTCCCGGTGATGAATGTAGCGCTCTGACAGGTCACTTCTCCCCCCCAACACCCTACCCGTACGCCACAATTTGTTCCCTCGGAGGGCGGGAGACGAATCTCTGTGGGTGACAGATTTATCGGTGTCCACGTGAAGCCAAACACCTCAAAATCCCTGTTAAAGGCTTCAGAGATTGAACTCCCATTTATATCCAGTTGGATTCCAGTAAAATATTTCATTCGTTTCATCAGCGGGTCAGACCGAAGACCTGGAAGCCTGGATTTTGTAAAGAACAACGTTTATGTTCAAGCTTGACAGTGATTTTATCGCTGGAGGTCATCGGGTCGCTGTAATGTTTGCTGGGATGAGTAACTGGCCGTAGCGTTAGCAAATCTGATCAAAGATATAAGATTAAATGAGGTGTAATTTTATTCGGAAAATTTTGGAGGGGAATGTGTTAATAAATGGTCAAAATACAGTATACCTGTCACTTGGACAGTATAAAGTATGTATAGATATCTATACATTTGGTGTTAATATCTACTTTTGGGATACTAAAACGGACCTCTTTATATGCAAAGCTGTACATTTTGAAAGTGACAACTGGGCTACAAATTCTGACGGTTTATTATTTGCAGCAACGCATAATGCATCATACGATGACAATCATTAATGCATGCATCAAACAATGTCTGCCACAGATTTCCACGCGTGATTTTTATTATATCCCTGCGTTATCAATCATATCACTGGAAATTGATAGCCTACATTGATGAAATGATTGACTGTCTGCAGGTAGCTTGATTTTTCAGTGCAAATAATCGGTTTGAATAAAGTTAAACCTATTAAATTTATCGTCTGACACATTCAAATTGCATCACAAAGTCAAATGATTCACTTTGTCGCTGCAAATCACCGAACAAGGCTTTGTTCATATTTCATTTGAACAGCGATTGGCAAAGCAAAGGTTTAAGTTTTCCTAATATAGAGGAACATGAAAAACATATGTGGATGCTTTCTGGGTGTCTGCAGGAGCTGATTTTTTTATTGGGCTGAATCAGAAGAGCTCTTTTTGGGAATGAGCTCCCACTTCTGAGTTCACAGGTGTCCCGGCCACAGAATGGCTCTAATTAATGGTGGTCGAGCTCTCCTAGAGAGAAAGGGCATGGGTGGTCCTCCTCACCCTACCCAAATCTGTTCCCAAGAGCATGAAAATATACAAAACCCTCCGCAACCGTTTGGACCAAGTTACCGTGCACTGCCAGGCATCTCCCTTAAAGCCCAATTTACATCAGGATCGCCTAAATACGTAGTCCAAACTCCCGTCAAACTTGGACACGTGTTGGGCAACCGCATTTCAATCTACTGTCAGGAACTTAAGAACGTGAGTCTCTGAGGGAGGAAGAAATGTAATTGTTTTCGTCGTACTGTAAGGCCAAATTGAAGATGCATGTTTGATTCGGGAACGCGTCCAGATTTGGGAGAACAGGTCTGTTGCCAAACAGGAAGAAAAGCCTGTGGAGAGAAGGAAGAAATAAGGATGATAGTCAATGCAATGCTTGCCCACTTGAGCCAAAACAAATACAACACCAAAGACCTTTAATGACACGATGTCAGTTGCGTGGCTCTACGAAGTACGAGATGAGAGAATATGATATGGTTTACTTTATATAAGCATTTGAGGTTTCTGTCGGAGCCAATTGACTATTTTATTTACATAGCAAAATGTACATTTTCCACGGCACGTAATGTGTAAAAAGTCCTCTAATCTCTCTGTAATGTATGTTATTAAATGTTATACCTAGTTAAAAGCTGCATTGATGGTCTTTTAAACCATCTACGAAACCATTAGGAAAGCAAAAATGAAGTGTTGGAAACTTTTTTTCACAGTGCAAAAGGGCAGCTGACATCCAATACTTTTGGAAAGTTGGGTAGTATGCAACATAAAATTATTTACGCCACGTTTTGCTCATTCTTTTGACATTGAGAAATGTTATTGTTGTTACAAATAAATCATGCTTCTGGCATATGGGTCAACCACCCATAAACGCTTTGGTAAGTTGGTAAGTTCCACCACAGCTGTTAACACCTCTCGTAATGAGCAATGCTCTGCCCTGAGACATTATAATGTCTCTCAACGTCTCCCCTGTGTCATTTCTCAGAGGTTTACAGTAAGCACTATGATGCAAACAGGAGACGCAAATCTCAAGGGCACGTTCCCTCAGAGAACCTCAGCCGAGAGACACGCTTTTCTAATGGGTTAATGATCGGCTCTCAAGTTAGAGTGCCATTAAACGCAGGGCAAACTCTCTCTCTCTCTTTCTTTCCAACACACGTTTATGCTCGCTCTACCCCGGAGCGAGAAGAAAGCAGAGAGTATAGAGGGCTAATTGATGGAGATTCTTCCCTATCAAAACAGCCCACCACCATAAATGCCATTCCAGTTTGTCGCGCTGTTCAAACAGCGGCCCTGCGTTAATGGTTAGGTGGAAGTGTTTGCTCTGCATTAGTCGGCACAATAGTGACCCTTGATGGTAGAGGAAACAGACAAAAAGACCATGACTAAATGATGTCTGAGTGCTACAGAAAGTCTCACTGACTTGTGTCGTCCCACAGGACGAGGTCAGAACATTTCAACACGTCACCAATCATTCCTTGATGATGAGATCGGGATGTTGAAAGTTTAACTTTATGCAATAATGTGTGGAATAATAATATTCCATATACAGTAGTCTGGATAGGACGTTTTTGGTCCCAAGTTGTCACTGGGGCAGTACCCTTTAAAATGGTCCCATTAAGGTAGATGGTGTTCCAAATATGTACTCTTATACCACAGGGCTGTTGAATGCTTTATTCTGATTGGTTGAGAAATGTTCCATGGGTGTTGATTTATGTAAGGAATAATTGACGACGGGCCATTGAATTATAAGAAAATAATGCACACCCAAGGTGCAATGCGGCACGACGCGAAGCAGAGTTTTCAAATAATTCAAAGGACCGGAGTAAATTATTCCTCTTATACCACGGTTGCCACAAACATTGCTCTGGTGCCTATTTTTAAGACATTTGACAAGTTAGGTGTGCGGTTAGCAGAAATTAATGCATACCGACGGAACATTTCTCAGCCAGTCAGAATACAGCCTTCAACAGACCCGTGGTATAATTGTCAATAACCGCACACCTAACCTTAAAAATAGGCACCTGGGCAATATTTTTGGTAACCGTGGTATAAGCAGAATAATAGACTCCTTTGAATTATTCGAAAATAATGCACACCCACGGTGTAAAAAATGGACCATACATTGGCCTTAAAGGGACACTCCACTTTTTGAAAATAGGCTCATTTTCCAGCTCCACTAGAGTTAAATATTTTATTTTTCCGTTTTGATATCCATTCAGCAGACTTTCCCACTGGACTATTTACGGGCACTGCGTAATATCATTGCGCCTCCTGCAGCCATGTTACGGCAGCAAAGTCCTTGATTATTACGCCAGTTTGAGAGTATAGTTCCTAGCCATATCTGCCTAGAAAATTGCAACTTTTAATTTTCCCTCGATTTTAGTACACGATGTAACTACAGAAGAGTCAAGTTTTAAATAGGAAAAATATTGAAACTCTTTGGTCATTGTTGAGTGCGATGCAGATTCAGTGGATTATGCTAAGCTATGCTAACAGTGGTAGCGCCAAACCTGGAGATCAGCTAAATGGTTTCCAAAACGGTACAAATTAAATGTTCAACTCTAGGGGAGCTGGAAAATGAGCCTATTTTCAAAAAAAGTGCAGTGTCCCTTAAAGTGTACAGGTGTACATCTGTTTTAGCATAGCTGGAATGTATTGACCAATCAAGATCCAGCACAGGAATTATCCGAATTATAAATTATTTTTAAAAGCTGTTTATGTATGCTTAAATAGATTCTCGATACAATCAACATGTAATGCAAACAAGGAATCTAATAATGTGCATATGCTCGTTGCCTCTGCACTCTTTAAGTCTCATAAATGGTATGACTTGCCACCTTCTCTGACTGATATATTGATCTAGGGCTGTTATGTGCAATTAGCTTTTATTAGGCCTTACAGTTGACACAAGCAGATATCATTGAAAATGACAGAATGGATTAACAATATTGGCAGGGTGATAATTGCCCTTCTAGGGCCGCGCAATGCGAGTCCTTGGGAGGCAACCAAGAAAAGAATATCTTAATGTTTCCCTCATGCAAAGGAGGAAACTAAAGAGGTTTCTAGTAGCTTCCTATCCGTTCTGAGTCATTAGCGGGGTGCTGGATCGAGCTATTGTGAGGGTGTGAGATGAGACTTACGTGCATCGTCGGCTTGGGTTTTGCTTTCTGCTCGGCTGGGTCGATGGGGCGGGTGCGTGGATGGCTATTGCCCTGCTCAGGGGTCAGGTGGAGGCGACGGTGCAGTCTGTCAGTGTGGCTCATTCAGCTATGATTTAAAACAAACATAGAGGCATTTTGAAAAAAATTAAAAAGGATGTGGATTGTTGAGTTTGAGAGCAAGAGCTTTTGATAATATAACGACATGTCCAAAATGCTCATTTTAATCATAAGAACATCTGCCTGTCTTTACCATTATTATAAAAATAATACATTTACAGTAAAATTACATTTGGTAGACTTACTTTTATCAGTATATATGTTAAACCCTGTGTTACCTTTGCATTACTAATGCAATCCAGTTGAGCTCCATGAACTGTTCTCTTACAGGAACGTTAATATATAATATAATATTTATATATAATAATATAGGTTTATTTCAGTGCACAATATATTTATGTTAATTTTATACCATACAAAATTACATTTGCACCATTTTTATGAAAGTTAAGACTGAATGGAGCTGAAAATGTCATATGGTGTAGAATTGTGCCAAAGAATGAGAAATAGTAGATATTTAATCCACCTTGATGGCATCTAAGTGTAATAATCAATAATAATAATAATAATAATAAATACAATTTTTGTTATTTCTTAATTTACATTTTAATGCGTTTTTGTAATATTTGTCTGGACACATGCTGAAAACAGCTGTTTTCTAAATAATATTTGAAAAATGATGTAAAAAATCATATCACACTACATTTTTGCAATTATCCCCCAAATATTCTTTCAGAATGAAATTAAACCAGAAATTTTAGACTTGGTCCTCAAAAAAGAGAATGTATGCAAATTTATTTTAAAATTTTAACCCTTTTACATTTAATTGAACCATATGGACACAAAATAATTAACGTCACATCATTAACCCATTATATAAAAAATATAATGTACCGTATAATATAATATATAATATATATGCTTGTGTTTTTCATTACATACACTGTAAAAAAAATTCCGTAGAAATTGCAGCTGGGTTGCCGGTAATTTACCGTAGATTTACGTTTATGTTTTTTACTGGCAACATTTTGTTCAAAGTTAAATGAACATTAAACATTTACAAGTCTTTGTCTTTACAGAGTAAAACTAAAAAAACAGCATCTAGCAAAACATTCTGGGAAACAAAATCTGAAGCAAAAAACAGAAAAAGGTTGATGATGATTTCTGGTTTCCAGAATGCTTTGCATGAGGCTGTTATTGTATAGTTTTATTCTGTAAAGATAAAGACTTGTTGATATTTAAAATTTATTTAACTTTGAACAAACTCTTGCCAGTAAATAACATCAATTTAAATCTACGGTAAATTACCGGCAACCCAGCTGCAATAACATTGTAATTTCTACGGAATTTTTTTACAGTGTACAATTTTTGGTGTTTATCTTAATTAGCGATTGTCGTATTTTCCCTGTCGGGGCATATATCCGAGTGACTTATTATTACTGCGATCTTTTCCCGGGCCTGCCCTACTGCCATTCCTCGTGACCGGAAGTAAAGAGAGAATGAATTTCTCAAAAACAATGAAGCTCACAGATAAATTATTTGTAAAAAAAAAATCACAATATTAAAAAAGTCATTGTTGACTTTAAAGGAATGTAAAGATGCGATGAAAATGATTGTGGTGAGAATACTGGAAAATGTTGCAGCTGGATTCAAACTTCAAACACCCACAAAAGCACCAGAGCTCAACATGTTAAAGGGGACATTTCACAAAACCTTTTTAAGATGTCAAATGAATCTTTGGTGTCCCCAGAGTATGTATGTGAAGTTTTAGCACAGATAATTTATTATAACATGTTAAAATTGCCACTTTGTAGGTTTGAGCAAAAAAGTGTCGTTTTGGGTGTGTCCTTTAAAATGCAAATGAGCTGATCTCTGCACTTTATGATTTACTTTATTTTGTTTTACTTTATGCTGTGGTTGGATAGTGCAGAAAAGGGGTGGTATTATCCCCATCTGACATCACAAGGGGAGCCAAATTTCAATGAGCTATTTTTTCACATGCTTGCAAAGAATGGTTTACCAAAACTAAGTTACTGGGTTGATCTTTTACACATTTTCTAGGTTGATAAATGCACTGGGGACCCAATTTTAGCACTTAAACATGGAAAAAGTCAAATTTTCATGATATGTCCCCTTTAACTGGCAAGCAATTTACTATTTGGCAACACTTTTACAGTAAAGGGCATTACAAGGCATGCATTTTTTATCAGTACTCATGTTCCCGGAGTTCAAACCTTCAAACCTTTTGCGCTGCTAACGTGAGCTAAACAAATGTAAAAATATTATCATCTTTGACTTAATCAACATCAGCAAAAAATTGCTCCCTACAGAAACTAACAATGGTCAGAATATACATCCTTAAATGACAATTCAATCGCAGCTTATTTATATGTACAGCTTGAAACGATCCTCGCCATAAACTTTGCATTCCACATGCAGCCGTTTTCAAATTTACAGCCATAATTCTCTACATCTGAGACATCTGTCAGTTATGATTCAACTCCAGGGTCATAATCAAGCCCGGCTTCTTACATCGGGGTTCAGAAGAGCTGGCCTTGTTTGACTCTCGAGTGTTTTTCTTCAGCCTCACACGCGCTTTGTTTTGGTTTTCGCGGCGACTGCAAACACCTGACAGAACCACGAGTGCTATTGTTCCACGAAGCTCTTGAAAATAGAAGCATATAGGAAGCAATGAACAATGACTGTTGCTTGACCCGCTAATGGATCTAGCAGCGGTACGATGTTTTCTCTTTTCTCCTCCTCCGCCGGAGGAAAACATATGGGGTTTAATTAAACACGGAGTGGACGGATCCGATCTGACCAGACATTCCTTTGGCTGGGAACATGCGTGCTGGGGGCGTCGTGCTGCAATAGTACAGTAGAGGAATGCTAATGTAAACACATCTCAGGTAGAAACACGAAACAAACATGATAAGCGGACAGTATGACTCAGAAATGCCGCGACACATATCCCAGCCCTTTCCCAGGCTCCGAGTTGTATTTACTCTCTCGACAATGCCCGACAACACTCCTTTTCTCTGTCTGGACTTTCACTGTCGAGCGTCTATCTCTCTTTTGGTCATCCCTTGGTTTTTCATTGATGATAGCTAGGGAAGGTCAACAAAACAAAGTTTCCACGCAGCCAGAACACTTTCCCTTTCTTAACACACACATATATTAGAACTGAATGTTTATATATGTAGGATAAAGAAACAATGTTGGACTTCATAACTACACCTGGACTGTAACACACAAACTCCTCACTCATCTAATACTACACAAAACAAAGCATAGAGCTGTCACAGCCAGGAAACGTCTACTGAAGCCGAGTGTCCCACGCCCTTTGGCTTTTTTCCCCATTATCCTCATGTAACTGCATTTCAACAGCTTTGGAATGAACGCGTGACAAAAGCCCATTATATCTATGCTATTTCCTTTGTGTACCATATTGACATTATATCATACGCAGTGTTTTCCAATAATCAAACACAGATTATTTTGGGAATTGCGCACTGACAGGGGTTTGGATAAAGAAGCACACAGCTGAACAAGGATCTCGGAGCTCATCGATAGACCAAAGCCGTACTGTCATTCATTACAAGACATTTGTTTTTTATAGTGGGAGATAACAAGGAAATTGTTTTCACTACCAGTTACTGGATGTGAGTTCATTCATGTAGTATAATAAGTTAATGAAACTATTACCTTATCAGGTCCAGATGAAATCTGTAAACTGTTCATTCACATTTTCAGACTTTTTTAACATCCATAAAAAAGTAAAATGTGTTAAACAGATATGAACCTATTACAGCCTTAAGCTAAGAAAGCAATATTTACTAGGGCTGGGCAAAAAAATAGATTTTTCGATTAATCGTTTTTTTTTTAACGTGGCCGATTAAAAATCGATTCTCAAAGAGCAGAATCGATTTTTTTTTCATATTCCCCAAACATTGAACAGAGGAATGGAAGCATTTTAGATTTCACAAGCAAGACTTGTGGCTTTTAATTTCTTTTTATTAATTACCCACTTGTAAACTGCTGTTCACTGTTCTTTTTTATTAATATAGTATTTGTATTAAATCTATATTCATTGAGTTGAATCGAGAATCGAGTATAAAAACCTAGCTGAGAACCGGAATCAAAAATGTAATCGAGAATCGGAATCGAATCGTTTTGATAGCTTGTGAATCGAAACCGAATCGATCTGGAATATCTGAATCGATACCCAACCCCTTATATTTACCAAACAAATATGAAAGAATTTGATTTAACTGTAAAAAGATTTAAGCTGCATGGGCCTTCTTACACCAAAAATATTATGATATTAAGCGAATGCTTTCTCATGAATGTTCATCAAATACTTTTGCTTCAAATCCACTTAATTCATGCCTCAGGCCATTCAGAAATACTGGTTTATTGACAATATCTGTTATACGCCATGACTATATTTCAGCAAAATCCTCAAACTGCACGGAAGGCAAATTTGAAACGACCATGGATCACATTTAAATAGGGCTGGGTATCGATTCAGATGTTCCAGATCGATTTGATTCACAAGCTACTCGATTCAATTCCGAATCTCTATTCGATTCTGATTCTCTGGTCGATTTTTATACTTGATTCTCGATTCAACCCAATGAATATAGATTTAATATTACTACAACATTTCACCTCTGCATTACAAATCACGCATATATCTTTGTTCTTGTTCACAACACTATCGTCATCATCTTGCTTTGTAAACCTCTGACTTTTATGTGAAGGTGACATCAACGTAGCACCTGAAATCGCCATTTTAAGCACTGAATGAATCAATGACAGTTTTGCCTCTCGCTCCTTGGTAACATCACGCGCAAGGCAAAAATGAAGGGGACATTTAGTGGAGAAGACTACTAATTAGGTTAGCGTTAATCTTGCGTTCAATGTTTGCGGAAATAAATATGAAAAAAATTCAATTCGTGGCCTTTGAGATTTTGAAACGAGCCCTACATTTAAACTTGCGTCCCTTGTGAGTACTTGGACCTGAATATAACCAGAATATGGCAGCGACATAGATCACAGCGCCCCCTAATGTGTGGTTCAGTTTCTTCATTTATACGTTTTTAATTCACTGGCTTTCATCATTTGCAATGTTTCTAGTTGCATCTTTAGTGATTTTGCGATTGTTTCTATGTAGGGTGGCCATTCGTGCCAGTTCCGCCGGACACGTCCCGAACATGTTTTCGTTTTCGTTCTCCGGAAGTCTCGTTGCTCGACCGCATACATCATCGAGGTTCTCACATTTCAGTTAAAATACATTAGAAAAATTAAGATTTATTTCTTTTAAAACATACAATCATTGTAGTTTCATTCTTACCTTGAAATGTAGCGGTTGCTTTTCTGAAATTAAACCCTAAATATTAAACCAAAGCGACTTCCGGAGAACGAACCCGAAAACATGTTCGGGACGTGTCCGGCGGAACTGACACGAATGGCCACCCTATTACTATGTCTTGTCCAAAAAGAGTGAATTCTTTTTTAAAGGTAAACAACACCGTTTTTCCATATTTACTATTTTTTTTTACCTCAACTTAGACGAATCTAACTTAGACATATCTATCTTTTTTCAATGCGTGCACTTAATCTTTGTACAGCGTGTTGTGAATGTGTTAGCATTTAGCCTAGCCCCATTCATTCCTTAGGATCCAAACAGGAATAAAATTAGAAGCAACCAAACACTTCCATGTTTTCCCTATCTAAAGACTGTAACATGAGTAAGTATGGTGGCACAAAATAAAACGTGGCGTTTTTTTAAGCGGATAAAAATTAGAACTATATTGTATGGCGTAAGAGCAGTTAGTAATTTCAATTTCTGACTAATAACCCTTTCATTCCCATTAAAATTAAATTGATAAAAAGTCTAATGCTGCATTCACACCAGCCGCGGTAGAGGCGTCAAGCGCGAGTTAGTATTAAGACGTGTTGACGCGCGTCTGGAGGTCTCGCAACGTGAATGAGGTGTTTAGCGCGGCGTGGTAGACGCAATTCCACCTCATTCGCACGTCTATTTCGCGCGAATGGCATGAATTGAGCTTTGCCGCGGCAAACACGCAAGTTGAAAATTTTGAACTTTGGCGGAAAAACACGGCGCGTTAACCAATCAGGAGCTTGCTCTAGTAGTGAAGTGATTACAGGAAGCGAGCAGATAGTGTTCTCAACGGGCCTGAAAATTACAACCCGACCCGGCCCGTGGCTTTTAAAGCCCGGACCCGATTTAACCCGATACATCCTCATACACGTAGGCTATTATCATGAACAGCAGACGGGAATTCAAATCAAGCTTTAATGTCCACGCCTTTTAACAATACAAACAATTGAAACCATAAACTTTAAATATAGGCTATATAAATATGCCTTAAATTAAAATCACACAATAATAAATAAAAAAGAACTCAAACATGTACCCAGCGCCAGCGGTTTCTCCTCCTTTAGCAGCAAGCAACGGTGAATTCACCTGCGGCAAGTTTACTTTTCTCCATCTCTTCTTCTCCAGGCTACAGGCGTGCAAACAGTGATCGCAATAAGCTCCGGAGCGGATCTGCAACGGATCCGCTCTGAAGCTGGCAGCTCCGGTCTGGATCCGTTGCAGATCCGCCCCGGAGCTTATTGCTATCCCCCGTCCCTCTCTGTGATTCACGTTGCACGCAGCAGCAGGACCAGACTTTCTTTATGGTAATCAGCAGTAATGATTAATAATTTTTTTCACGGAGCGTAAAAGATTAAGCCCGAGGTCCGACCCGACCCGACTCATTTGCTTATATTTTTGACCTGAACCCGCGGGTCCCGTCGGGTTTGTCGGGCCGGCCCGACCGGTTGAGAACTCTACGAGCAGAGTCGCAGAAGCCCCTTCCATGGCGTAAATTTCCGTGTGAATGTCTCAATGACTAGAATTTCACGCGCGTGTGAATGAAGCGTGTAAACTCAAAATGTTTAATCGGCAATCTAGATGCGGTAGACGTGATTTTGACGCCTCAAACGCGGCTGGTGTGAACCCACGGTATTAAAGCAACACTAAAGAGTTTTTTTTTACCTTAAAATAACGTTTTCACCCGAAACAGGGTGAACGGCACTTTCACATTCGCTTTGCAGCCCTGTATCGGCCAAAACCGCACTAAAGAAGTTTCCAACCGTCGGGTCGCGGTCCTGTAGTTCAAGTGAAAACTACAAAAACTTGCTTTACGGCAGACCTACAATCCAATCAGAGCCAGCTTTGCTGCAGTAGGCTAAATTATTTTAGGCAGTGGTAATGGACAATTCCGCTTCCAACCTGTAGGGGGAGCAAAGAGCAAAAAATCTTTAGGTCAGAGTTCGATCAATAAAAATGCTCATTTACAAGAAAACATGTCAGACGCACTTAGAGGGTTTTGCATCTCTAAATAACAATTAAAATATAAAAAATTTATAATATTACCATATAATGTTGGATAATCAAAGTCAAGTATCACATAAAAAGCAGATGCCCCTATGTCCAAAGTAATTACATTATTTTTTATTCTACTGTATACATTAAATAATATATAACCTTCTAAAGACTAATAAATTGTGCAGGTAATTTTGCACATATAAATGTGTCCATTGGCCTGCACATGAGTCTCCAGGTCCTGGTTTCATTAGCTCCTGGAGCCCTATCCTCCGCAATTGAAACCTTGACCCCAGCCGCGTTACACTTAACATGTTTTATTCTGCTGTAAAGAGATCTGTGTTTAGTGCTGTGGTCCCTCCAGCGTCGTAAAATGCGGCAGAGAAAGAAAAAAGGCGACCGGTGACAGGGGTTAAGTTGACAAATCCCTCGGCTTTGAGCCTCAGAGGGCTGGTAATCTCTCCGGTAAGCAAAGAGCTCTCAGGTACCCCTTCTGTTATCAGTGCACATCCACTTATGGTAGTCAAGACAGTCACACTCTGTTGTCTTCTCCCTTGTAGCTGCTGTGGGGCAGTGACATGTGGGTCATTAGGTACCATCGCTTCAGTCAACAGGCCTGTGTTTGCCGGCCCACTTGTCCTGGGACTCTTTATCTTTGGCGCCTAATTTAGATGGCATTGTTGCCCCTCACCTTGCTCGAAATTGCTCTTTTGTGTTGAAAGTTGTTCGTTAAGAGGGAAGTGAAGACTATTCATTTTTTTTACTTTAATATATATATATATATATATATATATATATTTATATGTATTTTTTAGAGCAGTGGGTCATGACCCAAAAGTGAGCAAATCTGTTCTTATTTGAACATTGAAAATTGTGCACGTATAGCAAAATAAATTTAACCCTGACATCTGTCCTTTTGAAGAACCATCAACCCAAATTAGTTATGCGGACAAATGGGAGAGTTCGCATGAAATTCCCTCAACCTTGAAAAACATAAAACAAGGTAAAACAGAAATAAAATAAAACCCAGACACACATAAATACAGTTTATGTGTTGGATCACCTCTTAAAGTCTAATGCAAAATATGGCTTCTGTTTTTACACTTAACACACTGTAGGAATCAGCTCGCTACTCCTCCTTGCAATATAACTAAGGAGTTTATTTGCCTTTCCATTAATTTGCCTCAGTGAAGTGTAAATGGCCTGCATCAACAATCTCCAATGTGAATTATGATGGTTTATGATAATAAAAGTCACTCACACCTTAACTCAATGTAAAATGAGACACACATTCCCATCTAGATATGTATAGAAACAATAAACCAAAAATGTGTGTGCTGGTGTTTAGTAGTAGTAGTTCAAAGTTTGCGGCTCTATATCAACCTGTTTGATCTTGCATTTTACCACCTTTCCTATTCCATTCACTCATTGGTGGGTAAGGCAGTTTTAACTCTCTTCTTCACCGGTTAATCATTCCTTCGGTACTATCTATCCCCTGCGGCTTATCTATCCGTGTGTCACTTTATAACTGGCTGTTATCAATCCCTCCAACTCCACGTGATCTGCACAAACCTATCAGCCGCAGGAGTTTTGAATATTGTTGGATAGGTGAGATGTGAGTGCGGGTGTAGAGCAGGTCATGCTGGGGGGAGGACGGGGGTTTGAGGGGTGAGTGTGTGAAAGTAAAGGGAGAAATGCCAGGGTGGTGGTTTCGTCAAAAAGACCTCCATTTTTTACGGACAGTGGATCCTTAGAAAAGTTTGATCTTGGGAAAGAATGGGAGGGCGAGCTGCTGTTGCTGTATGTAATTTGTTTTGCGTACAATGTTTACTAGTTTTGAAAGTGAATTAGGACGAGACTCCAGTAAAGATTTGGGTGAGTGGTATACAAACATTTAGTTGTTTATTTGCTCTTAAAAGGAAGTTTCTATCACCTTGATTCACCTGCTGAACTGCCATTATTCATGATACTATCAATTACTTTATTTATTTATTGTATTATTCATTACTTTTTATTGTAATATTCAGTAGTATGTCAAGGACTGTGACCAGTCTTTAGGACTTTTTCAGTCCTGATTTTTCTCTCTTTTGGATCCACATGACAGGTTAAGCTTAACAATAGGCCTTATTGTTTTTTCCTGGCTTGAAATATTTTTCACCTAATGTCCTTATTGCTCACTTTATTACCGTTTTAAAGCTTTTAAGAGTTGATTTTTTTAACAAGGATACAGTGTGTTTGGAATTGTATGCGATCACATAAACGGTACATTTTTGTCATTTTATTGCGCTATTTGGTTACAGATAAGACGGCAGTCTAGCGTAAAATGTATAGCGGAATTTATAAATATTTTAAGACTGTTTTATTATTATTAATTTTATTTGTAATGTTACTTATACTCATATTTAATAATTTACTATTATTTGCTGTTTTATTATAAATTCTACTTTTAATCATTTTACTTTATTATTGAGTCTATAGCTTATACGTTTATATTTCTAAGACACAAATTCAAAACGTTAACCCAAACCAAAAACTTTCGTTTTTAAAACAAACATTCAGTTTTGCTGTAGGTTCAAAAAGTTGATTGCATAAATATTTAAAGTTTAAGAATTTATTTGAAATAGCAAGACAATATTAATAATTAAATCTTTAGAGAAAATTAAATCCTTTTTTTTTTATTTCGACCTTTTGTTCAATACGTGGGTTTGTGTGCTGGTTTGTATGATGACAATATTATGTGCCGATTATTTTGGTTATATCTGAGCGACAACCCTATCATGAAAAAGATTAAGCATAGGTTTATGGTTTTATGACTTAACATTATATCCGCACGGACGGGCGTCACATTTACAACATTTATGTGAGCGCTTTATTTAGGGATGTCCTCACATGCTTTTATAAACATTATCGTAACAAAATATTCGCATAAAATGGTACTATAATGAAACTACTATTTATCACGGCAAAATGTACTATTTTACAGTTAGCCTACTTATATAAGGTTTCTCTAAATTCTTTTTTTTTTTACTGTAAATTCAAGCTCAAAAATGCAATAGCATACTTATTAGGCAAATAAATACTCGCAACTGCTTTTTTAAATACATTATATTTTTTTCCTTCGCTTTTCATTAAATTCCCCAAACAGTAATATTTAATTGCCACAGCAATCCAATGTACACACAAAATAGGCTACTTGACCCTCCGGCACATAACAACATACCTCCCGGTGCTCCGCTTAACGGCGCTGCGTGTCTCGTAATGTTCAACTACATTGTTTTAGTTTTGTCTCTCTGTTAGCAGATCCGCTGTAAGTTTTATTAAACAGCTGTTGTCGACCAAGTGAATGAGGCAGAAGCGCTGACACTCTCACTCGATTCTAATTGGTCGAACGTGTGACGCCAGCGCACCGATCCCAGCTCTGATTGGCCGTCGGGGTGTCAGTGCGCCGTAAACAAAGCAGCGAGGAGCGGTTTGAACTTCACATCTCTGACATTATCGCAGATAGAGCGACTCGGAGCGCGCGCGGAGGAGGGGCTCGCGCAAAGTTCATGACAGCTCGTGCACTCCGGTTTAAAGACCAGCATCGCCACAACGACCACTCGACGAATACACAGATAACGCTATACTTTAGTACAGAGGGTCTTGGTATAGTTTAATGGCTGTGTTGCTAGTTTATGTTCCGTTTCCTAATGCTTTGAGTCGCGTGAATATTAAGTTATTAACTGTACGCTGCGCATGAAGCGTCTTTCAAATGAATATTCACAGTTGACCGGTGCGCTTGTAAATTGTAACACAATTGAGCGTAGTTAAGCCGTATCCATACACGCAGGATTTTTGTCGGACGTTTGGACGAGGTTTCTGAGATTGTCTGGTGTTGCTCGCGCGCAGGCAGACCACCGGACGGAGCGGCGCGTGCTCATCCTCGGCTCAGCAGAGCTGTCATGCTGCCTAAAGTCGAGTCGGAATCTCTCGGACTCGCTCGGTCGCATGGGGAACAGGGGCATATGCCCAGAAACATGCAAGGTAAGCGTTATATTTCACACTAAATCTGTGCCATGCACCTCGGGGGCTATCATTTATTCACGCAATTACACGAAGCCGAAATAAGACCCTTTGGCTGAAACAGTTGCCCACTTGTCAGTTATTCTGTTGTCAGCGACCTTTAACATGAGCATAACAGTGCATGCAACAAATATAACTTGTGAACTAATTTTCCCTTCCTGTCACTGAAATTATATGTTAAATAGGCTTATTTATGGTTTCACATTTTAAACTTTCATGAATTGTCTGATTGTCACATCTGAATCAGTGTAACCGTGTAAAATACCGACAGACAATTTGAACAGACAAAACTAAAAAAGTTTAGCATTCAAACTAATTTACTTCAACAACTGAAATATGCAAAGTTGTATTTAAAAGATAAATTAGATAAAAACAAACAAAAAAGGCACTAAAAGTGATAGTTTGAGTTTTAAATAAATTGAATGATCTGTACCACCTCCCACAGTATTTTGTCTTACTAGCCTATCAAACTGATGACGGGACACGAAATATAATGACTGCACAGCTTTACACCACACATAAATCATTCACTTAGAGTCTATAATATATTAAATAGCAAAACAAAATTAACTGAATATAAATATATTTTAGCTGCGTGCGTACACGTGTCTAAAGACGAATTGTGATCAGGGATAATTTATATAGGCTATTTTTCAAAGTGCTGAGGGATATTTCTCAAATAACTTTAGTTTATGATATATTTTCCAGAAATAGTTTTTTTTTAAAGCAATATTTTAAATAAAACCTTACTATTTCATGGCACTTGATCACAGGTCACAAATCAGAGAGCAGTAAATACATATTTTTTTAAATCATAGAAACTTGGCACGTGTTAAAATTTATAGTCGCATTTTAAATGTAAATAAAAATGTAAAACTATGAAAATACCTAAAATGTAATTCATTGAGCATTGTTTCACGTACAGTATATGAAATGCTACAATTTATAAAAAAAACACTTGTTGCGTTCTTTTACAGATCCGCGTATTTTCAAAGGGAAAAGAAATAATAATAAAAATACAATCACACTGCAAAAATAAATCATGGACTCGTGAGTATATCACATAAATAAATAGATGTTAAACGAAAATCAATGAATTTGTTCTGTTTTAGGCCTTTCCGAAAAGTTTTATGAAGAGTCGCATTGCAATCGAGCTAAATGTTAATTTTTTTCTACAGCTAGAAAATTCATTTCGAATGTCTTATAAAATAACTTCGTTTTAGGCCAATGTAGAAATTGTTGCTTTATTCATTGCTCTCCCAAACCGCATCACTTCATGTTAAATGTTAATGAATCAAATTAAGATTGAATAATTAAAATGAAAAAGCCCATTCAGAGAGAGAGAAGAACAAGCAAAGATGCGAAGCAAGAGAAATGATACAGTATATTTTAAAAGCACAGATTGCTGTTATATTTACATGTTGTTTTGCTTTTATTCGCCTCGTGGCTAAACGTTGCACTCCAACTCCAGACACCAGCCTCTCTCGCGCTCCCACACCAATTTACAGCCATCATGAATATTAACCAGATTGAAACTGAAGTTTTCTTCTGTCAGCGACCATCCTCCACACAAAGCTTCGGTTATTTCCCAGAGACACTTATTTTTCTTCTCCAAACCTACATACACGTACAAAAAAATTCATTTTTTTAATGCTAATATTTTAGGAGGCGCACAAATGTCAATTTCTGCATTTTTGTATCAGAGTTGTTTGCTCAACTGTATCTAGGATTAGATAGTCACTCTGTTATGATGCAATTAGCAATAATAATAAAACAACATGCAATTAATTTTAATATTATTTTAATATTACCATGTATGCTGATATTTGTTTTTTATTTTCAGCCCCCCAGTTTAAAATGATGGACTACTCCTACGATGAAGATTTGGATGAAATGTGTCCAGTGTGTGGGGACAAGGTGTCTGGATATCACTACGGGTTACTGACCTGTGAGAGCTGTAAGGTGTGTACAATGTAACTTCCTCTAAGCCAGTTTCTAAAATCTGCCATTTGTTTATTAGTCAATTTCACGTGTCAGAGTTATTTGTTAGTATATTGTGAGATGTTGACTTTATGATTGCATATTTTGTAAGTGGAGACATATCTTGATTGGGTGTTTTGTTATTGTGCAATTGAAATCCGGTGATGTGTTTATTTGGTGGTCTAGAGATCAGTCACACATAAACTCAGAGTTCGGAAACTGTACGGGACACTTTGGCAAATCCAGTTTCTTTGTCTCACACACTTCCATATGTGCACACACATGTGAAACTCGGATTGTTGATGTATGCAAAAGCTTTTTTCTTTAATCGTCAACAGAATTCTGTAGCAGACATCATGAGAAAATTACTTTGTATTGGAGATATTTAAACCTTTAAACCTTTTTTTATTAGGAAACTGATTTGTAAATAGGGTGTAGTTAATGAAATATTTTACTTGACTTGTTTAGTTGCTTTAGTAAAGGATTTGTAACTTATATTAAAGTACATCTATACATATTTCATTTCAACTTATTAAAGTTAAAATAGTCTATGGTTACTGATCACTGTTGTGCACCATGATATTATGGGCATGAGCGCACGTGTGTGTGCAATATTGATTTTTTTAGTTTTAAATGGGGCAATCTCCCCACGGTGTTGATCAAGAATAAGTTAATACCTTTCCTTGTTTGATTTTCTCCTGCTTTGAAAATGAATTCAGAACTGTTGCAGGTGAATCTGTAAATTATGGATATAATTTATTGAATTTTTTTAGATGCTTTTTGGGGTTCTGCAGTATGAATAATAGGTTTAGAGCTGCTGAAGTGTGAATTTATTTTAAAGACGCTTTTTTAATACCATCATGCATATATATTTTATGGTTTAAAAATGAAAAAATGAGTGTATTAAATGCTCTAAATTAAATTTGAATTTAATTATCTACTATATGTGCAATTTTGCAGTCACCACAAAAATAAATGTTTCCGTGTAAATTATACTATTTCTCATTTTTTCCTCTTTAGTGAATGACATTATTAAATATCAAATTTGATGAATAGCACAGCCCATAGTTTTAATTGATCCGACAGTACAGTAGCTCATGGAAACATGTGAATTATGTTGCACTTGTACATCACGAGGCTAAACTAGATCTTTATATTCCAGAAGATGTCAAGAGGGTCACCTTAAGCGATAGTAGCCTGAACCCGGTGGGCTATTTTGTCCGACCTTGTTGCGCATGTCCGCTCGGGTTAGACGATACGTGGTCAACATCTCACGTTTCTTTCCAGCCGCAGCCTTTATTTTCGTTTGTTCACGTCAGGGTGTGTGTGGGTGCACATGTCAGTTTCTGTGTGGGTGAGTGTTTGTGCGTGTTTGTGTTTATACAAGCGGGCGACGACTGCTGAGGGAGAGTTTCTCACCCCGTGGCGCTACTTTTATTTAGGTCTACTTGTGTGGCCGTGTGTGTAACACCTCTCTTTTTCTGTGTGTGTGCGAGGTTGCAAAATACCGGGGTCAAAAGTTTGACATCTTAATTCACCTCTCTCTGCAGGGCTTCTTCAAGAGAACGGTGCAGAACAACAAACGTTACACATGTATAGAGAATCAGAGCTGTCAGATAGACAAGACCCAGCGGAAACGCTGCCCCTACTGCCGGTTTCAAAAGTGCCTCACTGTCGGCATGAAACTGGAGGGTAAGAAACCTTCTCAATTACGTTCTTGAGTTCTTCCGAACAGTCTAGGAATTCTGTACGATCGCTACGCGGTTCCCCTAAATCTGATACTGCGTAGATGCTCTGATGACTGTTAATTGTTTAACTGCTGGAGGGCAAAATTTCCAGCGCTGTCGTTTTATAGCTGGCTCGCTTTGATTTGCTGGCCCATGCTACCAACAGGATACAAGGCCCTCCAGCGCCCTGTCAGATCCATCCAAAGAGATGAGCGCTCGCTTATACTGCCCACAGGCTCGAAATGATGGTTTTAACTCCTTGGGAAAGCTGCAGACGTGGAAGACGATAGCCAAAATAGTGTTTTGAATACAAATCATATTCATTTTTGTTAAAAAACTACATTACAATCTAATCATAATTATTTATTTTACATTACATTTGAAAAGGAAAATTTATACAAATTAAAAGAAAACCATCTGTAATATTTTATTATATGTGACGCTGGACCACAAAACCAGCCATAAGTAGCTCTGGTATATGGATCAAAATTATAATTTTTTTTTTAAATGCCAAAAATGATTAGGACATTAAGTAAAGATCATGTTTAATAAATATATATTTAGTTAATTTCCTACCGCAAATATATCAAAACTGTATTTATTGTTAGTAATATGTGTTGCTAAGGACTTTAATTGATAACTTTAAAGGCAACTTTCTCGATATTTTGATCGTTTGCATCCTCAGATTCCAGATTTTTTAAATATTTCCCTATCACAGTGGTCTCCAACACGGTGCCCGCGGGCACAAGGTTGCCCGCACAGAGTCTGTGAGGTGCCCAAAGCACATTCTATTAATAGTCCCAATTGTTATATTTATTTAATACATATTTTCTATATTAGCTTGGCTTCTTTTATGTAAGTTATCGTTTAAAACAATAATAAAACATGTTAACAAGTAAAATAAAAAAGTTTTAAGTAAACTATATCAAAAAAGTAGCCCCCAGATTGTTTTATCCATTGTGGCTCACAAAAAGGTTGGAGACCACCGCCCAATCCCAACAAACATATTTATTCAGCTTTTAGGTGATGTATAAATCTCAATTAAAAAAAAAAATTGACCTATATGACCTATATTTTGTGGTCCAGGGTCACATTTAGTGTATACAACTGTCCACTGCACCTATGTAGTACATGTTCTGTACAAGATGGCAGTGAGTAATGCAAGTTATTAATTATGTTAAACTTGATCATTTAATATCACTTGAAATGTTACACATGTGAGTGCTTTCAACAAACAGATCTAAACGAGAAGCAAAAACAGCACGTCCATATCAGTGTGACACAGACGAGTGTTCCTCCATGTCTCCATGGAAGTGCCATTATCAATATAGTGTAGATTAGGGGAAGCTGCAGTTCTTAAAAATCATTGGGAGATCTATCTTATGTGTTATGACTTCAGAGGAAGGTCTTTAATTGTCTTCCTTCTGGCTCAGTTAGAGAAATCTAATCTTTTTTTATATATATTTATTTATATATATTCATTATCATTGCAGATGATGTTGAGGAAGCGTAGAGGAAGTTAAACAGGAGTCTCGCCTGTGCGTTTATTTATTCGATTTGGGTGCAATGCTGTGCTCGGTCGAGCGTAAAATCGTTTCGATTTCATCAAACGTCTGCTATCCATACTTGATGAATCAGAAGATCTCCGCACAGATATTCAAAAACATCCGCCGCGCTTTGCATTGCGCACTTTGTCATTTTTTTTGGGGTGCACATTCGCCTGGGCCGCCGGAGCTGTGCTATTACTTATGCATAGGTATCATAGCTATTCATGTGTGCGCGCGAAACGGAGTAGAGCTCGGGCGGACATGACAAACTGTGTGTCAGGAGTCGGCCAGGGGAGGCATTCATATGCCTGTGATAGGACAGGGAATCTCGCCCAAGCAACGCTTAATATTCCTGTATATTAAACGCACATAAATCAGACGATAAGCAGCGCTTGAATCTGCCCAGACAGGCCCTGTCTGCAGAGACACGCCGTACGCGCAAACAAACACAACAACGATTGACTCCCAATTCAAGCAAATTAGATCAGCCAACTGCTTTTATTACCAAGGCAATTGCTTTCTGAAAGCAGTTCGAATAACTCACTGGTTTTATCAGTCACACAGGTGAAAAAGACATAGACTTATACAATAGACATAGACAAACGCACATATATACAGGTCTGTGCAAAAGTCTTAGGCCACCATCACCAGCTTTGTTGTTTACGCAAAGTTTTAATGTCCACCCATATTATTTTTTCACTCTTTTTTAAGATACAAATATGTACACAAAATAAAAAAAAACACATCTTGAGCTTTTTTGAAAAGACTGAAGTCCTAAAGCCATTCGATTAGAATACAAAATTAGGATTTAATTTAAGTTTAAGAGATCCTGCAGTTGCCTGTTATTCTAATAAAGAGACTAAGAAATAATGATATATGATCACTATACAATTGCAAAAACAACAAATCTAATGGTAGCATGGTGGCTTAAGACTTTTGCACAGTACTGTATATGCTGTATATATATATATATATACTGTAGTGTCGGAATGGTTAGCAATAACTGCATGAAAGAAAAAGGCTATGTACTGCACTGTATGTACTTTAAAAATAGTAATTGAAACAGTAGGCGTAATACCACCATAAACAAATAACAGTTGTGTGCTGCATAGCGTCATCAAGTTGCATGTTTAATTTAGCGGGCGGCGTCAAGTTCTCATTGTGTAAATAAACTGTAATGAGCACATATGTACTATTTTTAATTTAGTTTTGCAAGTTTGGAGTACAACTATATGAGTCAGTACAATATTTTGAAGTAGAGTTCAAATTTGTGGGTGATATCGCATATTTCTGGGGTATTAGTTACCATAAAAGATTGTCATTTTTTTTATAAACAGCACATTTCCGTAAATATATAAAATGTCGTTCGGATATTTGATTTATACAGAATTGCAAACTGTGTACTGCAACAATGGCATTCTGAAAAAATCACAAAGCACCCTCTTTCCACCCCCCCCCCAAAAAAAACCCCAGTATGACTTGCATGTAAATAACCTTGTTTAATTAGACGCCGTGAGAAATAAAGAAACCCTATCAGAAGACAAAAAGCAAGAGGGGGATGGTGTGCCTACATGTGCATGGACGGGGGGGGTGTTGGGTTGCGGGGGTACGAGCATGCATTCATGAGTCGCAGGTTCTAATTGTGATTTCCCAAAAGAGCCACCTATTAGTTTCATGCTTGTTAATTACCCAGAAATCATTAATAGTTAAACTTTCCACCATTTTTTATTTTGATCAGACACATGTGAAAAACCCCAAAATACCAATAAATAAATAAATAAATGCTACACCTCACCACAAGTTGCTAAGGAATCATCGTTTGCCAGAATGTTACTGATGCTAGCAGCAGGATCGCCGCGGCAACGCTTTCCTCCCTCTCTCGCCGGATCAATCACATCACACGCGAATAGTTGTCAAGCGCACACGCACCACTGCGACAAGGGCCATTAAAATCACTCCCCAGGCAGCTGTTGGACCGGGTCCTTTAATTGTTTTATTTTTTTAAGACGTTCTGGAGATATTAGAGGGCCTAATGAGCGTGCTCACGCCGGTCAAGTCTCCATCTCAGAGCGTGTTTCCAAATTTGCGCTCTTCACATATGCCGGTGTGCGTCGGAACCTCCAGCCATCTACCTGCCGACAACAAGGAGCATAAAAGAAAAATAATTAAGCATTAATAATTAACATGGGACCCAGCTGACTGAAGTGGAGTCGGATCTTTGCTGTATTTTTCATAATAATTTGCTATAAAAATGTGACTTTGTTTCGGTTTACAGTCGAATTATTAGTAACATTCCCCTCCAAAGTGTGTCGTACGTCTTGGTCCGTCAAAGTTTGCTATATAGTAGGTTCAGTGGCAGCTGGTGACTTTTTTTTTCGAGGGCGCTCGATGCGAAGTTCGTCACAACATGTATGTAACCCGTCATGTTTGGTTCGTAATTTCAAAATATGTGTTCTGCGCGTCGAGTGATCCTGTGTGCATCACGTGTCTTGTCAAAATAAGTGCCTGCTGCAGACGCATCTAAAGGGTTTATGATAAAAGAGACGCTCGCGTTTGCCAGAAACAAAGTTTAGTGTTAAGGGAGTGTCTTGCGTGTATTTTGTGAACTTGAGCGTCTCTTTTATCATAAACGGTTTTGACGCGTGTGCAGCAGGCACGTGATGCACATGACGCAACAAACACATATTTTGAAAACGCAAGCAACACACGACACTCCGAAGACTTATTTTGAATTGGCGCCCCTCGGATGAGCAGTCACGAGCCACCACTGTATAGGTTTATGCTTTAACAGATGGGTCACATGGGTAACAACACAAACCAACAAGTCGTAAAATTTACAGTTTTCAGGTATTTGCTACTGTAACCAGTGACACATCCTGTTTCATAAACCCTGCCCACCAAAGTCATGTAAACAAACTTAATGTCAACATTACCCAACATGTTAGGCTCAATGATTGACAGGCCAAGAGTGTTTCTGATTGCCTAGTTTTCTAAATAACTAGAAAATCCCCCTTTATGCTATTTAAAGGGACATTACACTTTTTTGGAAAATATGTTCATTTTCCAGCTCCCCAAGAGTTAAAAATTTGAATCCATTCAGCTGATCTCCGGGTCTGGCGGTACCACTTTTAGCATAGCTTAGCACAATCCATTGAATCTGATTAGACCATTAGCATCGCGCTAAAAATAGCCAAAGAGTTTCGATATTTATATTGAAAATAGTCCCCTGCTGTTGAAAGTTACCAAGGGGACTATTTTCGGCTGCTGCGTAATATCATTGCGCCTCCTGAAGATTTTCCGTCGGTCTTAGTACACGATGTAACTACAGAAGAGTCAAGTTTTAAATAGGAAAAATATAGAAACTCTTTGGTTATTTTTTAGCGCGATGCTAATGGTCTAATCAGATTCTATGGATTATGCCAAGCTATGCTAAAAGTGGTACCACCAGACCCTGAGATCAGCTGAATGGATTCCAAAATGGGAATATGAGCTGGAAAATGCACATATTTTCAAAAAAGTGGTATTTCCCTTTAATTATAGGGTTTTAGGAGAGGCTTGATTTCTTTAAATATCACATGCATTAACTTATGCATTGACATCTAACTCATCTTGTCCCTTGTGTTTTGGTTTTTATAAGCTGTGAGGGCTGACCGAATGAGGGGCGGACGCAACAAGTTCGGCCCCATGTACAAACGAGACCGGGCCCTCAAGCAGCAGAAGAAAGCCTTGATCCGGGCCAACGGACTCAAGCTGGAGGCC
Organism: Paramisgurnus dabryanus; assembly: GCF_030506205.2. Classification (NCBI taxonomy): domain Eukaryota; kingdom Metazoa; phylum Chordata; class Actinopteri; order Cypriniformes; family Cobitidae; genus Paramisgurnus; species Paramisgurnus dabryanus. The sequence continues at coordinate 23,543,491 of NC_133360.1, forward strand.
ATGACGCAAGTCATGCAAACAGTCCCAGCCGACCTCACCATTACCTCTGCCATTCAGAACATCCATTCGGCCTCCAAGGGGCTTCCACTGAGCCACCACCATCACCACCACCATCACCACCACCACAGTTCCTCCAGCGCAGGGCTGCCACCCGCAGACTTTGACCGTAGCCCCTTTGTCACATCGCCGGTCAGCATGGCCATGCCTCCTCACGCCGGAGGCCTGCAGGGCTACCAAGCCTACGGTCACTTCCAAAGCCGCACCATCAAGTCAGAGTACCCCGACCCCTACACAAGCTCGCCGGAGTCCCTCATGGGCTACCCGTACGTCGAGGCCTACACGGGAGGATCGCCGCCGACCTTCCCCCACCTAGTGGTGGAGCTACTCAAATGCGAGCCGGACGAACCTCAGGTGCAAGCTAAGATCCTAGCGTACCTCCAGCAGGAGCAGGCCAGCCGAGGCAAGCACGAGAAACTCAACACCTTTGGCCTCATGTGCAAAATGGCCGACCAGACACTGTTCTCAATCGTTGAATGGGCCAGGAGCAGCATCTTCTTCCGAGAACTGAAGGTATGTGAATCTTCTTTTTATACTATTTGGTTGGTCCCAAATATCATATAGCGTAAAGAGCTTTGGTTGTGTGTACCAACTCATTTGGTTGAAATTAAGTTTGGAATCAGACCAAGTGTTAATAATTTTATTTTCGAGAGCAGTATTATTTAACTACATTGTATTGTAAAATGGATGTTTAAGCAAACATGATGCTCTTTATTGAGTATATGAATCAATAAATGCAGAAGTTTCAGTGAATTTGTAAAATGCGTTTGTGTTTAGCTTAGCATGCTTACTGTACTGTATATGCATCTGTGTAAACAGGAATATGCTACCCCACACCGCCATAGCTGGGCTAAAAATATGAATGAAACAAATTGACCGAATGTCTAAATGACTGAATGTCTCTATTGGAGTAAAAACTGCATCATGTGTTAAGTTGGCATTCCAGACGCTACGATCTATAAATGAGAGTTTACTAAAGCGGCTGATGTTCCCAGTTTAATTTTTTATTTTCCAGTTGTTTTAACCTTTTTCACAATACATATGTGGCTGACAGAAATATTGATGGTGCTGGGACGGGAGTGAGGTTCAGTAACTCATGCATGTCTGCGTTCATGAAAGATTTTAGTCGTGAGCACGCTGTATTTTACTGTCCCGTGACATGTTTTGATATGCCTTTGGGAAATCCGACAGCGATAGAATCAAATCATTCATTTTGTGGTCTCAGGACTACTGGCACCTTATTGTTTTTGCTGCATAAGATGAGACTGAGTACTTCAATTCATGAAGACTGCGCAGTTTTAAAAAATATTACGATTTTTAAATCAAACCAAGTGACATCTGTATATAAATGCTTCCTGGACAGGGCTTATCCTAGTCCCAGACTAAAATTTATTGTTGAGGTGCATTTTGCACATTTCAACATATATCAGTACCACTGTTTTGTCTCAAAATAAACACCAGTATAGTTTTTTGTAAGGTTTATTTGTAAAAACTACTTAAATGTCCTAATATAATTAAGGCCTAATCGTGGATTAATCTTAACCCTGTCTGGGAAACCGCCCCCTAGTCTAAGTTTGACACAGTATTGTGCAAAAGTTACTTTAGATGCTTTAACAAAAAATATATTAACATGATATTTTACTTTAGTGTTGCAGTAAAGATTTCCAAACATTGTTTCAAGCATTTTGGAGATATTGCAGACTGTGACTATTCATGTAATCCCAGACTAATTTGATGATGGTGAGATCAGAGATCAGATGTTTGTGTGACCCCTCATAGTTTTTGTGATGCATCTAACGTTTGTGCAGTACCGTCTTTATAAAAGTAAAAATCTGAGGAATTTAAATACTTTAGCTTCAAATTCGGCCATTCAGAAATACCTGTTTGTTGGGAGAATCCATTAAGAGTCTGATAAAAATGCTAATTTACAAGAAAAAATGTCAGACGCACTTAGAGGGTTTTGCATCCAAGCGCTTCATATGTGAAAAAATCACAAATTTAGACAACAGTATTACATTTTTTATTTATTATTAGGGACATATTATTTATTCTACTATAAGTACTAGATAATATATGCTTAGATTTTTGGGGTGGATGTCATATTTGCTTCTATTACCATCTGCTTTAACGTTTAGAAGTTGGAATGCGAATGAAGCTCATTCTCATCTTTTCTAGCCAAAATAAAGAGTCAGGGACGTCTGTGACTTCATTCGCACCCATTGTAATTTTATAACAATTGTTGATGACCATGAAAATGACGAAATTCAAACGTAGGGGGAATAGTTAATGATTATATGTAAATATATACTGTCATAACCTTCAGAGAACAAAAGGCTAATAAGCATTTGCTGTCATTTGGTTGTTTTTTTGTCTATTGTCAATCAAACATGACTTTTTCTTTAAACAACATTTTAATTGAAACACAAGATTCGGACACGATTGGGGGATGTTTTGTTTTTGCAAGCCGCTTCGTTTTTGTGGTCAAAGATAAATTATTCATTCTTCGAGGTTTGTTATAAAGCCGAATGGTTAGACTCTTACCTACAGAGCTTTATTATCCGTTGTCTGGCTCTTTAGCTCAAGTACTCCGTTCCCACTTTAGCGCGGATTAGCATCTGTGTTCGGCTGATTGCTGTCTGTATCATTTGCCTTTAATTGTGTTTGCACTTCACATTTCGCCGTAGCGGAGTAGCTTCCCCTTGATGTATTGACAACGTTCACACCCCCTGTAATTGTTATTCACAATAGTTGTTAAAAGAGACAAGGGCGTAGCTGTCGAATTTGACATTAGCGGACGTAGCGCAGCGGTGAAGTTGTAATTAGTGACGCTCTCATGTCTCGCTAAATGCGCGCTGGAGCACCGGCGAAATAACAGAAAGGGTAGCGCTAGAAACTCTGAACCCACTTCTGACCGTAATTAGCAAATACTTGTATGATTATTGTAAAGCGCAGCACTTTGTAATGTGGCAAAAGGGTTAAGCCCATGCTGTTGTGCTTTTAGCAAGCCTCATCTATCAAAACCTCAAATAAAGCATACAGTAAGCATAAGAACAAGTGCTTGCTTATATATATATATATATATATATATATATATATATATATATATATATTTATTTATTTGTTTATATTTATATTTATTTTAGGGCCGGGACTCGATTAAAAAAATTAATCTAATTAATTAGAGGCTTTGTAATTAATTAATCGAAATTAATCGCATATAAATATTTGACCTGAGAACATTGAGAAGTTATTTTTTCACATGGATTTTTAGTATACCATGAATAATGACTGAATACATAAGCTTAAGCAACAAAATATTGTTTATTTTTGTTCAACCAAGTCGTTGTACCCAGAGTCGGGCCAACGTCCACGTTAGCTGCTATATGTTTTGCATTGAGATGATACTTGAGGCTCGATGTGCTGCGGGTGATATGTGAATTCCTTTTTGCATAGCTTACACACAACCATGCTCTTATCGACACTTCCATCTGTTCGTTTTTTATAAAAAAAATCCCATCCACGGGGCCAACCAAAGCGATCTCATCAGCTTCTTCGTTCATGTTCACTGTGGTTTGTTGTTGTCTGAAGTCATGAACGCTAGTTGGTGCTCCAGTATAATCGGTCCACCGAAACTCATCCAATGAGAAATGTTCCACGGTGCAAAAATAAGTGTGATTAAAATGCGTAAAAAATGTTTAACGCGTTATTTTTTGTGTAATTAATTAATCTTAATTAACGCGTTAAAGTCCCGGCCCTAATTTATTTATTTAAGATTTAGGGTCAGATTTACTAAACATTGCAAAAAAATTTGTGCAAGAGCGCAATTCCAAAAAACGCAGATGGGAGTGGTAATATCTGGGAGTTATTTCCAGCTGATTTCCATAATGACCGACGCAATCTACTAAGAGCAGCGCAAATTAATTCATGGTCGCAAATAAGCAGCGCTGATGCTTCTGCTGGTGATCTACTAATGCCTTTCTTATCAGCAACAATTGCTGCATTTTACGCGCAAAATTTTAAGCGCAAATTTAAGACATGCTTTTTTCGGCATTAAATAATGCCGCAAATACCAGTAATATCACACGTGCAAACATTAGTAAATCATGTTGAGTGAATCATTTAAATAATCTCCTCCCATAAATGTTGTGTCTGAAAGGGAAACTCCTAGAAATGCATATGAAATAAGGTCAGTCGCAAAAATTAATAGACTACATCCTTTCAGCGCTAATTATCCACTGCGCGTCTTAAGTAAATCACGACAGTCGTTATTTAACGCCAAAATGGTGGCTTGCGCAAGCTGTTAGTAAATCTGACCCATAATGCGTTAAATAACCTCATATGCGTGAATACGAAGTTATGGATCTGTTAGCAGGCGCTAAAGATGATGATAATTGCGTGAGTTTTATTTCAGATGCATTAGCGATAACGAAATTAGCATTTCGGTATGTTTATATGTTTGCATACACGTTCCGTTCATAGCACAAAAGCAGTCAAATAAACAGAATATACAGTCACAGACGTACTCAGAAGTCATTTATTGATAGTACGATGGCCCCGCATTAATAAACGTTATTAACAAATGTCATTTGCTAATATTGTCAGTGCAAGCTAACAACAGAGCTGTGGGTTGCATATAATAAACACAGGAAATACAAGTGAATATAAGGCTTGTCTGGGAAGGTGGTGAGTCGGCTATAAATATATCTACATTTACAGCACTATTATTAGCCGTCGTAAGAACAAAAGAATTTCTCTAGTAATAGAGCCGGGTGCGAAACGTCTGCCAAGTGTTTAAAGATTTAGTTTCCATAAGTTAGACTTAGGTTACAGCTCTCATAAATATTTGGTCATGATGGGAGCTCAGACAAATGAAAAAATTATAATAAAAATTGAAAAGGAACATTCCGACGGGCATTTCTCACACTTGGGTGAGGATGAAGCCGTAAAATTTAGGAAAGAGAAAGCGAAAAATTTTAGCTAAGCTCCCAACCACTGGCGTATTCATATTGTTTGCAGCAAGAAAAAGCGAGGTCTGGTTGAGTTGCTTCTCAACATATCCTGAATACTTAGTTTTTGTGAGTGTTGGCCCGAGTTCATCCAGCCATGTGCATCATTGTGTGTTTTTATGTGTGTGTTTGTGTACAATTGCGTGCCAGCAGCATCCCTGGTCGGTTTGTCATGCTAAGGGTGGGAGTCATGTTTAGGGGCTGGGGGGAAACAGATGCACGCTTCCTAGCATTTGCACAGACAATGTAAGCTGGTATGGACCTGGTGTGCGTGATTCTCCTCCCCTGGCTCTGTGGTCAGCTGCCCGGCCCCACGACGTGGAGAGTGATTCACATCCATAGAGAGATCACCCTTTCATTGTAGACCGCAGGCCATTGTTTACCGGATAGGATGCGTGCAATTAGCTTTTCCTCGCCACACAATGGCTTTAAATCACACAGTTTATAGTTCTGGTGAGGATCTTGCCTAATTTTCTTGTACCCCAAACAATGTACTTGGTTTATAACTTAATTATCGCCGATATTGTACCACAAGCCAGCCCTAAATGTACTGCCTTAAATTTAGTCCTCTTAGCTGATAAAAGTCAACTGTGCAAAACTTACAATACCCTGACATGTGGCGCCAATATTTATTTTTGTTCCTTCACGGCTGCTTGGGGACTGTTGGGCAGGTTTTTTTCTCTCTCTCTCTCTCTTTCTCTCTCTACTATGAATTCAATGACAATACCAGGCCTGCCATTAAGTGCAGGAGCACTGTATTAGGGCCTTGTTCTTCAACCTGCACCCAGCCGTGAGCTTTGGGTTTATTGAAAAAGCAGCTGTATGGGGAGACAGAATAGGAGATTCTGGATTTTAGTGGTTAACCATTGAACTTGGACTCCCTCTGTCACGTTTAGTGTAATACAGGTCGTGAAAACAAAGCAGAGATATCATCTGTTGGTAACCATGTAGTGTCTGATTGGGCGACGTGCATACATTATATATAGGTGTATATGTTACTTAAAAGTGTTTGCAATAGATTAATAAAATTTTGTTTTCTGCATATACTGTATAGGTGAATTATACTGCTTTCATATGAGAATTTGTACAATTTATAATAAATATAAAATGAAAATCACATTGTCTACTTAAAAAAACACATTAAAGGATTAGTCAATTTTCTTAAAAAAAAATAATAAATCCAGAAATTTACTCACCACCATGTCATCCATAATGTTGATGTCTTTCTTTGTTCAGTCGAGAAGAAATTATGTTTTTTGAGGAAAACATTCCAGGATTTTTCTCATTTTAATGGACTTTAATGGACCCCAACACTTAACAGTTTAAATGCAGTTTAAAATTGCAGTTTCAAAGGACTCTAAACGATCCCAAACGAGGCATCAGGGTCTTATCTAGCAAAACAATTGTCATTTTTGGCAAGAAAAATAAAAAATATGCACTTTTAAACCACAACGTCTTGTCTTCTTCCGATCGTGTGACACGTCAATGATGACGTATACGAAACTATGCCCCAGTGTTTACAAGAGTTGAGAAAGAGGACCGTTCAGACATTGTTGTATGTGGAATGATACTAATTAATGTCTTTGTGTCAGTTTTTGTTTAAAATGTTCCACAAATGTGCGTTTCATATATGTAACACGTGACCTTTCCACATTATTACGCAATTACGTGAGGTCGCGCTGGCGTGTCACACAGCCGGAGGAATTAGAGAAGTTGTGGTTTAAAAGTGAATATTTTTTATTTTTCTTGCCAAAAATGACAATCGTTTCGCTAGATAAGACCCTTATGGCTCGTTTGGGATCGTTTAGAGTCCTTCCAAACTGCAATTTTAAACTGCATTTAAACTGTTATGTGTTGGGGTCCATTAAAGTCCATTAAAATGAGAAAAATTCATCAAAAAAACTTGAAAAATGAATTGTTTCGCTAGATAAGACCCTTATGGCTCGTTTGGGATCGCTTAGAGTCCTTTGAAACTGCTATTTTAAAGGGCATTAAAACTGTTAAGTGTTGGGGTCCATTAAAGTCCATTAAAATGAGAAAAATTCATCAAAAAAACGTGAAAAATGAATTGTTTCGCTAGATAAGACCCTTATGGCTCGTTTGGGATCGTTTAGAGTCCTTTGAAACTGCTATTTTAAAGGGCATTAAAACTGTTAAGTTTTGGGGTCCATTAAAGTCCATTAAAATGAGAAAAAAATCCTCAAAAAAAAACGTGAAAAATTTATTGTTTCGCTAGATAAAACCGTTATGCCTCATTTGAACTCATTTAGAGTCCTTTGAAACTCCGTTGAAACTGCAATTTTAAACTGTATTAAAACTGTTAAGTGTTGGGGTCCATTAAAGTCCATTAAAATGTGAAAATCCTGGAATGTTTTCCTCAAAAACATAATTTCTTCTCGACTGTTCAAAGAAAGACATCCACATTTTGGATGACATGGCGATGAGTAAATTATCTGGATTTTTTTGAGACAAATGAAGTGTGACAATAGTACGCTCATCATATTATGCATTAGTGATGTCTAGTTACAATATGTTAATTCAGTTCATTTAATTAAATAAAAGAACACATTTGTAATAATTAAAATTATAAAATCTTTTGCCACTCTAGGAAAATATAATAATTTTTGTTTAATAAGAATAAATTTAGCTATAATTATTTCTAGTTCACTCTAGAAAATAAAAGGTTGAGTTATAGCTTATATAGCATAGCAGATAATTCAGGTATTCAGTTAAATACAGATAATTGTAAGCTGTATGTGTGTGTTGTGTGCGTACTCTTTATATATTTATATATATACACAAACATAGCTATGTAACTTATTTATACTGTAAATATATAATGGATATATACTGTATATACGTTTCCTACTAGGTGCCATATGAATAGTTTCAGCTTTTTTCTTATAAAGCTCGTAATTTTTGTGCTATGCAAGACACTTTTCTGTCTATCTCTCTCTCTCTCTCTCTCTCTCTTTAGTAATCTGACAGTCCAATTTTAAAGGTGCAGGTCAGCGACTGTAATTTCCAGGGGCCCTCGTATCTGCAGAAATTAATAAGGCGTTGCGGTTGTGATCTGTGAACTTGTTCACGATTTATATCACCCCCCCCCCACTTCATCTCCACATATACTACCTGACCGGTCACAGCATCTCCTTTTCCCCCCACGACGACTCGTCTAGTGCCTGAGGTCAAGCCGGTGGCCTCCCTGACAAACAGCCTCGGCGTGAGCGCTGTGGCACTCGGGCAGAGATTTGTAACAGTGTCCCTGGTCCACTGAATTTGAATTATTCTACCCGGGCCTTGCGTCGCTTTACATCGGCGTGGGGGTGAGTGGTTATTGTCGCAGGGGGTAGGGAGGGGACATGGGGCCCAACGAAGCCCCAGAAGAGGTACCAAGGGCAGGGGTGCGTGGTCAAGGACAGGGGGGAAAACAGGTGGAAGGTTAATGGCCCCTGGACGGGATCCACCAGCCGCCCAGACTTGATATATGGGCTTTGGGCCTGGTGCAGGCATAGGCTTTCAAAGATATATTATTTCATTTTAGAGGCTGCATTCTCGTCCGCGCATTTGTCCACTGATAGATGATATCCCGTGGCTGGGCGGAAGCCACAATTGGAGATGGCGTGTGAGTTTTTGTAAGGCCCGCTCCTGTACATATTTTCTTTCTCTCTGTCTGACCTCTCATATTCTCCTCCCTGTCCGCTAGTTTTTTTGGCAGGTTGTTTTTTTTTTCAAGGGCTGCTATTTCAGTAGTAACAATATCTGTTTGATGAGGAGAGATGTGTAGCAGGAGAACATCCACAAAGACCTCTTTTCATTCATAAATAATGCACAAATGGACAAAAACTCTGTGTCTTGTCATGAATTTTGGAAGAATGCGATGTTTTGGCACTTCATCAATATTGCAGCTGCAAAATCCAGACTGTACGTCCTCCGAAGATACAACGGAAATTAATAACAACTCATACATTTAAGGCGGATATATAGTGGATGGGTAGGCAAAAATTGCAAATGAAGAATTTGGTTCCAAAACGCGATTAACGGCATTTAAAAAAAAGTTTTACGCAAAATCTGATATCCGCCGTGTTATTCTGTCATCTTTTCTCCCTTTTTTCCAAATTGCGACAAACGGCAGTCCTCCTTCTTTGCAGAATTAAATAAATCCACTTAACCAATCACAGCGCACCATTCCACGCATTGTAAACAATAATGGCGACACTTTGAATACACACTGAATACTAGTTTTCCTCATCTACTATATACTTCGTGATCAACAAACAAACAAAAACAAAATAATACTTTTGATGGCGTTAATAAACCAGTGGTGGTTTTCTGTGGCGGGAAAGAAACGTAAGCCATCAAAATCGAATAATTTACGTGGGAGGCACTCGGGCGAAGGAAAAATGCCGGCTGTTGCTTGTTCTCACACGACAGCATTAAGCTTTTGTCATGCTAACACATTGACCCCAGAGGATCTTATAAAAACTTTCCATTATTTTACGCAAAGTCAACGAAAATCGAGCAGGACCAAAACACTTTACAGCTGATACCTGTCAAGAAAAAAGTTTATTGGTGACGTCCCAAAGATGACAGCAGCAATGACAGTGTTTTGATTAATGCCATTAATGTTTATTTTTACCCAGTGTATACCACTAGTCAACTAAATTAATATAACATGGCAAAGATGAATGCACATTTATATATTGATTCAATAGATTAATAGCATTATGAAAAAAAAACTTGGATTTATTGCACTTTGCGAAAAAAGTTTTTATACATCTTTGAAAATCAAATTATGGATTTGATGGTTATTATAACCTAAATATGTTATGTGAAAGTTTGTAACAGAAAATAGTGGTTTTCATCTTGTCACTTTCTTTACTGAAAAAAATATTCAATTCAGTGGTTGCAATCAATTTATTTAAGCTGCATTAAAACAAAAGTTTTTTTTTGTATTTCTTTTTTGTTTAAATGTAGCTTAAATAAATTGATTGCGACCACTTACCTTAAAAAATTTGAGTAAATTGAATTAATATTTTTTTTCATTGTTGGTATAGAAAACACGTTTTTACTGAAATTACTTAAGATGGATTTATTGCGAATATTTGATGCACTCTTCAAATATTTAGTATTGTACATGATGTTACAGCCTCTGATAAATTATTATATAGAGCTTGCAATGTTAATATTAACTGATTATTTGATTACAATCGATCTTTATATCATAATTGCATCTGATTCTGACTAAGAATGGGTCAACATAGACAATAAAAGACAGTTTGACTGACACATACGGTTTGTTTTGTTTTTGCCTGACCTTTTTTAAAATTCGAGAAATATTTTCCATCCTAAAGTAATAAAATACTCATTATTTCTCATAAAGCTCAACAAGTAGATACACTAGAGGATATTTTGTTTATTCGCCCAATCAATGCCTCAGTCTTCAATTTATGATTGCCATAGACTGAAAATCCAGTGATCCGTTCTTTTTCACATTGCAATAACTTCAACCTGCAACCCAAACTTTTCTACGATTAGCCAGATTATCGGAAACGATTATCAGAAGCACCGCCTATATTACAGATGAAGACAGCATCACTCTCTTTTGCCCCCAAAAATGTGTCCTGCACCCCCAAGGCCTTACCGTGCATAGGAAGGAAGTGTGTACACTTGTTAAAAGGAAAGATTTAAGGTCCGATCTCCCCTCAGGGCCTGGCGGACTCTAGGGAGGGGTTAGAGAAGTCGGAAGAGAGTCTGTTCATCCACTTGTTGCTTTGATGAGGGATAAAAGCCTGTCGTGAACTTGAAGTTCCTGGCCGAGAGCTGATGGACTCGTACTGCATACTGCCGCACTTTAAAATAGGAAAAATATAGAAATATGTTTTTTTTTCTTTATATTTGTAAGCACTTTGCACTCCAGAGGGGGACAAATGTTAGATATTATCTTGCGGCGATTAAGGTAAAAGCCTTTTTTATTGGCCGCACTGAATGCTTGTTAAAACCAGGATGTAGAGCGACGCTACGAACTATCCCCAAAACACCCCAATCAGACCTGAAACAACAACACACAAACCGCACTGCGGAGGCTGATTTAACAGCAAACAAACTAACAAATCAACTCAATCAGCATTTTCACCTCTACTGGAAAAGTAAAAAACACTTGGACATTTTCCTGTAAGCATTCGTGGTATTCGTATTGAAACACTAATGTGCAATAGCATTAAAGTAATGTACATTATGACATGCCGTCGATTATTTTTTTTAAAACAATGATTGCACGATAGTTAAAATCTGGCACAAAATATACAGCATTGAATATGTGGAGATTTTTTTAAGGATACGACTGCTGTGTAGTTTAGTCCATATTGTAACGCTATCACATTTAAGCTATGCATGTCACTCAGGACCTTTCACCTCCAAACATATTATCACTTGTAAATTAGATTTGCAAAGCAGCTGTAATTTTCCACCTGTTGTACCTAATAGGTTCGAAAAAACAAAGTGCTCTCTAAAAAAGTAAAACTTTTACTTGCACATAAAAAAAAGATTTTTGGCTCGTGGCTTCTTAAATCTGGGATAGTTCACCCAGATACCCCAAAATAATGGTAAGCACACAGTTGATGGTACCCATTGGCTTTCATAGTCATTGGGTACCATTAACTGCGTGCTTATCATCTAAACATCTTCTTTTGTGTTCAACAGAATAAAGAAACCAAGAAAGTATTTAAAAAATGTTTAAGGCGTGTGCGGGTTTCAATCCTGAAGTCTTTAATGAAGTTGTAGTAATCAGATCAGGCTTGAGGTTTCTAGTATCAGCTTTGCTCTGTCAGCAGTTGCCATCAACATCTATTTTTGCTTCTAATTTACAGCTCTCTGTTTCACACATGCTGAAAGGTCTCAAAGACAATAGATAAGCAATGCATTCAGACGGACCAGGAGCGTGCGAGCTAGACTTACACTTATATTTAACTGCGCGGTGCGCGTGGATTAACTCCTGATGAACAGCATGTGCAATTCAGCTGGATACCGTTATACGGCCACCTGTTCATTAAAGTGGGCTGTATCTTTTATTTCTCCTTCAATATCAGACGTTGGCACTGCCCGCCACTTTCAAACGTTTCCAAACACATTACAGTACACATCAATAGGCGTGACTTTCTGAACACTTTTCCGGGTGAGGATGAAAGGAACATTTCACCAACTACGGAAAAAGGGGAAAATATTTCAAATTCGCACCAGGCAAACTCTTGAGGTGGGACGAGCACCTGACATGTTGAAAGCAGTTTAAAACCTGAGAGCATTGCGTTACAGTGGTGTAATGCCAGACACGGCAGGTTGTGGCAAACAGCAGCGACGTAATGCTTGGAGTTCTTTCTATACTCGATAAAATTGACATGAATAGGTTCAATAACGAAGGGTGATCTACAGCTGTACACGTGAGATATTTTGGCACATTATCCTTCTAGTGTTGTCCATTTGCTTCTTGTTAGATCTGTTTATGACGCATCACAGACAGTTTTACGGACAGGTTTTAAGTTAAGCCAGCACTAGGCCTTAGTTTTATTAGGACATTTAAGTAGTTTTTACAAACAAACCTTTACAAAAACAATACAGGTGTGCACCTTGAGACAAAACAATGCTGAGACTCTCGAGCTGAGACTCTCATTGGATTATTGCAGGTTATGCCCAAAACATACCCATTACTCATTAAAAAAACAGGACCGACACTTTTCGACCATGCGCTCGACGCACATACCATTTTTTCCCGTCGTTAAATTAGCAAAAGTGGTTTCGGACACGCCCATTTAGACGTTGGGCTGTGCGCTTTAGACAATGCGCTTAGATCGTTAAAATAAGGCCCTTTGTGTTAAAAACTACACAATGTGTGTTATTTTAGTCCCTAAATAGACACATCTCTGTGTTATTACAGAAACAACCAACGCTATCTCATGGCAATTCGTACGTAATTTACGAGGTGGCTAATTCGTATTAATTCATATGAGCACATTCGTAAATTTTTGTACGATTTGCCTTGACCCTTGTGACGTTGGGGCTAGGGGGTTAGGTTTCGGTATTGTTTTTATGATAATCGTACGTTTTTGCGCGATTAACTTGAATTAGTGCGAAATAGCCAACTCGTAAAATATGTACGAATTCTCGTGAGATCAGGCTGGAACAACACATTTGTGTGGTCCCTTTTATTTATTTTAACACAAATTGACATATACTGTGATAAATAGCATAAAACAAACAATGTGATTATAATAATCACATCCTATTTAAAGCGTTTTGATCGTAACACATGATACTTACTGCTAGTTTGGACACAGATACTGTATACATTGCTTACAAATCTAAAATTTAATGTAATCAATAATTAAAGACTTGAGCAGATAGTGAGAAAAAACTGCCAAAAACTGCCAACATGGGCACATAGTTTACTTTACATAATTCATTTAAATTTAAATTGATAAAAATTGTCTTAATATACAGAAAACGTTGTGCTCCATGTTTTTTTCTTTTAGAAATAAACGCTGTTTTGGACCCGCTGGTGGGTCTGCAGAGTCTCTTAACTGGCACTGAGCGGGACACCTGAGTTTACTTCAATATTTTGCATGCGAATGTTAATATTTTACGACAAACTATATATCGTTGCAAAGGTCTAAGAATGTAGTTTACATATTTTTAAAACCTTTTAGCAGTAATAATAATACAATGACCGTCATTTATTAATTTGTGACAGGAGTATGCAGAAAACCTCACAGCAAACCAACACAAACCAAAATTTTTTGATAATTCTGTAAATATATTATTAATATATTATTTTTATTTATTACAATAAATTTAAACTGCTATAACAATTTTTTATATATTTTTTTATTTTATTATTTTTTTATTTAATATATTTTTACCTCAAGACACTACCGTAAAAAAAAACGTTTAAGTATCTTCTCTCTTTGGGTCCTCATCCGAGATCTATAAATCTGCACATGACGTACAATCAGAGCCAATCAGCGAGCTTGTTACATCCACCTGGCCATAGCTAATTTGCATTTCTCATTTGACCATTTGCAAGGACCCAAAGAGTCACGGAAAAGCTAAATAGAGAGGCTAAAACGAAAAGCAAATCGAATAGCGAAAAGAATGAGGAGAACCATCGGGAAAATTAAAACAGAAATGTTAAACGGAAATGCCCTTTTAAATGCCTAATTTAAACCTGTATTTGTAGTTCAATTTATAAATCCAGTTATTTATTTCTCTTTTTAAATCGCTTTTTGAAATACATTTTGAAATTCCATTATTTAATTAAGAATTTATAAATGCAATTTAAAATGATGAACTTATTGAGTGTTTATGTTGTTTTTGTAAATTGTTAAATTACTTTGAACTATTTATTAATGGATTAATATTTAATTTCTACGTTATTTTTATAATCTCACTTTTTATTGCCTAATAAAATGTTACATAATGATTTTTTTGTAACTTTGTCTATTTAGTTATAGATTAATTAATGAATTTTTAAACAAATCTATTAATTGCTATTTTTATTGTCCAGGTAGTTATTAAATATTGAAGTTCCTTATTACATTTTGCATGACTCTTGTGGTCCTCCATAGGGATGCTTTACACTCTTAGAAAGGATGTGTTAATTTTTTGCACATCTTTGTGCGTTAAGCTTTTAACACATTATGTGTAACTTTAACACATTAGGTGTCATTTTGTGTTGATTTTGTGTTAAAATATAACACAAATTGTGTTAAAAGTAACACAAATGTGTTGTTTCAATATGGAGGTGTTTCAACAACGCATTTAGTCCCAGAATCAACACTAAAGTTTATAAAGAAACAAAAATAAAAATCAATATAAAAATGTATACAAAAACTAATTTTAAAATTCAATGCATAAATTTATTTTTGTGTTATTTCATAGATTTGATAACTTTGGTGGTGTCAAAACATTTGAGAGTATATATGTATACATCTATATATAATAATTATTATATACATACAGTCCACAGTACCGTTGGATCAATTTACCCTGCATATTAAGACTGCAGGTAACATTTAATATCATTGCATGAATACTTTAACTTTTATATTGCACTGTTAAATGTTTTCATCCAATGATATGTACAGTACATTACTCATAGCGATTATAAGCAGTTATGCATTGCTAAATAAATGAATCAGAGATGGGATGTTTCTTTCTCTTCAATAAGTGCAGTGGTGGTTGAGGCAGAGACATGGTTACTAATGGTATTATGGATAAGAACAGACAGGCTCGGGCTCGCACGCATAAAGCCACTCTGGTAGGCGACTGCATCTCCCAGCTAAATAATACAGGAGCCCCCCAGCCCCCCCACCAGCCTACCTGGACCCATTTCCCAACCGAGCCAATCAAGAGTCATTTCCTGTCATCTGTCAACGTGTTACTCAAAAGCCATAAATATTGACAGCCGTCGCCAATAAAGAAGCTCATAAATCGTTGAATTGGAGAAAATGCGGCACGCGTGGAAATAAAATCGAATAAAACGCAGCGTTCGGTCTAAACGCGAGGCGCTGTGCGTGCATGTGTATATGCGTGTGTACCAGATTAAGAACCTCAATCGATTCGGACTGGACGTGCAGAATTCATTGTGGATTTGAAGAGCATTATTTTCTCACTGAACTTTGTGTGTGTGTGTATATAGGGGGGTTAAAGTAGTGTAGTGTGTGTGGCACACAAGAGAGCTTTTCATGTTTATGTTCAGTTGAATAATTGATCATGGATGCTTTGTTTTTTGATAATTAGCTGATAGCTTCTTAGCTTTAAGCCTTTGGATTTGCATGATATTTTTTCATACTATAGGCTGTGAATTACTCGAAACAAATGATCAGCTGGACTTAAGAAATATGCTGATAAATAGCTCAAGGTTTAGTAAATAAAGTTTTTTTAATACTCTTCTGAATTGTGGTGCTGCTTAGGGGCTTGTTAAGGTTAAAATAAACTTTATTCTCTGCTCAATTAGATTCAATAAAAGCCTCCACTGTAAATGTGAATAACTATGTACAATGTACACTTTAACTAGTGCTTCTCATTATTTATTGCTTAAATAACTACCGTAGTTTTTTTGGTAAAACAGACTGTATGGAGCTGTTTTAGTTTCATTCAGTCCGTGATGTGTCCTTGAGGTGGAGTTCAGCTGCTGGCAGCCGAGCACTGCAGGTGTGAATTTATTTTGTGTGTGCGTATTTGTTTATCCCCTTATTTTGTAAATTTCCAATAGTGGGGCATTATATAAAAGTCGACCTGCTCTGTCTCAATGAATTAGTTTAAACTGGATTTTGTGCAGAAAGGTGCTGTTACATTTCTAATGGACCGGAGATGTGCATTTCCTTTAGCTTGCTTGGACACAAATATCCAAGGAGAGGAACTACATACATGTATGAAGAATTTGGTTCCAAAACGCAATAAATCCATTTTGACTAATTTGGGTAAAAAAAACATTGTCGTAAAGTAAACTTTTTTCAAGAAAATGTTTTTTATTCCATTGGCAGATTTTTTTGCTTGTTTTAAACACTAATTTACTTAAAGTTTATATTTTTTGTCTAAATTCTAGGTTATTTTGCTCATCAAGAAAACACAACTTAATTTAAGATTTTTTTTGATATTTTTACTAAAAACAAGACAAAAATACTACGTAAGAAAGTCATTTTTTGCAGTTTTTGTTTGTTGATCACGCAGTACAAAGTAGATGATCAAAACTAGGATTCTGTGTCAATTCAACTTGCTGCCATTGTTGTTTACAATGCGTGGAATGGTGCGCTGTGATTTGTTGAGCCGATTTATTGAATTCTGCAGAAAAGGAGGACTGGCGTTTATTGCGTTTTGGGAAAAAATTACAGAATAAAGTGGCAGATATCAGATTTTGCTTTTAAATACTGACCTGATACAATACTGATTTTGGTGGTAACTTAATGGCGTTTGGAACCAAACTCTTCATATAAACTTGTGGTAAACTTGACTGAACTCTGGAGAATACAGATTTTATTGTGGTATGACATGGGGTCAAGAGTCATTGTTAATGTGGTCATCGTGGGGATTGATCAATCTCCATTCTCAATTGTTCAAACATCCCCCACACCCCACCATTAACTCTCATCTCAGCAGACAGCCACAGACGCTTCTTGTCTACCACATGTACACATGAATTATAAAGGATACCAAGAAGTATAGCAAATGTTTTCCCAATGATGTCTCTTATGATGAATTTATAGATGTCATTGCTTGTTGGTACTGTTTCTTAGATGCGGTGACCTAATTTGAAATGATCTCTGTTTGCAAAGAACATGTTGCTATAAGTTTGTGAAAAGCAGAAACTAAATAATTTGCCATGAAAAAGATCAAAACAAGTTTTTAACAGATATCAGCTACTGATTGTATGGTACAAAAAAAAAAAAAAAATTCAAGAAAAAGTGTTCTTAGCATTTTTTTCTTGTTTTCAGTAAAATATCTAACAATTCTTAAATTAAGATGTTTTTTCTTAATGAGCAAAACGACCCAAGAAAATAAGTCTAGTTTTTAGACCATAAATATAAAATTTAAAGGTGCAATGTGTAACTTTTATAAGGATCTCTTGACAGAAATGCAATATAAAATACTATATTATCAGTAGACCTTATGTTTTTATTACCTTAGAATTAGACGTTTTTATCTACATACACAGACCTAATATGGAAGTCGCCATTTTGTTTCTACAGAAGCCCATAATGGACAAACTTTTTTACTAAGTTGTCTCCAACGATGACATGGTTGTCCGGTGGCGGCTACCGTAGCTTTTCTATGCGTTTTGGTGAACTGTGGACTAAAAGGCGATTTATTGTCGTGCGTAGGTCCTACGGCGTAGCCGCGACGGCGTAGGTTCCGCGTCGGTTTTCATTTATACTTTTGCGTCGCCGTTCGCGTCGACGTGCAAACACATGCGAAACCGCTGGTTGGCAGTAATCACGCGTGTAACCACAGTAGCAGCAGAAGTCGTCACAGAAGAAGAAGCTAAGCAAGTTAACTTACAAACGAAGAAGAAATAGCAACTTGTTGTGTGTAATTTGAGAAGACCAGCAATGATGTAAGTAAATAAACAGCGACTTATGTTGCAGTTTGAGTTAAATCACTCCTCAACTTGGCTCATCTTTGTTTTCACCGTCTCAAACGGAAATACCTATGACGCAGTTTTTTTTACCTGACGGGAGGGGTTCTGGTGGACCAATCACAGCGCTTGTGGTCCGCGTAGAGCCGACGCGCTGTTAGAAATTTTGTGAGGTGCGAGTCAGGCTACGCAGACCTACGCACGACTATAAATCGCCCTTAAAACGTTGGTTGCAATTTGCAACCTCACCACTAGATGCACTAAAATTTACACACTGCACCTTTAAGTGATTTTGTGCATAAAACAAGCAAAAAAATCTGCCAATGGGGTAAGCACATTTTTCTTGAATTTAGTGTTTTAAGAAAAATTTTCAAGATTTTTTTGCTTACCCCATTGGCAGATTTTTTTGCTTGTTTTGTGCACAAAATCACTTAAATTTGATATTTTTGGTCTTAAAACTAGACTTATTTTCTTGGGTCATTTTGCTCATCAAGAAAAAGCCTCTTAATTTAAGAATTCTTAGATATTTTTACTGAAAACAAAACAAAAATACTAAGAAAATGTTTTCTTGAAAATCATTTGTCTTTCTTACTTACTTTTTTACTTTCTTACAATTCTTAAATTAAGATGCTTTTTCTTCATGATCATATGACCTAAGAAAACAAGTCTAGTTTTTAGACAAAAATATTCAAATTAAGTGAATTTGTGCTTAAAACAAGAAATAATATCTGCCAATGGGTGAGAAAAAAAATCCCAAAAATAAGTTTTCTTTTTTCTTAAACAGTTAATTCAAGCAACATTTTTATCACCCCATTGGCAGATATTTTTGTTTGTTTTAAACAGAAATTCACTTAAATTGTATAGTCTTTGTCTAAAAACTAGACTTATTTTCTTAGATCATTTTGCTCATCAAAAAAATACATCTTGGTTTAATTTTTTAAAAATATTTCTACTGAAAACAAGACAAAAATAATAAGTAAGAAAGTCATTTTTTCCAGTGTTAATATTTTATAATAGTGAAAAATTGCAAAATCCGCTTGCACCTCCATCAAAAATGAGATAATGACATTAACTCTCTGCACTTATTATACGGCCATCAAATACTT